>NC_042623.1:130789910-131118410 GCF_901001135.1 Rhinatrema bivittatum | reverse complement strand
CCACTTTAAGAGAGGGCACTCGGGGTGAGGTTTGGGGGTGATTGGGATTTGGGGGGCAGTTTTACATGCACAGTCATACATACGAACAGCACAGTTACCATCAATGAAGATTTAATGTGATTTGGAGTGATAAAAGGTAAAAGAAGAGTGGATTTGTTCCATGTTCTTCTACCTAACTTGATTGCAGACAACCCAGCGTGTCAGACGTTCAAGCAATACTAGTAGAACAGGTTGATGCAGTCCTGGTTTTACTCCCTTGCATGTAGGCACTTAATTTTGCTTTCCTTAGGGAATGCAATAGGAAAATAATAATTCCCAGCATGCAATGGGGTAAACCAGAATTGGATCAACCTGTCCTGAAAATCTGGAGCCAGTTGGCAACCCTACCCACCACCTTTTCCTCTCCGGCCAATGGCATGGATTCCCTGTCACATGGTAAGGGCAAAGGGCCATCGGCGCCATTTTTATTAATGCAGCCGATGGCCCGAGGGCGGGAGATTGCTCCCCGCGCCCCCACTGGACCACCAGGTAATTTTAAAACGTTTTTTGGGGGTTCGGGAGGGTGGGGGAGGGTTGTTTTCTTATCAGATCGGGCGCAGCCAATAACAAAAAAAAAAAATCGAGCCGGACGATAAAAATTTTAAGATTTGAATCGGAACCGGAACCGATCAGATTCCGGTTCCGATTCACATCTCTATTAATTATAGCTTCTGCGTTAATGGCAGAAGTATTTTAAAAAACTGATTCATATGAAAAAATTGTGTCTGAAGTTCCCTGAATCAGAAGAAATTGAAGAGAATTTGGAAGCTCCCTCTCTAGTCAGTAGCATCTTAACCTCCAGTGAGAAGGTGGGGGATGTAAATGACAGTGATGGTATTGACAGCAAACCCCACAAAGTACAGGCAGTTCGTTAGAGTATGAGTGATGCCCCTGGCTTTTTTCCTCATAGTACACTCTCAACTTCAACACAAAGTGCCAGCAGCATCAGCTTCCCATGATCCAGAAAGGAGGTTGCTAAGTGGCAATGAATACATACTTTTATGAGAGTTTCTAGGTGTAGCATTGTACTGTACAATTCTAGTGCTCTACATAGGTATAGCCAGTCATTAGACAATGGATTCCAGTGCCAAGCATCTAACTCTCCCTTAGATTAATCAAAAAGTCTTAATAACACAGTAATAATGCCCATGCTAAGAAAAAAGGGTATGTTTAGGGAGTTACCACACAATAACTTACCACTTCACATCAGTATTATAACACTGCACAGTGTGGTAGATTTTCAAACACGGCGCGTTCGTGTACTTTTGCTGGCACATCAGGCGCAAGCAAAAGTGCGCGGGATTTTAGTAGATACGCGCGTAGTCGCGCGTATCCGCTAAAATCCTGGATCGGCGCGCGCAAGGCTATCGATTACGTATAGCCGGCGTGCGCCAAGCCGCGCAGCCTACCCCCGTTCCCTCCAAGGCCGCTCCGAAATCGGAGCGGCCTTGGAGGGAATCCTCTAACGCCCTCCCCTCACCTTCCCCTCCCTTCCTTTACCTAACCCACCCCCCCGGCCCTGTCTAAACCCCCCCTTACCTTTGTCGGGGGATTTACGCCTCCCGGAGGGAGACGTAAATCCCCGCGCGCCAGCGGGCCCCTAGCGCGCCGGGACGCGACCTGGGGGCGGGTACGGAGGGCACGGCCACGCCCCCGGACCGCCCCGGGCCGTAACCACGCCCCCGGGCCCGCCCCCAAAACGCTGTCGACACACCCCGAAAACGGCGCGGCGCTCGACCCCGCCCCGACACGCCCCCCTCCGAAAACCCTGGGACTTACGCGAGTCCCGGGGCTCTGCGCGCGCCGGTAGGCCTATGTAAAATAGGCTCACCGGCGCGCAGGGCCCTGCTCGCCTAAGTCCGCCCGGTTTTGGGCGGATTTAGGCGAGCAGGGCTCTTAAAATCCGCCCCAGTAAGTTTACCGTGCAGTGCGATAAACCCTACTTTTCACATCGAGAGAAATAGAGAGAGAGAGAGAGTGAGAGAGACTCTCTACCTGGGTAACATCAAGCTAGGTTGAGAGAACATTGTACAAATCCATCTTTGTGTGATTTTCCTCACTCCAAAGGACATCAAATCTTCACAAGAATATACTGTTCTGTTCTTACATCTCACTCTGCATGTAAAAGTGGCTCCTAACCCCTACACTACTATCTAAACCTCACCTCGTGTTACTAGGTGGGCATCCTATAGTAACATAAATAGTTGCTTAATATAGTGCCACCCTCAGAGGCTCTCTCTCTCTCTCCCTCTCCCCCTCTATCCCCCCATATCTCAGGCCCTTTCCCAGCCTAAAAATGCCCAAAACGGAATTTGCGATGATATTGCACAGCTTAACACTATTGAAAAAGGTGGGGTTTTTTTGGCGATATTGTGCGTTATGGCTTCGCACTTTGCGAAGCTAGCTCACTTTTGAGGAAATCCTGACTCCTCCCCAATCCCTGCCCTTTTAAAAATTTGCAATGCGCCATGTGTTATGGTGCTTATCACATACGTTAAGAACATAAGAACATAAGAAAATGCCATACTGGGTCAGACCAAGGGTCCATCAAGCCCAGCATCCTGTTTCCAACAGTGGCCAATCCAGGGCATAAGAACCTGGCAAGTACCCAAAAACTAAGTCTATTCCATGTTACCATTGCTAATGGCAGTGGCTATTCTCTAAGGGGTAGATTTTAAAAAAGAGCGCGATCGCGTACTTTTATTCGCGCAGCAGACGCAAACAAACGTACGCTGGATTTTATAAGATACGCGCATAGCCGCGTGCATCTTATCGAATCCTGGATCGGCGCAGCGCAAGGCTGCCGATTTTGGGCAGCCTGCGCACGCCGAGCCACGCAGCCTGCCTCCATTCCCTCTGAGGCCGCTCCGAAATCGGAGCGGCCTCGGAGGGAACTTTCTTTCGCCCTCCCCTCACCTTCCCCTCCCTTCCCCTCCCTTCCCCTACCTAACCCACCCCCCTTACCTTTGTCCCTCGATTTACGCCTGCTAGAAGCAGACGTAAATCTACACGCACCAGCGGACTGCTGGCACGCCGTCATAAGACCCGGGGGCTGGTCCGGAGGCCTCGACCACGCCCCTGGGCCGGCACCACGCTGCGTCCCACCCCGAAACGCCGCGTCATTTGGCCCCAACCCCGACACGCCCCCTTAAAAAAACCCCGGGACATACGCGCGTCCCGGGGCTCTGCGCACGCCGGCGGCCTATGCAAAATAGGCGTGCCGGCGCGCGAGGGCCCTGCTCGCGTAAATCCGGGTGGATTTACGCGAGCAGGGCATTTAAAATCCGCCCATAAGTGAACTTAATAGCAGGTAATGGATTTTCAGAAGGCGTTTGACAAAGTCCCTCATGAGAGGCTTCTACGAAAACTAAAAAGTCATGGGATAGGAGGCGATGTCCTTTCGTGGATTACAAACTGGTTAAAAGACAGGAAACAGAGAGTAGGACTAAATGGTCAATTTTCTCAGTGGAAAAGGGTAAACAGTGGAGTGCCTCAGGGATCTATACTTGGACCGGTGCTTTTCAATATATATATAAATGATCTAGAAAGGAATACGACGAGTGACATTATCAAATTTGCGGATGATACAAAATTATTCAGAGTAGTTAAATCACAAGCAGACTGTGATACATTACGGGAGGACCTTGCAAGACTGGAAGATTGGGCATCAAAATGGCATATGAAATTTAATGTGGACAAGTGCAAGGTGTTGCATATAGGGAAAAATAACCCTTGCTGTAGTTACACGATGTTAGGTTCCATATTAGGAGCTACCACCCAAGAAAGAGATCTAGGCGTCATAGTGGATAATACATTGAAATTGTCGGCTCAGTGTGCTGCAGCAGTCAAAAAAGCAAATAGAATGTTAGGAATTATTAGGAAGGGAATGGTTAATAAAATAGAAAATGTCATAATGCCTCTATATCGCTCCATGGTGAGACCACACCTTGAATACTGTGTACAATTCTGGTCGCTGTATCTCAAAAAAGATATAGTTGCAATGGAGAAGGTACAGAGAAGGGCAACCAAAATGATAAAGGGGATGGAACAGCTCCCCTATGAGGAAAGGCTGAAGAGGCTAGGGCTTTTCAGCTTGGAGAAGAGACGGCTGAGGGGGGATATGATAGAGGTCTTTAAAATCATGAGAGGTCTTGAATGAGTAGATGTGACTCAGTTATTTACACTTTCAAATAATAGAAGGACTAGGGGGCATTCCATGAAGTTAGCAAGTAGCACATTTAAGACTAATCAGAGAAAATTCTTTTTCACTCAACGCACAATAAAGCTCTGGAATTTGTTGCCAGAGGATGTGGTTAGTGCAGTTAGTGTAGCTGGTTCAAAAAAGGTTTGGATAAGTTCTTGGAGGAGAAGTCCATTAACAGCTATTAATCAAGTTTACTTAGGGAATAGCCACTGCTATTAATTGCATCAGTAGCATGGGATCTTCTTAGTGTTTGGATAATTGCCAGGTTCCTGTGGCCTGGTTTGGCCTCTGTTGAAACAGAATGCTGGGCTTGATGGACCCTTGGTCTGACCCAGCATGGCAATTTCTTATGTTCTTATGTTCTAACTTATCCAATCCTTTTTTAAACACAGCTATACTAACTGCACTAACCACTTCCTCTGGCAACAAATTCCAGAGTTTAATTGCGCGTTGAGTAAAAAAGAACTTTCTCCGATTAGTTTTAAATGTGCCCCATGCTAACTTCATGGAGTGCCCCCTAGTCTTTCTATTATCCAAAAGAGTAAATAACCGATTCACATCTACCCATTCTAGACCTCTCATAATTTTAAACATCTCTATCATATCCCCCCTCAGCCGTCTCTTCTCCAAGCTGAAAAGTCCTAACCTCTTTAGTCTTTCCTCATAGGGGAGCTGTTCCATTCCCCTTATCATTTTTGGTAGCCTTTCTCTGTACCTTCTCCATCGCAATTATATCTTTTTTGAGATGCGGCAACCAGAATTGTAGACAGTCTTCAAGGTGTGGTCTCACCGTGGAGCGATACAGAGGCATTATGACATTTTCCGTTTTATTCGGCATGAGAAAATGCCTTAACGCATGCGTTAACGCCATAACCATTTTGAAGAATGATGCGGTCTGCTTGCTAAGCAGTGTCAGTTTTCTTGCTGCATTGTTCTTCACCTTCTATTTGTGATTTTAATCTCCAGCATCACTGCTGTTTGCTTCTACTGCTTTAAGTCACTCTTGGTACCCTATGTTGGTCCTGCCTCTGTTCTAGCTGTCTTCGAGGTTCTTTTCAAAAGTACTTGCCAACTTTTGGTCTTGCCCTGGCAACCTGATGCTTTGCACATTTGCTACACCACTCAGGGAGCCTTGGACTCTTCATTCCACTTCTGGTGCCACTATGCCCCTCTTGGTGCCTTGGACTTATTCTATTTATTTATTTATTTATTTATTTATTTATTTATGTATTTATTTATTTATTGCTTAAGCAATATACAATGCTCGTACATAATTAGAAGAACTGACACAGACCACATGAGAGCCATATAACTGAACAAACAAATCAAATACACCTTATGCTATACATCTAGAAACTTACATAATCAATAACGAACACCACTATTCAGCCTTGTCATGTAAGTAACTATGGCCTGGATTTTCTAAAATCGCAGGCCTTAGTGAATCGAGCGGTACCAGGGGGCAGGGGGGCGAAGCGGGGGGCGGGTCTGCGAAAGCCGGCAGCGATCACACCACCGTGGTGCAATCGTGTCGGCTTTCGCAAACCAATAGCGCCACTGTGAAAGGTGGTGCTATTGGGCGCATTACTGGCGGCGATAAGGGGCCTTACCTTTTCGCTGTCAGAGATGTCTTCACCACGTCCGCTCCGGTGCCGTCTCCGCCGCGACTCTGCCCCGATCTAGCTATCGCATGCGAAAAGACCCCTCAAAGACATGGGTAATGAGTTCTCTATATTTAGAGAAGCAACCGAGAAAGCATGTTCTCTATCAAAATCTATTAAGCCCCTCTGAGACTATCTGAGTGCATGAGTAGGATTACATATCCAAAGTAGTACATTTGCTCATGGAAATGAGTCTAGATTTAGTAGTTTATGAAAAGCCATTACAATTTTGTATTTGATTCTAATGTCAAACTTCAGTCAGTGCATATTGGCCAAGATTGGCAAAATATGTTCTCTCTGTCATGTCCCTGAAATCAGCCATGCTGTAGCATTTTTCAGCAATTGTAAAGCCTTCATATTATATCCTGGTAATCCAACATAAATAGCGTTTCAATAATCTAACAATGATAATATCGACACTTGCACCACGGACTGAAAATCACTTTGATTTCATTCTTCCTTCTGCCTCAGCCCTTGCTGTATATCCTGGGACTTTGCTGCCATTCTTCTTCCTACATTGTTCTGCACCAAGCACTTATGATTTTGTAAATATCCTGCAATGAAGTAAACTGTTTTACTGCACTGTCACAGGTAGCTGAGTGGTTCAGGCTACAGGGGGTTGCTTTTTTAAAAAGTTAAATTATAGCAGTTTTCAATTTCACTCAGAGTTGTTTTGTTTTAAAAGAAATTAAATAAGATACTTCTATAGCAGTAAATTTAGTTTATTATTGACCATTGAGTAGTCAAGTTTTTTCAACAATTAATAATGATTTGAATTATTTCACAAATGATGTCTTTAAAATATAAATTAGATACAAACTCTAATTCAACTTTCAACAGTACTTATTTATTTATTTATTTATTTATTTATTTTATTTAACATTTTTTATATACCGAAATTCTAGCAACAATGTTGCTAATCATTTCGGTTTACATATAACATTGGAGTGACTTAAAATGCGAGTCTTACATGGAACAGGAAAATGAACTTGGAGACAATTGAATAAATACTAATAACAAATAACATTAAAACAACAACAGTAGTAATAGACATGTTATATACAGGCGATTAAAATGAATCAGTTATGAATAAGATATCTGCAAAATAGACAAGAGGGATTGGAAAATTAATTCTTTAGTTGTTGAGCTAAGAGGTATTATATGGCATAGACCTGGAGGAGGGATTTGTGGATAGTACTCAATCGTAGGCTTGAGAGAAAAGCCAAGTTTTAAGTCTTTTTTTAAAAGTGAGGGGGCATTGTTCAAGCCTAAGATCCGAAGGTAGAGAGTTCCAGTGGATCGGACCTGCAGTGGAGAAGGCTCTTTTGTTTGATGAAATTTTAAGTGGAGGGATTTTCAGAGAGCCTTTTTGCGCAGTTCTCAGTGGACGGGAGGAAGTATGTAGCTGGAATGGGATCCTTAGGTCTAGGTATGAGGCTTTGTAAATGGATTTATGAATGGATGAAAGGGTTTTGTAGGTGATTCTGTGTTTTATAGGGAGCCAATGGAGATTTTTTAATATTGGTGTTATGTGGTCCCTTCTTTTTGCTTTAGTTAAGATCCTGGCAGTGGCATTTTGGAGCATTTGTAGCGGTTTCAAGGAGATATCAGGGAGTCCAAGTAAAAGGGAGTTGCAGTAATCAATTTTAGAAAATATGATTGCTTGCAGAACTGATCTGAAATCCTGGGGGTGCAATAAAGGTCTGAGTCTTTTTAGAACCTGGAGTTTGAAGAAGCATTCTTTCACTGTGTTACTGATAAAACTTTTGAAATTCAGTAGGTTATCCATGGTGACTCCTAGGTTTCTGACCTGGGTAGAAAGAGGAGGAGGTGCCGAAGAATGAGTGTTGGAGAGTTGGTAGTTGCCTTCTTGGGTGATTAGGAGGTATTCCGTTTTGTTGGTATTCAGAACTAGACAGAGATCAGCAAGGAGACTGGATATGGAGAGGAAGCATGAATTCCAAAAGTGAAGTGTTTCTTGCAAGGATTTGGTGATAGGAATAAGTATTTGGACATCGTCCGCATAAAGGTAGTGGGTTAGATTAAGCTTAGAAAGTAGGTTACAGAGTGGGAGCAGGTAAATGTTGAATAAGGTCGGGGATAAAGAGGATCCTTGAGGGACGCCCAGGTTAGAACTGATCGGTTGAGATTCATAGTTGTTTATCTTAACTTTATAGAACCTGTCTTGTAGGAAGTTGAGTGCTGTGTTTTTGATACCAATCTCTGTTAGACGGTCTAAGAGGATCTTGTGGTTGACTGTGTCAAACGCCGCTGAGAGGTCAAGGAGGATCAATAGGCAAGGGTGTTTTTTCTCTTGGTTTAAGAGAATATTGTCGGTTAGAGAAATGAGAAGGGATTCAGTGCTTCGGGATTTGCGGAATCCAAATTGTGTTGTGGCGAGAATGTTGTTATTGTCCAGGAATTCGCAGAGTTGATGGTTGACTAATCTTTCTAGGATTTTAGCTATAAATGAGAGATTGGCTATAGGCCGAAAGTTGGCTGGATTTTCCGGAGAGAGGTTGGGCTTTTTTAGAAGGGGTTTTAGTATAGCGAGTTTGAGTGGGGTTGGCACTAAGCCCTGTGTGAGGGAGGCATTAATGATTTGAGCAATGGGCTTAGAAATAGCTTTGGCGCCAGCAATGAGCATATTAGCAGGAATCGAATCAAGCGGGTGGGATGCAGGTTTAAGTTTTTTTAGAATATTTTCAATCTCTATAGTGGATGCTGGCTCGAAGGCTTCAAGGCTTGAAATCTGAAGAGGATTGGAGGTTGAGAGAGGAGGTTGGGGGGAAGTTTTTTTCTGATCCAGGAGTGGTTTAAGTAGGTTAGATACTTTCTCTTTGAAGAAGATAGCAAGTTCTTCGGCTTTGCTTGCAGATTTTTCATCTGGGATGATGAATGTGGGTGGTTTAGTGAGGGATGAGACCAGGGAGAAAAGAGCTTTAGGATCATAGATGAAGTGGTGGATTTTTCGAGAGTGGAAATCTTTTTTTTTCTGTAGGATAGAGATCCTGTATTGGTGCATGATGGTTTTGAAGGCTGAGTTGTTTTCTAAAGTCGGATTTTTTCTCCAGATGAGTTCTTTATTTCTAAGTTCCCGCTTTAAATGTCTAAGTTCGGGGGTATACCAAGGCTTTTTCTTTTCTTTGTTAGAGTTGATGGTTTTGGAGATAAGAGGGCATGTCTGATCTGCAACTTTTTTGGTTATAGAGGACCAGGATGATAGGGCTGAGTCAGCGTCCGAGATGTTTATGTGTTTTAGTTCTTCCAATAGATGTGTGATAAGGGTTTCCTGATTGCATAGTTTTCTGAATTGAATCGAGGTTTTTAATGAGGTAGTAGTGCTTGGGAGGTGGGTTGCTAAGGATGAGCGGATTAGCTTGTGATCAGACCATGGGATTGGCAAGCAAACTACTGGGGCCGATAGGGAGAGACCTTTATTTATAAAGATTAGGTCTAGGGTATGGCCAGCTTTATGAGTTGCTTCGTTTATTAGTTGATGAAATCCCATGGAGTTGAGAGTGTTGATGAAAGTTTCACAATTGGAGGAACGAGGGTTAGCATCTACGTGTAGGTTGAAATCTCCAAGTAGTATGGCTGGAGAGTCTGTGTTGATGTGACGAGCTATATATTCTATTAAAGGGGAAGGGTCGGAGTCAAGGCGGCCTGGAGGAGCGTAGATGAGGCCTATTTGTAAGTGAGATGATTTGAAGACAGCGAATTCAATATTAGAAGTGGCAATAGATGTGAGAAGAGATAATCCTATAAATTTTTTTGATGCTAATAACAAACCACCTCCTCTTTTCTTAGGTCTAGGGATGGAAAAGATGTCGTATGTTTGGAGAGGAAGTTGATTGATCAGGGCTGCATCCTCTAGTTTTAGCCATGATTCAGTGATGGCACATGGATCTGGTTTTTCCTCCTCCAGATAGTCACTTAGTAGGTGAGTTTTTTTTGAGAGAGATTGAGCATTCAACAGGGTAACAGAGAAAAGCGTGAGGCCTAGGAGTTGGTTTAGCGGGGAAATCATGATTGGTAAGAGCCTTTTTTGTCGAGTTTGTGGTTCATAAGGGGCGGTTTGTTTGTTTGGTGTGAATCTCCTGATTTTATATATAATTGGGATTGAGTTGAGTCTCATATTTGATTAAAGATGAGACGCTGCAGTCAGACGAATGCTGGGCGAATGCAGTCAGAAAGAATGCTGGGCGAATGCAGTCAGACGAATGTTGGGCGAATGCAGACTGACGAATGTTGGGCGAATGCAGTCAGATGAATGCTGGGCGAATGCAGTCAGAAAGAATGCTGGGCGAATGAAGTCAGACGAGTGCTGGGCGAATGCAGTCAGACGAATGCTGGGTGAATGCAGTCAGACGAATGCTGAGCGAATGCAGTCAGAAAGAATGCTGGGCGAATGCAGTCAGAAAGAATGCTGGGCGAATGCAGTCAGACGAATGCTGGGCGAATGCAGTCAGACGAATGCTGAGCGAATGCAGTCAGAAAGAATGCTGGGCGAATGCAGTCAGAAAGAATGCTGGGCGAATGCAGTCCAACGAATGCTGGGCGAATGAAGTCAGATGAGTGCTGGATGAATGCTGGGCAGTTGTATTCCGAAGAGTGTTCCCTTTTTATAATTATGTGAGTTCATCTGTAGTATCAGCTGGCAACTCTGGTTCTCAGTGTGAATCTGGAGTGATTTTGTGCTGGAGGTCTAGAGTTGGTATCTGGAGTTGCGCAGGTCTGTAGTTGGAATCTTGGGCGCAGCTGTCTGGGGAATGGCTTGGTGAGATATTTGTGGGTAGGTAGGGATTGAAGGTAAATGTCGCTGTCTTGAGACGTTTGTGCTCAAACAATAGTTGGTGACGCTGTTATGAGGAAGGAGCTGACCAGGAGGCAGTTGAAGAGACATTGAGTTGTGGGAACCGGAACTGAAGATCGAGGGGTTGAATAGAGGCTCCTTCGGGGCTGAGACGAAGGGGCGAGACAAAGGGGCAGGCCCCTTTGTCGTGCTTCTTCGGCGCGCGACGCTCGGCGCGCGGCGCCGGGCTGAAGAGGATTTATTTATTTACAATTTTTTTTTATATACAGCTTAAGAAAACATAATGTACAAAACAATTTCCAAACATACAACAGTTAAATGAGACAGACATCATAAAATTAACCAAAAAATACAGTAATAATTAGTTAACAAAGTATACCTTTTATCACTGAATAAATTATGCCTAAATTATTTTAAAAGCCTCCTGAAATAAATGTCTAATTGCTTTTGATATATTTTTATATCTGCAATTAAGCATAATTTTTTAAGTAGTGCATTCCACATAATTAGTCCAATAATGGAGAATGCATGAGACCGGGTTCTTACCAGTCAGCATTAATGTAATGAAGGAATAGACGATAGAAGATCATCTGCCAATCATACATTTCTAGAAGGCTGATTTGGCAAAAGAAACATGTTAAAACCCTGCAGATTTACCTAGTTTTCTTTATTTTTTAACTTACACATCATCCATAGGAGAAGCAAAGTTAAGCAACAGGGGTCTCGGTGCGTGCTTGATCGTAAACGTATTTACCTGCACATCTCAAGTTCACACTCCAAAATGCCAAAACCCTGCCCAGACCATGCTCACGCCACTCAACCTTTTGAAAACTTTTGAGATGTGCTTGCTCTTTGAGAATCGCGCATATCTCAGCAGCTTTTAAAATCTTCAAAGCATGAGCGAACCCAACATATTCACAAATCCCTTAATTAATGCTCACATTGGGCTTTTAAAATTCATCTTTACGAATGTGCAGAGGCAAAAAATTTGTTTCAGTTTGTTTACTCATTACATAGGTCAAAATCATTCATTTGGTTCATTTTTAAAAAAAATTGTTTATTTGATTTATTTGTTCATTAATTTCCCAATAAAGTCAAAGGGGTAAACAATGCACCAACTTTGGACTCCCAAATTGTGGTTTTCTAATTATTTCTAATAATACTTGTGGGTACACATCATCAGAAGGGTAAAGGTACTCCAATACATCAAAACTATGTCAACATGGCACCAAAAGTGGCATGGATAGTCCAAGGATTCATCAGAAAGCTACCAGCAATGGTAGGAGTTCTCCAAGTCATCGTCAGAGGAGCAAAGCAGAAGCAAGAGTTACCAGAATAATCCAAGGCTAAAAGTGGGGCAAAGAGCACCGATAATAGTGACATGATTCACCCCAAAGGCTGCTCAAAAGAGGCAAAGTGACATATAATGTAGCATGACCAGAACAAGGCACCATGAAGAGTGAACAAAAAGAGACAGGAAAAACCCCAAGGTAGTGATAGCGGGTCAAAGCAGAAGAAAGATGGACATGAGGACCCCATAGCTTCATGAAGGTGTAAAGCAGTCAACCAAAATAGCAGGAACAAAGCAAAGCCCTAAATGAAGGGCAAAGGGCATTAACCAAACTGGTACAAAGCCCTAGGCAGGGAGAAGTGAAAGAAAATCCTTGGATAATGCCTGATGTCATTTACTTATGGCATCATTAGGAAAAGGGGAAGGCTGTTCAGGCTTGGAGTATGTCTTCCCCATTGTTGTGTGTGTTGCCCTTATGTGCCATAGAAAAGTATAGAGGTTGTTTAAGAGAGGATGTGTTGTATTTAAGAGATTATTTTCCTTTTATTAAATCTGTGACAAAGTGACTTTTGGGAAAATGTAGGGGAGAAAGTCATCTTAAGGCAGAGGGACTGATAAGCATTGTGACTGACAACCTAGTACAGCCACATTGGGCATGGTTTAGAGTAGGCTACAGAAAACCCTGGTCCACATTAGAGCTAGGGCTTCTCCAGAGTCACAGATCAACAAAAATGATGTAGCTGTTACCCCCTTCCAGGGGTTACAGGGTGGGAAAAACAGGAGTCATATGTTTTATAACATACACCTGCATGTTATAAAATAGGCTAGACGCACGTACATGTGTGCACAATTTTAAATGGATGTGCACATGTGCGCACAAATCCCACATCTACTACATAAGTGGGAGAATTTTACAAAGGACACACACTGATTCTATTTGCCATTTTCCCAGTTTCTTCCCAGTTTGCCCAGATTAGGGATAGGACTTGTAAACCCCCCTAATTTAATGGCCTCCTTTCCCCGCATTATCCCTGACTTGCCTAACTTTTTTTTGTTTTAAAAGTTACACGCCATCAATAGTCGAAATAAATTTACATAGCAGGGTGTTGTTATTTAGGAGAGTTGTGGGTGCATCCTTGGACCAGTGGCAGATGACCACAGCCCCTGGGGAAGATCCCGAGAGGGACCACCGGTCAGGCTCAGAGTTAGGAGACAGACACACACTAGTTCTTTTATTAGACAGTATACTGAACCACCAGAGGTGGCAGTAGTGAGCTGGAATGCCTGGCTGGGCTGTAGTCCCTCAGATACTGGGACAGCAATCCCTGGAGGCTGAGCTATAGAGAAACTGAAATATAGTGAGTAGGCAGGGTATGCAGAGTTCATGTACCGAACCTGATGGTAACACACACAATGTCTCATAGAAGCCCAGGAGCTGGAATGTATAGGCCCTCGAGGAGCGAGTAACTGGCTCCAGGGAAAGCTCTGAGAGAGCGATGGTAACTCACTGATGTAGTTGGCAGTGATGACTTCCAGGCAGAAGAGAATACGGAGCAAGTCTGGGAACGAGGGCCCTCGAGGAGTGAGTGCCGGTTCCAGACTGTCACCTGAAAAACAAAGGAGAGAGCGAGGCCCCCAAGGAGCGGGTCCCCCTGGTAAGTTCGAGGAGGCAGAGTAGCTTAGGTAGAGTAACCCTTGCTAACTTGATATGTTAGCAAATTCTAAGACCTTATATATCCGTTGCAGGTGACATCATCTCAGGGGGACGCCCCCTGAGGTTCACGCCATCGCCGGTACTTCAATCAGGGCTGCGCCGCGCATGTGCCCCTAGGCCTCCAGGAAACATGGCAGGTTGCAGCATCTAGCCGGTCTGGGGATGCCAGAGGACTTTGGCATAAGGATAACGCGGCAGCCAATCTTCCCACGGGCAAAGAGGGAGGCGCCAAAGAGGTAAGGAGGGCAGAGAGAGGGCGTCGGGAACCGACGGACACAACACAGGGGACCCTGGTGCATGCACAGATGTGTAAGTATTTACATGCTCATTTCTTGGCCAGGTCCCAACACATCTATGCCCAGCCCACACAGCACTCATGCTCCTCCCCTTTCTGTAAACATTTTACTTGTGTGCACAGCGGGAGATACGAGTGTCCTCAGGCAGCTTTTAAAATCTACTTGGTATGCGCCAGCTCAACTTGAGCGTGTATCTCCCAGTTTTGGCGCATAGAGGGCTTTTAAAATTTACCTTTAAGTGTCTCAGAAAGCCTGAGGGAGAAGAAAAGTTGTGTTCTGAGAAGAAAGATTGGAGAAGTAGAGTTTTTCTAACTATGGTGGGAACATATAGGACCAGGAGACAAACTGGCTGGATCTTGCCATAAGAACATAAGAACATGCCATACTGGGTCAGACCAAGGATCCATCAAGCCCAGCATCCTGTTTCCAATAGTGGCCAATCCAGGCCATAAGAACCTGGCAGGTACACAAAAACTAAGTCTATCTCATGCTACTGATGCTAGTAATAGCAGTGGCTATTTTCTAAGTCAACTTAATTAAAGTAGGTAATGAACTTCTCCTCCAAGAACTTGTCCAATCCTTTTTTAAACCAGCTACTCTAACTGCACTACCCACATTCCCTGGCAACAAATTCCAGAGTTTGTGCGTTGACTGAAAAAGAACTTTCTCTGATTAGGTTTAAATGTGCCACATGCTAACTTCATGGAGTGCCCCCTAGTCCTATTATCCAAAAGAGAAAATAACCGATTCACATTCATCCGTTCTAGACCTCTGATGATTTTAAACACCTCTATCATATCCCCCCTCAGCCATCTGTTCTCCAAGCTGAACAGTCCTAACCTCTTTAGTCTTTCCTCATAGGGGAGCTGTTCCATCCCCTTTATCATTTTGGTCACCCTTCTCTGTACCTCCTCCATCGCAACTATATATTTTTTGAGATGCGTTGACCAGAATTGTACACAGTATTCAAGGTGCGGTCTTACCATGGAATGATACAGAAGCATTATGACATTTTCCATTTTATTCACCATTCCCTTTCTAATAATTCCCAATATTCTGTTTGCTTTTTTGACTGCCGCAGAACACTGAACTGATGATTTCAATGTGTTATCCACAATGACACCTAGATCTCTTTCTTGGGTGGTAGCTACTACTATGGAACCTAGCATTGTGCAACTATTGCATGGGTTATTTTTCCCTAAATGCACTTTATCCACTTATCCACATTAATTTTCATCTGCCATTTGGATGCCCAATTTTCCAGTCTCACAAGGTCTTCCTGCAATTTATTACAATCCGCTTGTGAATTAACTACTCTGAATAATTTTGAATCATCTGCAAATTTGATTACCTCACTCATCATATTCTTTTCCAGATCATTTTTAAATATATTGAAAAGCATGGGTCCCGGTACAGATCCCTGAGGCACTCCACTTCCCACTCCCCTCCACAGAAAATTGTCCATTTAATCCTACTCTCGGTTTCCTGACTTTTAGACAGTTTGTAATCCATGAAAGGACATCGCCACCTATCCCTTGACTTTTTTAGTTTTCGTAGAAGCCTCTCACGAGGGACTTTGTCAAACGCTTCTGAAAATCCAAATACACTACATCTACCGGTTCACCTTTATCCACATGTTTATTAACTCCTTCAAAAAAGTGAAGCAGATTTGTGAGGCAAGACTTACCTTGGGTAAAGCCATGTTGACTTTGTTCCTTTAAATCATGTCTTTCTATATGTTCTGTGATTTTGATATTTAGAACACTTTCCACTATTTTTTCTGGCACTGAAGTCAGGCTAACTGGTTTGTAGTTTCCCGGATTGCACCTGGAGACCTTTTTAAATATTGGGGTTACATTAGCCACCCCCCAGTCTTCAGGTACAATGGATGATTTAATGATAGGTTACCCATTTTTACTAATAGATATGAAATTTCATATTTGAGTTTCTTCAGAACCCTATCCTATTTTCTTCTGTTGGATTCTTCTTCCAATTTTTGAATAAAGATCTTTTGGCTAAAATAGCCTCTTTCATCTCACCTTTTAACCATGCTGGTAATTGTTTTGCCTTCTTTCCACCTTTGTTCATGTGTGGAATACATCTGGAGTGTGCCTTACTGACTGACTAACACTCTAACTTCTGTTTATTAGCTGCCTTACTGACTAAAAAGCACAAATACACTAAAGAATTTACCCCAATAGTTTACTTCTCCCCAATAAAAAAAAACCAAAAACAATTCCCAAGCAAAACTTACTGATTTCTTTCAGCCACCAGCAAGGTAATCCTCTCCTCTCAGTGCTCTCACTGGGGCTTGGAGAAACAAAGGTCTGATCAGGATATTTATGAGTATCCAAAGCAGTGTTCAGAGACTGAGTGGGCCTAGGAAGGCTGAAGAGTGGATTTACTAAGTGAAAAGTTTTTGCTTCTGCCTTGTTTATTTGTGATTTCTGAAAGACTTTTACAATAAATCTGTCAATTGTTTGGCACACACTTTTGAAATGGACATTTGAATTTTTGATTGAGCCCGAGAGTGTGTCCAGTCCAATTTGGCCTTGCAGAGAATCTTTTCCTGAGCCCATGGCTCAGGAGAGACTGTTCCTCACCTAGGAGGAGTTAGCTCTAAGGCTCCCCAAGGTAGATAAGGAACCACTTGAAAAAAAGGTTACATGCATAATCTCAGCCTTGTCAGCATTATCTCCTTCCTCTAATTCTTGACTGGAAACAAATATGTTACTGATTATAAACGTCAAATATGCTTCATCTACTAGCTGTTCAATTATTCTTCTGAATTAGTTTTTGCAAAGACTGCCTCCGTTACCTGAGAATCAATAATAATGGAGTAGCTAGGTTCTGTTTTGGCTGATGCACTTCTGCTGCCCTTGCTTTTTGCTGTGAAATAATCCATTGAAGGCTAAATAATAGGGATGTGAATTGTGTGCCCTATCGTCTTAACGATTGAAATCGTCTGGCAGGATAAGAAAATCGTGTTTGGCAGATTTTTTAGTGAAAAAAATCATTTTTTCCGATTAGTGCGCACTAACTCCCGTTAGTGTGCACTAACAGAAAATGATACAATTTGACACTTTTCAGGTCAGTTAAGGTCAGTTTAGGAATGAATATGTATTCCTATTGGCTGCCCTCTTATGTATTCATGTTACCAAGGTTCCCCCTGACAATATATGGGGGATGGGAAATGGAAACAGTTGGTAGCTTGACAAAAAAAGTAATGTGATCAGTCAATGTGACTAAAACTTGTGCCCTAACCCTGATACCAGGGGTGTTGTGATCTTCCTGCACACAGTGCCCTAACCCTGACACCAGGGGTGTTGTGATCTTCCTGTACTCAGTGCCCTATCCCTATTAATACCAGGAGTGTTGTGATCTTCCTGCACACAGTGCCCTAACCCTGACACCAGGGGTGTTGTGATCTTCCTGTACTCAGTGCCCTATCCCTATTAATACCAGGAGTGTTGTGATCTTCCTGCACACAGTGCCCTAACCCTGACACCAGGGGTGTTGTGATATTCCTGCACACAGTGCCCTAACCCTGACACCAGGGGTGTTGTGATCTTCCTGCACACAGTGCCCTATCCCTACTAATACCAGGAGTGTTGTGATCTTCCTGCACACAGTGCCCTAACCCTGACACCAGGGGTGTTGTGATCTTCCTGTACTCAGTGCCCTATCCCTATTAATACCAGGAGTGTTGTGATCTTCCTGCACACAGTGCCCTATCCCTATTAATACCAGGAGTGTTGTGATCTTCCTGCACACAGTGCGCTAACCCTGACACCAGGGGTGTTGTGATCTTCCTGCACACAGTGCCCTATCCCTATTAATACCAGGAGTGTTGTGATCTTCCTGCACACAGTGCCCTAATCCTGATAGCAGGGGTGTTGTGATCTTCCTGCACACAGTGCCCTAACCCTGACACCAGGGGTGTTGTGATCTTCCTGCACACAGTGCCCTATCCCTAGTAATACCAGGAGTGTTGTGATCTTCCTGCACACAGTGCCCTAACCCTGATACCAGGGGTGTTGTGATCTTCCTGCACACAGTGCCCTATCCCTATTAATACCAGGGGTGTTGTGATCTTCCTGCATGCAGTGCCCTATTCCGCCTGCATTACTAGTGAGAGGCTGGCTTCACAGACAGGGGGGAGCTGCCTGACCCTCACTCCTCCCTTTCCCCATATCCCAGCCAGTGAATGATGTGTGGGTGAGGGGGGGCAGGATGGTGAAGGCTGAGACAGCTCCCACCCTGCATTACTAGTGAGAGGCAGGCTTCACAGACAGGGGGGAGCTGCCTGACCCTCACTTCTCCGGGGTGTTGTGATCTTCCTGCACACAGTGCCCTATCCCTGATACCAGGGGTGTTGTGATCTTCCTGCACACAGTGCCCTATCCCTGATACCGGGGGTGTTGTGATCTTCCTGCATGCAGTGCCCTATCCCGGTTACCGGGGGTGTTGTGATCTTCTTGCACACATCCCGGTATCAGGGATAGGGCACTGCGTGCAGGAAGATCACAACACTCCTGGTATCAGGAATAGGGCACTGTGTGCAGGAAGATCACAACACTCCTGGTATTAGGGATAGGGCACTGTGTGCAGGAAGATCACAACACTCCTGGTATTAATAGGGATAGGGCTGTGTCGGGGCTGTGTCGGGGCACTCGGCCACGCCCCCAGACCGCCGACATGGCCCCAAATACACCCCCGATCCTAAACCATGCCCCCAATCCTAAACCATGCCCCCGACCGCCCCTTTTTGCAAGCTCCGGGACTTACGCGCGTCCCGGTGCTTGTGCGTGCTGCCGAGCCTATGCAAAATAGGCTCGGCGCACGCAGGGGGGATTTAAAAGGGTTACACATGTACCTTATGCACGTAACCCTTTTAAAATCCGGCACTTAGGGAATAGCCTCTACTGGCATCAGTAGCATGGGATCTTCTTGGTGTTTGGATAATTGCCAGGTTCTTGTGGCCTGGTTTGGGCTCTGTTGGAAACAGGATGCTGGGCTTGATGGATCCTTGATCTGACCAAGCATGGCAATTTCTTAGGTTCTTATGTAAGAGCAAATGACTGCCTACAAAGTTTAATGATGAGCTGAGTCAATTGAAACTAAAAGAGCATATTTCAAAAAATGGAAAGCAGACCCTTTTGAAGAAAACAGGGATGAGTATAAATATCTGCAACTTAGATTTAAATGAGTTGTGACACATTGCTAAAAACAGTTTGAGAAGAGGCATAAACTAATAATACATTTTTTCCCAAGTACATTCAAAGCAAGGAGCCGATGAGGGAGTCAGTTGGGCCACTAGATAAGCAAATTATTAAAGGTGTGCTTATGGAGAACTAGGAAATAGCAGAAAATGCTGAATTAAATCTTTACCTCAGTCTTCATTGAAGAAGATATTGGGAATATACCCACAGAAAACCATTTTTCTTTAATAGTAATGATTCTGAGCAACTAAAGCAATTCTCTTTCATAATTGCAGATGTAATAGATTAAACTGGTAAACTACAGAGTAACAATTAACCAGATCTGGATAACATTCACCCCAGTGTTCTGAAATAATTCAAACATGAAATTATTAGCCTGTTACTAATAATCTGTAATCTATCATTTAAAAGATCCACAGTTCCTATAGATTGGAGGTTGGCCAATATAATACCAATTTTCAGTAAGAGCTCAATGGGGGATCCAGGAAACTATATACTAGTAACTGGAAAAATATAATAGAGCAGATTGACAAACTAAAGATAACAAATTTCTGGGATCAGGTGGTATATACCTCAGAGTCCTGAAAGAATTTAAAAATGAAACTGTAGACCCATTACTAGTATTCTGTAACTTCTCATTCAAATCAGTTATGGTAACTGAGGATTGAAGGGTGGCTAACATAACACCCATTTTTAAAAAGGGCTCTAGAAGTGATCTGGGAAATGACAGATTGGTGGGCTTCATGTCGGTACCAGGCAAAATGGTAGTAGCAATTGTGAAAAAACAATACTGACCATCTAGATAGGGGCAGAACCAAAATGGATTTAGCATCGGAAAGTCTTGTCTTACAAATGGAGGGGGTCATTTATCAAAATGCGGTAAGGCATTTTCGCATGTGTTAAGGGCTTATCGCATGCAAAAAGCCACGTTAACGCATGGGATAGCACCATATCGTATGGTGCGATGCAAATCCAAAAAAGAGGAGGAGTTAGGGGCGGGCTGGCTTTGCCAGTCTGCAAAGTACTATTGCACCGACTTAACACCAAAGATGAGATTTGTGCAATGTTCTCTCCACCTAGCTTGATGTTACCCAGGTAGAGAGTCCATCAAGCTAGGTGGAGAGAACCTTGCACAAATATCATCTTGGAGTGAGTTTCCTCACTCTGAAGATCACCAAATCTTCACAAGAGACCACTGTTCTGTTTGTACGTCTCATGTTGAATGTCAAAGTAGCCCCTAACCCCCTACACTAATACCTAAACCTCACCTCGAGTTACTAGGTGGGCTTCCCATAGGGATACAAATACCTATCCAGGGAGAGGACATTATGGCTAGTCTCAGTCTCTCTCTCTCATCTGAGCTCCCTGAGACCATTAACAATGGTCCCCCAGTGGTTGAATGCAGGAAATACAACAGGTATGGCACTTATCACAAAATCTGAAAGTTATCACAATTTGCACTAGCTTAGCTCTTCACAAAGGTAATTAACACAAATTGCAATAAACCGTATATTAGCATAAAACACACCCCTTTTGCTATCACATGCAATACATATTGCATTTTGATAAATCCAGGCCAGAGTTAGCAAACATGTGGACAAGGGTGAGTTGGCTGACATAGTATATCATTATATCTGGATTTTCAAAAAGCCCCTCATGAGATGCTTATCAAGATACTAAAGATTCATAAGATAGGAGGCAATATCCTATTGTGAACTGATAACTGGTTAAAAGATAGAAACTAGAGAGTAGAACTGAATGGTTATGTCTCTCAGTGGAGAAAAGTAAATAGTGATGTGCCCTAGGGATATGTATTGGGAGTTGTGGTTTTAATATATTTATAAATGATCTGGAAAAGGGAATAATGAGTGAGATGATCAAATTCTCAGAGGATACAAAATTATTGAAAGTTATCAAATCATTAGCCAGTTGTGAGGAATTGCCAGATGATTTTGTGAGACTGGGAGATTGGGTATCTAAATGTTAGATACATTTTAATTTTGACATGCAAAGTGATGCATATAAGGAAAAATAATCCAAAATATAGCTACATAATGCTGGGTTCCATATTAGGCATTACTACCAAGGAACAGGAGCTTGGAATCACTGTGCACAATATTTTGAAAACCACCCCATGCACAGAAGCAGTCCAAAAAGCAAACAGAATGTTAGGTGTAAGGAAAAGAATGGAAAATAAAACAGATAATAACATAATGCCTTGGTGTTGATCCATGGTATGATTTCACCTTGAGTACTATGTGCAATTCTGGTCACCCCATCTCAAAAGGAACAGCAGAACTAAAAGAGAGTCTACATTTAATACTATGGAAATGACAAAAATGATATGAGATGAGGTAAAATAGTTTTAGAGTTTCAGCCTGGAGAAGAGATATGATAGAAATCTTTAAAATCTTGAGTGGGGTAGAACAGGTAAACAGGGAGTGGTTATTCATCCTTTCAAATAATACTAGGAGTGGGGATACTGACACTATAAAACAAATAGCACATTTAAAGCAAATTGGAAAAGGTAGTTTTTTCACTCAGCCCACAATTAAACTGTGGAATTTGTTGCCAGAAGATGTGGTGAAAACTATTAACATATCTGGGTTTAAAAGAAGTTTGGAAAGGTTCCTAAAGGAAAGCTCCATAAACCATTATTAGCCACATACATTTGGGAAAGTCACTGCTTATTTCTGGTTGTGAACATTAAGGATTGGATCTAGTCTTTGGGATTATGTTGGGTATTTGTGATCAGGATTGGCCACTGTTGGAGACAGGATGCTGAGTTTGAAGGACCTTTGGTCTGATCCAGCATGGTATTTCTTATGTTCTTATACTGGTGAACCCGACATCAGTGCTGAACAAAATGGTAGAAGCTATTCCTAAAAACAAAAGTATATGCCATTAGCTAGACATAGTTTAACGGGGAAGATTTTACATAGTTTTAGCAATGGGAAGTCTTGTCATGCCAATTTATTTTTTTGAAGGTGTAACTAAACTTGTAGATAACTGTAAGCCAGTTGACATAGTAGATTTTAAAAGGTTGTGCGTAGGCATACATGTGCGCATGGGCACCTGTACACCCAATTTTATAACTTGCGCACGCAGTGTGCACAAGTTATAAAATCAAGGGTCAGCACGCGCAAGGGGGTGCACAATTGTGCACCTTGCGCGCGCCGAGCCACGCTGCCTTCCCCGTTCCCTCCCCCCTAACCTAACCTTCCCACCTCTTCCCCTAATCTTTCCTCCCCCTAGACCTACTCTAACCCCCCCAAATTTTAAATTTACCTTTTGCTCGCGCCAGCCAACTGCCGGCGCGCGATCCCAAGCACAGTGGCAATTGGCCATTGTGCCTGGAGCATCTGACCCCACCTCAGACTGCCCCACCCCCCTACACCCCGCCCCCTTCCCACCCCTTTAGTAAAGCCCCAGGACTACACGCGTCCCGGTGCGTGTAACCTTTTGAAAATCTGGCCCATAGTGTATTTGGATTTTCAAATGGCATTTGATGGACCAACACATTTATTTATTTATTTTTAGATTTTTTTTTATACCGGTGTTCCTGTATGAAATATAGATCACATCGGTTTACATTGAAACAGAACATAAATTTTTGCCTAGAGGCATTACATAGAACAAGGTTATGGAACTTGGAACAGGGTAAACTAGATCAAAATTAACATTGTGATGAAAACATATTGGCTAACAAGTCTCATTGAGCAGTAAAAACAAAAACATAAAAGCAAAACAGTAAATGTCACATGAGTCCTGCAGCAAGAGATTGGATAAAGAGTCGAGAAGAAGTATAGAGCCTGGGGAATATGAAATATGTCTCAGGAAATTAAAACATTCATGGGATAAAAGACAGTATCCTACTATGGCTTTGTAATTGGTTAAAAGACAGGAAACAGAGATTAGGACTAAATGGTCAGTTTTCCAAATGAAGAAATGGAGTGCCACAGGAATCTGTTCTGGAACCTGTGCTGTTGACTATGTTCAGAAATGATCTGAAAAATAGTGAGGGAGGTGACACAAAATTATTCAAAGTTATTTAAACAGCAGCGGATTGTGAGGAACAGCAGAAAGACCTTTCAGGACTAGGATACTGTGCATTTGATTTGGAAAAGTGCAAAGTGATGCACATAGGGAAAAATAATTCCAACTATAGATACAGAATGCTGGGTTCTAAATTAGGAGTCACCACCCAGGAAAAGGACCTTGCAATTCTTGTGTACAATAAGTTGAAATCCTCAGGTTAGTGTGCAGCAGTGTTCAAAAAAGCAAATTGAATGTTAGGAAAAAGCAATGGAGTATAAAATGGAGACTAACATACTGTCTCTGTATAGAGCCATGGTATGCAGTTCTGGTCACCCCATCTCAAAAAAATATATAGCGGAATTAGAAAAGCTGCAGTGATAAAAGGAATAAAATGGCTTCTTTATGATGAGATGCTATACAGGTTAGGGCTCTTCACCTTGGAAAAGAGACAGCTGAGAAGAGATATGATAGAGATTTATAAAATCACGAGAAGTGTGGAACAGGTAATTATAGAATGTTATTTACCTTTTCACATAATACTAAAACAAGCGGATGTTTCAGGAAACTTATAACCAGCAGTTTTAAAACAAATTGAAGAAAGTAATTTTTCACTCAACTCAGGCTGTGGAATTTATTGTCAGAAAGACATGGTCAAGGTAACTAGATTAATGGGTTTGAAAGAGTTTTGGACAAGTTCCTGGAGGAAACCTTTATAGAACATTAATAGCCAGATAGATCCAGAAAACCATTGATATCTCTCAGGCCGATACAGTAAGGAGCGGTAGGAAGAGGTGTGTTACGGCCGGGCGCACCCGCGTTTGCCGCACGCACAGTTTGGATCACCTACCGCTCGATACTGTATTTAAATAGCTTGCAAATGCAAGCCGCGTCCAAGAAGCGTCCGTGAAGCGTTAGGCCCACGCAATCCATGTTACTGTATTAAGCGCTATATAGCGCCTATACAGTATCCTGGGTGCGTTGGTACCTGTCATTTCAAAAGTCTTTTCAAATGACTTTTGAAATGACAGGTACCAGGGGGGATTGCGAGTCCTCTCCCCCCCCTCCCGAAGCAAGGCAGCGCGAAAATTAAAACAAAAGTGAATAAAGTGTAATAAGAGTAATAAAAGTAAAGTCACTGCATGTGAATTTTCTTTGAACAGTCCTCTCTCTCTCTCTCCTCCCGAGGCGTGTACTGCGGCTCTCCTGCCTCCCAGGGGCAGCTGGTGACGAAAGCGGCGGGCGGGCGGGCGAAAGCGTACGAGCGAAAGCAGCGGGCAAAAGCGTATGGGCGAAAGTGAATGAATGCACGCCCTTACGCGGCGGGAGCCAGCAGGCGTGCATTCATTCACTCACCTTCGCCGGCGGGCGTGCATTCATCCAGCGGAGGGAGCCGGCGGGCGTGCATTCATCCAGCAGAGGGAGCCGGCGGCGAAAGGAGCTTCCACAGCCTCCGCCGGCGAAGGTGAATGAATGCACGCCTGTGCGTGCAATTTGGGAGCTCAAGGCATGACGTCACGACGTGTGACGTCCAGACGTGTGACGTCGGCGTTCGCTAATGCACTGCCTTGAGCGCCCAAATTGCACACACAGGCGTGCATTCATTCACCTTCGCCGGCGGGGGCAGGGGAGCCAAAGCGGCTTCCAGCAGCCCCCGCCGGCGAAGGTGAATGAATACAATTTGGGCGCTCAAGGCAGTGCATTAGCGAACACCGACGTCACACGCCGTGACGCCAGACGTCGTGACGTCACGCCTTGAGCGACCAAATTGCACGCACAGGTGCGCATTCACTCACCTTCGCCAACGGGTGCTGCTAGAAGCTGCTTTCGCCGCCGGCTCCCTCCGCCTGGATGAATGCACGCCCGCTGGCTCCCTCCGCCTGGATGAATGCACGCCCGCCGGCTCCCTCCGCTGAATGGATGCATGCATGCCCGCCGGCGAAGGTGAGTGAATGAATGTACACCCGCCGGCGAAGGTGAGTGAATGAATGTACGCCCGCCGGCTCCCGCTGCATACGGGCGTGCATTCATTCACTTTCGCCCGCCGCTTTCGCCCGTACGCTTTCGCCCGCCCACCTGTACGCTTTCACCCACCGCTTTCGCCGCCGGCTGCCCCCGGGAGGCAGGGGAGCCGCAGTGCGCCCCTCGGGAGGAGGGGAGAGAGGACTGTTCAAAGAAAATTCACATACAGTAAGTTTACTTTTATTATACTTTATTTACTTTTGTTTTAATGACATGTCGAGCTGATTTTCGCCCTGTGCCCTCCGCCTTGCGTCGGGAGGGGGGGATTTTGACCGGAGCCTGCCTATTGCTGTCACACCACACTAACGCCAGGGTAAGGGTCCCGGGGGTGAGGGGGTCGTTTGCCTATGAAATTTCGTCTCTCTGACCTGACGCTCCACACTAACGCAGGGGTAAGGGTAGGCGGTAAGTTATCAGGTTAAACGCGCGGCAAAACTACAGGTTAAAAAGGAGATAATCGGGGCGCACATTGCTGTATGGGAGGGGATAGCTAATCGGAGCGTTTACATCTCATATACATGCTGCGGGTGGAAAGGGTTACCGGTTGATTTAAAGAAGCGGTAAGGATGAGTTTAAAGGGGTAGTGAATCGCGGGTTGGACTTACGCGGCCAAATTGTGAGTTAGAAGTGGGTTAGAAGCAGGGTAACCGCAGCCGCGCTTTACTGTATCGGCCTGTCTGTGAGTAACAAGAATTAGATTTACGTTTTTGGGATCTGCTAGGTACTTGTGACTCGGAGACAGGATGCTGGGCTCAATGGACATTGGTCTGATCCAGCATGCCCTATCTTATGTTCTAATTTTCTTATGAATTCAGATTTTTCAGAGGACTGCATCCATTTGATTTGGATGACCCAAACTGAACTGTAAATCACCTCATTTGGATCCACATTTAGATCATCTAAATGTGCATCCTTATTATTTACATTACTTATTACCCACAGAGAATGTGAAATAATATAACTTATTACTCACTGGGGTGGGAAGGAGAATCTGATATGGGATGTCTTCAAGGTGCTATTACTTTCTCTATATTATAAACTGCAGGAAGACTAGAAGTATCCCAATCACTGGCAGAGATGAGCTGCTTTTTTTGGTGCCACCACTAAAGTCCCTGAGAAGGTCCTTATCCATTTTACACTAATTCAGATGTTACAAATTAATGACTATTACCATTCACTTATGGATTATCTATAATGCCAAATATTCTATGAGGATGGAGCAGTAAGCAGCTTTTAATTTCAGCATGAGCCTAGATCATGAGCTGTAACATGGCATTTAAAGATGTGGGATTTTTAATACATTGTATTAGAGATGTGAATCGTGTCCTCGATCGTCTTAACGATCGATTTCGGCTGGGAGGGGGAGGGAATCGTATTGTTGCCGTTTGGGGGGTAAAATATCGTGAAAAATCGTGAAAAATCGTAAAAAATCGAAAAAACGTAAAATCGCAAAACCGGCACATTAAAACCCCCTAAAACCCACCCCCGACCCTTTAAATTAAATCCCCCACCCTCCCGAACCCCCCCCCAAATGACTTAAATAACCTGCGGGTCCAGCGGCGGTCCGGAACGGCAGCGGTCCGGAACGGGCTCCTGCTACTGAATCTTGTTGTCTTCGGCCGGCGCCATTTTCCAAAATGGCGCCGAAAAATGGCGGCGGCCATAGACGAACACGATTGGACGGCAGGAGGTCCTTCCGGACCCCCGCTGGACTTTTGGCAAGTCTTGTGGGGGTCAGGAGGCCCCCCCCAAGCTGGCCAAAAGTTCCTGGAGGTCCAGCGGGGGTCAGGGAGCGATTTCCCGCCGAGAATCGTTTTCGTACGGAAAATGGCGCCGGCAGGAGATCGACTGCAGGAGGTCGTTCAGCGAGGCGCCGGAACCCTCGCTGAACGACCTCCTGCAGTCGATCTCCTGCCGGCGCCATTTTCCGTACGAAAACGATTCGCGGCGGGAAATCGCTCCCTGACCCCCGCTGGACCTCCAGGAACTTTTGGCCAGCTTGGGGGGGGCCTCCTGACCCCCACAAGACTTGCCAAAAGTCCAGCGGGGGTCCGGAAGGACCTCCTGCCGTCCAATCGTGTTCGTCTATGGCCGCCGCCATTTTTCGGCGCCATTTTGGAAAATGGCGCCGGCCGAAGACAACAAGATTCAGTAGCAGGAGCCCGTTCCGGACCGCTGCCGTTCCGGACCGCCGCTGGACCCGCAGGTTATTTAAGTCATTTGGGGGGGGTTCGGGAGGGTGGGGGATTTAATTTAAAGGGTCGGGGGTGGGTTTTAGGGGGTTTTAGTGTGCCGGCTCACGATTCTAACGATTTATAACGATAAATCGTTAGAATCTCTATTGTATTGTGTTCCATAACGGTTTAAGACGATATTAAAATTATCGGACGATAATTTTAATCGTCCTAAAACGATTCACATTCCTACATTGTATATGTCTAGCAGCACTATTGAAATTATGAGAAGTAGAAGTAGTAAAGGTAGTTTTTTAATTTCTTCTTTTTTTCATTGTATTCTATGGTTACCTAGGCCAGATTACATTTAAAGAGGAGATCGGGCATGTTAGGTTGCAGGATGGGCAAATGTTCTTCCAGTCATCCTTTTCTTCCAAGATGACATCTGTATGTAAGCATGCTCGTGTGGTTCCTTTATCACTAGTCCAAATGCACATGTTTTCATATAGGAAATCATAACAGAATAGTTAATGAGGTTTATGCTTCAAGAGAAAACTGTCCCAAAATGTCACATAAAGTGGATTTATACAACATTTATGAGATGTCCACTCCCTTGGAGCATCTTAGTATCTTATTTTTTTTCTTCAATAAACTCAGAAACTATTTTCCTGCTGGAAATTTTCCTGTCTTCTAAATTAGTGTGAATCAAGCTCAGAATGATTGCTACTTATCCCCTTTCTCCTTTGGAAACTATCATCCAATTCATGTGACAAAACTTGGCAGCCAGTCATTTAACCCACAGGGGAGAATGCAGGAAGGTTTCTGAAATGTTGCATTTCTAAATCAAATTCAGTTATTGTTTGAATAACTGTTTATTTTAAATCTAATTACATGAAGGTCAATATTCAAAAACCCACTAAACGGATAAGATAAATGACTCATTTTTACCAGTTATCACTAAGTAAATATTCAGCTGAACCTAGTCAGCAAGGTTTCTAGCTGAAGGTTCATCTTAATCTGGCCAAAGTTTGACCAACTAAATATAATGAAGCCAGGTTCACCCAAGTTAAATTTAACTGGTTAGAACTGAAAATCAGCATTAATTCCTTAAATAAATAAGAAAAAAACCAATAAAAAAGACTGTCAAGCATGATCTCCCTTCCCCATACCCTTTTCAGCCAAGGTAAACTCCCCCTCTTCTGTGTGGTGCTTGAACTGCCACTTATCTCTCCCTTTCAGCTGCATATTTTCAAAACACCCTGATCCCATGCTTTGTAATCCCTCCTCCCATCAGATGTTAAAAATCCATGTGGGGCCATTACTCCCCCCCCCCCCTCCTTATCCCCCCTTCCTCATTAAAGAAGCCTTTTTTTTTAATATGGTTCTTAATTGATGTTATGCATGTTGAGTTTTATTTAAATGTATGTTTGCTATTAATTTTGAGATTATAAGATTCTTATGTAAAAGAATGTTGTGATCTGTTTTGAACATTTTTGGATAATGAATTGCAGAATATAAATGTATGAAAATAAATAAATAAGTATCCACACTCAAACTCCCAAAGGTCCCCAGCCAAGCTGATGTGAGGATAGAGTTTTTCGCCCTTCCTCCTGGGCTGAATACAGGGAGTCCAACTTTCAAACATCTCTGCTGTACAGCTTTGCACATGTAAGTGGATATGCTGTGATTAATGCTAGTGTGATAATACTGCCTATTTCTACAAAAGTATATGCATACTGTATGTGTCTGTATGCGCAAAGGTTTCCAATGCAAGAAAACACATACTTTCTCTTCCCATTTTATAAACATAAGCATTTTATATTTTAGGTGCATGAAAAAATACAATATGTACACATGGGGTAGATTTTAAAAGAAGTGCGCGCGCGTCCATGTGTGCGCGCTTCCCGGCACACACAAGGACATGCCGATTTTATAATCCGTGCGCACATATGCATGTGGCGTTTGCAGATGGGGGGGGGGGGGGGGGACATGCAATTTCCACGCAGTGGCGCATCCCGGCCTTCCTCAGTTTCCTCCCAGTCCGCTCCAGTTAAGGACTGGGAGGGTTTTTTGAATATTGACCTTCATGTAATCAGATTTAAAATAAACAATTAAAAAGAGGACTGGGAGTGAACTTCCATACCCCCCTACCTAATCTCCCTTCCCCACCCCCTAAACCCTACCTATTGTAAGGGTCTGTTATACATTTTATAAAGTATGAGCATAAACCATTTTGAAAATAATTACTTGTGTGCGTTGTTGGAATCACCAATTTGCCAATACCCCCACTGGTTCACCCAATCTGTCTCCAGTACACCTAGACCCTCTAGTACCTTTCCCTGAACCTTTACCAGTTTACCAAGATCTCCCACCCAAAAACTGCAGCAAAAGACAACTCTGATTTCACTTGCATGAATCAATTAGATGTAAAAGTATACAAATAAATTCAATAATATATACATGTATATCTTTTACAAAATAGCAACTACCGTGTGTACTTCTGAACCCTTCTCTGGAATGCCCCTTTTGTTTCCTAGTAAAATGTACACGAGAATCTGAAAATATTTGCATACTGTCGAGGTTTATAAAATAGTATTGTTTGTATGGATATGAGAGTAAATGAGAGCCTGTGTGTATGTGAGAGTCTGTGGGAGCCTGTGTGTGTGTGTGTGTAAGAGAGAAAGGATGTGAGTGAGAACCTGTGTGTGTGTGTGTGTGTGTGTGTGTGAGAGAGAGAGAGAATGAGAGAGAGAGAATTTTGTGTGGTCACCTTCTCCAATCCAAGACAATCTCAGGATAATTGGAAATCAAAAGATCCCAGATATGGAGAGTGGCGAATATTTCTATTCTTATTAGTTTTAATTGTTGGGTGTTATATGAAATGTTTGTTGTTGGAAATATTTTGTTGGTTTTTTTGAGAACTTTATCAAAAATTTTAATTTTGATGACTGCCCTTTCCATATTCTCCTGTATGCTGGGCAATCATACTTCTTCTCTGTTATATATTCTAGGATCCTCATATACTGTACATTTCTACACAACTTTCTTGTTTCAGCTTTGTTTGGTGGGATTTTAACCACACTCGTGTTCTTTCCTAGTTCCCTATAGAATTGCTTTGGGTTCTGTCTAAATATTTTACTTTGGTATCTCCCCTTTCTATTTTTTCATATCTCACATCCCTAATCATTTTAGCTTATTACTTACATGTCTTCCAAGGCAAAAGTAAAGTTATGTGGCAGGGGACCTTGGCGTGTACCAGGGCATGTAAGTATTTGCATGTACATCTCTTGGCTCGGCCCCGAAACGCCTAACTCGCCCAGACCATGCCCATTAGGGATGTGAATCGTTTATCTGACGATTCAAAATATCGGACAATATTTTCAATCTCGTCAGATATTGGGGGTCCCCGATAGCGATAGCGATAGGAAACCCCACGATTAATTTTGTGGGTTCTCTTATCGTTAATGGGGGGGGGGGGGGGGGCGGGAAGAAAGAGCACTTAAAAGTAACACAAAAACACAGCCCGACCCTTTAAAATTAGTTCTTTAGTATCCCCCCCACCCTCCGGACCCCTCCAACCCCCCCAAATTTTTAAGTACCTGGTGGTCCAGTGGGGGTCCTGGGAGCGTTCTCCTGCTCTCGGGGCATCGGCTGCCAGTAAACAAAATGGCGCTGATGGCCCTTTGCCTTTAGCATGTAACAGGGTATCCGTGCCATTGGCCGGCCCCTGTCACATGGTAGGAGCAATGGACAGCCGGCGCCATCTTTAAAAATGGTGCAGGCCATCCATCTTTAAAAATGGCACAGGCCATACTCAAGGAGTGGTCGCACCATGACTCAATTCACAGACAATATGATATTTTCCATTTTATTTTCCATTTCTCTTTGCATCATTCTATTTGTTGTTTTTTTGGTTTTTTTTTTACTACTGCCATGCACTAAGCTGAGGATTTCAACATATTCCCTACAAGGTCTGCAAGGTCTTTTTCCTGGGTATTGATTCCCAATACATCATGTACCTGCAGTTGGGATTATTTTTTCCTATGTGCAACACTTTTTCACATTAAATTTAAAATCTGCCATTCAATTGCCCAGCCTCCTAGTCTGACGAGGTCCTGCTTCTACTGTTTCTTGTAAGCTGCTGTTGCTTTAAAAAAAAATTGAATAATTTTGTGTCATCGGCAAATTGGATCACCTCACTCATCTTTCCTTTTTCCAGATCATTTATAAATATGTTAAACAGCACAGATACCTGTGGTACTCCACTAGCAAGCTTTTTCCATTTGGAAAACTGACCATTCAGTTGTAGCCTCTATTTCTGACTTTACCATTTACCAGTCCACAATAGAACACTGCCACCTGTCTCATGACTTTGTAATTTCCTGTGAAATCTCTCATGGGAGGTTTGTCAAATGCCTTCTGAAAATCCAAATACACTAAATCAACTGACTTACCTTTATTGACATGTTTATTTACACCTTCAAATAATCTAAAAGTTTGGTAAGACAAGACCTCCTCTTACTAAAACCATGTTGACTCTTCCCCATTAATTAAGCCCCACGTGTGTCTATATGACCAGGATTTTGTTGGCTTTTTTTTCCCTAATTTTATTTTTAATTTCTGAAATACAATTAGATTACAAGAATATTTATTTATTTATTTATTTATAGCTTTTCTATACCGACTTTCCAATAACAGAATTACTGATCAATTCGGTTTACATTTTAAACTTTAACAGTGACAAGTAATTGTCTTACAATGAACAGGAAGAAATAACTTGGAAATAAATATATGGGGATTATAACATAGATACAATATATAGCCTAATGTAGGCGAAGGCATAAAAACATAGGCACAAGGACTGCCAAGGATTTGAATTGAATTGATGAGTTCTTTGGGGTATTATTTGTGTTATTCATTGGGGTATTCTTTGGGGTTCGAGGAATGTTTAGAGTTGAACTTGTTTCTTTCTTATATAGATCTCTTGTCGGTTGTTTGAAAACCTGAGTTTTTAAGTAGTTCTCTTATAGATTGATTGAAAAAGACCTAAAGGGGACCTTGGCAGAGATGAATTCAGCCAGCTGAAATTATGGAAAAGCTTGGTGGAAGAGCCAAGTCTTAAGTCTTTTTTTTGAAAACAATGGGGCATTGCACTGATTTGAGTTCAGGTGGGAGAGTATTCCAGAGTTTGGGGCCAGCTGTGGAGAATGCTTTTTTGCTTAACGCTGATTTCATTGGATGGGTTTGGAGGTTGTTTCTGTAGGCTTGTCTCACTGGTCTAGTAGAGGTGTGCAGTTGTAAAGGGATTTTGAGCTCGAGTGGGGCCAGGTTGTGTAGTGCTTTGTGTATTGATGAAAGCACTTTGAAGAGTATTCTGAAATTGACTGGTAACCAGTGCAGGTCCTTTAAAACGGGTGAGATGTGGTCTCTTTTGTTGGTCTTGGTTAGAATCCTTGCCGATGCGTTTTGCAACATCTGTAGTGGTTTTAAGGCGTTTGCGGGGAGTCCCATTAGCAGAGAGTTGCAGTAATCAATTTTCGTGAGTATGATTGCTTGCAGAACCAGTCTGAAATCTTGAAAATGGAGGAGTGGTCTAAGTCTTTTTAAGACTTGTAATTTGAAGAATCCATCCTTTACTATATTATTGATGAGAGCTCTATAATTCATTTGGGTATCAAGTATAACTCCAAGATTTCTGACTTGTGGTGACAATGTTATTTGCGTGGAGAGGTTGGTGCTGGGGAGTGAGTAGGTTCCATCTTGAGAAATGAGTAGGTATTCTGTTTTGTTTTGATTAAGGATAAGATTTAGGCTTGTGAGTAAGTTGTTGATGGCTTGTTGGCATGTATTCCAGAAATCCAGTGTTTTTTGGAGAGATTCAGTGATTGGGATTAGAATCTGTACATCGTCTGCATATAAGTAGTGGATGAGATTTAGGTTAAGAAGGAGTTGGCAAAGTGGGAGGAGGTAAATATTGAATAATGTTGGTGATAGAGATGATCCCTGTGGGACTCCCAAGTTGCAGGAGATTGGTTGAGATTCTTCCCTGTTGACCTTGACTTTATATTGTCTGTTCTTAAGGAACGATTTGAACCAGTTGACGGCTGTACCTTTAATTCCAATATCTGAAAGACGATCTATTAATGTGTTATGATTGACCGTATCAAATGCTGCTGATAGGTCTAGGAGGATGAGAAGACATGGACATCTTTTTTCCAGATTCATTAATATGGAATCCATTAAGGAGATTAGGAGGGTTTCTGTGCTTCTGGATTGGCGGAAACCAAATTGGGCTGGAGATAGGATATTGTTGTCGTTTAGGTATTCTGTTAGTTGTTTGTTTGCTATTCGTTCTAAGATTTTAGCGATGAAAGGTAGATTGGCTATTGGGCGAAAGTTGGCTGGGATGTCTGGTGAGAGATTAGGTTTTTTTAGGAGCGGCTTTATGATTGCCATTTTGAGAGATTCGGGGACTAGCCCTTGGGATAGGGAGCAATTGATGATTTGTGCAATAGGTTTGGATATGGTTTTAGCGCATGAGATGAGGAGATTGGTGGGAATGGAATCCTGAGGATGTGATGAGGGTTTGATTTTTTTTAGGATGTTTTCGATCTCTAAGGAGGCAGTCAATTCGAAATCTCTCAGGCATGTCTTTTGTGATGGGAAGGTAATATGTGGTGTTGTTGGCGTATAATTGTTGTTGTTCCTGGACTGCGTTAGTAGGTTTGGGATCTTGTTCTTGAAGTAAATTGCAAGTTCTTCTGCTTTGCTTGCCGCTTTATCATCTGGTATGGCTGTCAATGAAGGTTTCGTGAGGGAAGAGATCAGTGAGAAAAGCGCTCTGGGGTCAAAGATGAAGTGGTGTATTTTTTGTGAGTAAAAATCTTTTTTTGCTTGAAGGATGGATGTTCTGTATAGGTGCATCGTGGACTTGAATGTTGAGAGGTTAGAAGGTGTTGGATTTTTACGCCAAAGTAGTTCTTTTTTTCTGAGATCCTGTTTTATGGATTTTAATTTTAAGAAACAAAACTAGTATAACATCATAAAAATCATGAAAGTAATAGACTAAAATAGAAACAAATTCTTGACAAATACCAGATAAGACCACATCATGGGGAGAAAAATCAGAAGAAATAGCTTTAGGAAATTCACACATCTAAACTCAAAAGGCCATCCTAACTTGATAGAGAAGCGGTGACCAAATTAACTGAACAGCCCGATTCTGAAGAAAAACTTCTAACTGTATTGAGTCTGTAAACAGTAAACACGTATTAACTCCAGACAAAATAAGTACATATTTTGCAAAGAAACCTTAATACAAACAAGGCTTCTAAAGCTAAGGCCCTTGAATTTTTTTTAAAAGAAAAATTCTTCTCCTACACTGAGTTTCTTTACCACATTAGGGAATATAGCTTGACCGATAAAGATGTTATATTTTAGGGGGAAAAAAGCTTTAAAGGTGAATTTTTAAAGCCGATGCACGCATTCATTAGGGGATGCACAAATACGTTGGGCTTGCATACATGGAGCAGGTTTTAAAGGCCGCCTGAATATACATAAATGCCACAGCTTGCACATCTCAAAAGTTTTCAAAAAGGGGAGGGCAGCGACAGTGGAAAGATAAAATTGGTTTTTTTTTTGTTACAGATAGTGGTAAAAATATGAAGAAGGCAGTGGAAGATGGGGCTCATAGGAGATCCATTGTTTTCAAACTAGTTGCATCTGGTAGTAAAGAACATCCTGGGGGCCAATGAGTAATATGGCATCTCAGACCTGAAAGAAGTGATCAAGTGGTACAGCCAATAGCACGGCATTTTCTAGGGATGTGCAGAAGGAAAAAATTCATTTCGTTTCATTTTTCATTTCGCAGGGACCAAAATTTGTTTCATTAGTTTTATAGGGGGGAAAAACCAATTTCTTTATTAGTTTCATTCATTTTTCATTTTCCCATTAAAGTCAATGGGGGAAGTATATGCAGCCTTTTTTTGGCTGCAGAATTGGGGTTGGTTTTTTTTTTTTATCAATTCTGAGGAAACTTCTGGGGAGCAATCATCAGAACAAGAAAAGAAATCCAAGGTACTTAGACTGTGCGAAAGTGGCACCAAAGTGGCATGAATAGCCTAAGGCACTGAAAATGAGCAAAGGGGTACCAGGAGTGGCAAGAGTGCTTTAACAGAGGAGCAAAGCACTCTTGCCACTGAGGAACCATAATAGTGGCAAGAACACCACAATGAGCAGAGTGAGTCATCTGGTGTATGGCAGCAAGGCAGAGTGGCAGAAAGTTGATAGGGGCAAAACAGGCTGGCAGAGCGGAGGTAGTCTGGTGGAAATTTGACAGGGGCAAGACAGGCTGGCCACGGGAAGAGTTCCCTTTCCTTTATGCAGGAAAGGGCTCCCTAGAATGGGTTTGCCCCTAGAGTGGGGTGGCTTCGTTGTCATCTAGTGAGCTCTTGCTGGTCTTTTAAAATCTGGTGGACGTAGCAGATATACAAATGAGAATTTTGAAGGCTGAGGCGGAGGAGGGTTCCATGTGAACAGCAGTTCAACATGGGTCAGCGGGTGTTAAGAGATAGGCTACACCCGGGGAGAGTTCCCTTTCCTTTGCGCAGGAAAGGGCTCCCTAGAATGGGTTGGCCCCTAGAGTGGAGCATAAGCCTTCAAAGTGTGGCGAGTCGACGTGGAGGAGGTTTCCATGTGAACAGCGTTTCTGGTTCAACATGGGTCGGTGGGCACTAAGAGATAGGCTGGCTATACCTGGGGAGACTTCCCTTTCCTTTGCACAGGAAAGGGCTCCCTAGAATGGGTTTGCCCCGAGAGTGGGGCATAAGCCTGGGAAAGTGTGGCGAGCCGACATGGAGGAAGTTTCAATGTGAACAGCGGTTCGGGTTCAACATGGGTCGGCGGGCACTAAGAGACAGGCTGGCTACACCCGGGGAGAGTTCTCGTTCCTTTGCACAGGAAAGGGCTCCCTGAAATGGGTTTGTCCCAAGAGTGGGGCATAAGCCTGGGCAAGTGTGGCGAGTTGACATGGTGGAGGTTTCCATGTAAACAGCAGTTCTGGTTCAACATGGGTTGGAGGGCACTAAGAGATAGGCTGGCTACACCCGGGGAGAGTTCACTTTCCTTTGTGCAGGAAAGGGCTCCCGAGAATGGGTTGGCCCCTAGAGTGGGGCACGAGTCTTCAAAGTGTGGCGATGTGGAGGTTTCCATGTGAACAGCGGTTCTGGTTCAACATGGGTCAACGGGTACTAAGAGATAGGCTGGCTATACCCGGGGAGAGTTCCCTTTCTTTTGCGCAGGAAAGGGCTCCCTAGAATGGGTTGGCCCCTAGAGTGGAGCACGAGCCTTCAAAGTGTGGTGAGTCGACGTGGAGGAGGTTTCCATGTATATAGCATTTCTGGTTCAACATGGGTCGGCAGGCACTAAGAGATAGGCTGGCTACACCCGGGGAGAGTTCCCTTTTCTTTGCACAGGAAAGGGCTCCCTAGAATGGGTTGGCCCCTAGAGTGGGGCACGAGCCTTCAAAGTGTGGCGAGTTGATGTGGAGGAGGCCAAAATTTGTTTTAGTTAAGGTAAAGTAAGAAAAGGTGGCACTTCTGGAACTCAGCTCCTCTGTGGCATCCTTGAAGGGCTGCAGGATTTTTACTAGCTGACTCATGACTAATCAATCATGATACCCTAGGGGACGCTGCACACCTATGTCCATTGCCGCAGAAAGTTCATGAAAGGGTGTCTGCTGCTCTACTAACCTCTGCAGCATCATATAGGTGGAATTCCACTGGGTGCCAATGTCTTGAATGAGACGCTTCTGAGGCATATCCAAATCAGTCTGCTTTTGTCGGAGAACCTGCCCCGCCTTCACAGTTCTGTGGAAGTGCGCTGCTTTGTTCCTGAACTTGTGTATTAACCTATGCAGGTATTCATGCTCTTGGTGATTGGACTCCAACCCCAGAGCTGACTTCACTACCAGGTGCAGGGTGTGTGCAAAACATTGGATATTCTGAAAGCGCCCGTCGCATAGTTCCTTTAAAGGGGCGGATTGGCCTATCAGGGGATCGGGCTTCCCCCAGTGGGCCGGTCACTCCCATCACGTGATTTATTTTTTTTTTTTAAACTTCCCGGCCAAAGACAAGAAGAGGGTCTGCTGGCACTGCGGCCCAAAGAGAAACCTGCGGGCAGGGCCGGTGGAAGCACAAGCCTGGGCCTGGGGTGCGGCGAGCAGTGGCCCCCAGGCACAGCGAGGCTCATGCGGCACTGCGAAAGGCAGATTGACAGGGCCGTGGTGAGGCTCACGTCACCACGGCCCGAAGAAAAAGATCACGTTTAAACACGCTGATGCTCCTCCTCCTTCCTGCCTGTGCAGCCCTGGAAGTAAATGTTACCGGAGCTGCGTGGGCAGGAAGGAGGAGGAGCATCAGCGCGTGCAGAAGAGGAGCAGCGCTTACGGGCCACCGCGAATCCCAAGTCGCAGCAGCCTGAGAAGAGGAAGAGGCCCGGTAGCAGGGCCGCCGCAGCCCCAGAAGATCAGGGCCGCTGCAGAGCCCATCCTGCGGCGACCCGCAAAGAGGAGGCCCAGAGGTGAGAGAGAGGCTGAAGGTCTGTAGAGTGTATGCATGTATGAAATGAGTTGAGAGATTGTGTGTGAGAGTGAGGACCTGAATGTTTGCAGAGACAGCATGTGAGAGCCTCTGTGTGTGTATGAGAGAGACAGAATGTGAGCGTGAGAGCCTGAGCAAGAAAGCATGTGGGAGTGAGAGAGAGAGCCTGTGTGTGTGAGTCAGACAGCATGTGCCAGTGAGAGACTGTGTGTATGAATGACTTTATATGAGAGAGCATGTGACAGTGAGAGCCTGTGTGTGTGTGAGAGAGAGAGAGAAATGCATGTGAGAATGAGAACCTGACTGTGTGTTTGAGGGAAGAAGATGGAGAAAAAAGAAACAGAAAAAAGTCAATATAAAAGGAATTGGCAAAAAAAAAATAAGAAAGGGAAGGTCAAAAAAAAAAAAGCCTGTGACCAACCAATTAAAAACTAAGATCAGACAGCAAAGATAAAAAAATAAATAAATTACTTTTTAGTGATTGGCACATGTAATCTTTGGGCATGTGCAAGAATAGCACTTTCTCTATGCGGATCTCGCAATGTACGAGATCAGCATGGAGAAAATGGAAGCCCATGGGGCCTGCACAGAGGAGGCAGCAGAATGGGCTTCAGTGTCAGTAGCAGAAATCGGCACCTCCCCAATAGCCATTTGGCAGCAGTGACAGTGGCAGCAGAGGAATGAGAGAGGTTCCGAGGTTGCTGGCAAAAGAGAGGGGGGTCTGTCTTTAGTATGTGTATGTGTATGAATGGGACTCTGCCTGGGGTTGTATGTGTGTGAATGCATGGTTGCCTGCCTGAGGGTGTATGTGTGTGAATGAATGTGTGCATGCCTGGGGTATGGGGAGGGAGTGGTGTGAAAATGAATGGGAGCCTGCTTGGGGGTCAGTGTGTGTGTGTGAGAATGACTGGGAGCTTGTCTGGGTGTGTGTGTTTGTGTGTATGTGAGGGAGCCAGTGAGTGTAAGAGCACGAGTGTGTATAAGAAAATCCAAGGGAGTAAGAGTTTGTGTGTGGAGGGGGAGAGAGTGTCTTAGAGCCTGAGAGTATTTCATTGTCAGTGAGAGCGAGAGGTTATGGTGGATATAAGAGCATGAATGTGTATGTATGTGACAGTGTATATGTGAGAGAGAATGGACATGTGAGTATATGTGAGAGAGAGAGGATAACCTTCTAATCCTCGACAATATCAGGGTGACTGGAAATCAAGAGCTCCCACAGAAGGGGACAGCAGGGGCTTTTTAAAATCCTTATTAGTTTTAATTATTGAATATTATTTGATGTCTGCTCTTTTTGAAATATTTTATTGGTGTTATATACAAATTTTTGAAAATTTCCCAAAGTTAAATTACTGGAGGTTCTATTCATCAGCAGTTTTGAAATATATATTTTTAGTATGATTTTCCTATTGTGATGTTTTATAGTTCTTGATTTTATTGTTTGATGTTTTATGAGGAATGATGGTATTTTCTGTTTTTCCATTGCTCTATTACATACAGTCTAACTTGTTGAGATTTCCAGTTCAGTTTGTCTGTGCATTTCTGTGTATATTTTATGGTCCCTTTATTCTGTATTTGGTGACTCACCAAATTGTATGTGTAATTGGGTACCCATGGGCCAGTATGGAGAAAAATCCCCCGGGCCACTATTTTCCCACAATCCACCCCTGTTCCTTTACCATTTCATTTCATTTTTCATTTATAAAATTTATTAATCGCCTAACACTGTTAGGCCTAGGCGATATACACAATGCACACACATAATAAAAGCAACACATGTTTGCACCATTGTCTGTGACAAAGAACCCTGCCTGAAGATTCCTGTCTCTCTGGTGTTGCTGCCAGCCCACCAGCATCTGTCTGATGCATGCTAGAATATTGGCTGAGGTATGGGCCTCGTCCGTCAGGTGGGTGTGCAGTAAAGCTCACCTCCACTCTGATACTTGTTCACTAATAGAGCTGCTGCCTGCCCCTGCCTCAGCCAGATCCCACCAGTGTGCTGTCAGGAAGAAGTAAGAGTGTGCAGCATTCATGGTGGTCTAGATATCGTAGGTGAAATGCACACTCCCCTGTGCCTTAGCTAGCAGCGCTTGGATGCGACTGCGACACTGTTTGTACAGGCTGAGGATGACCTTTCTGCTAAATGTGGTTCTGGAGGGGACTGCTGCTTTTGGGTCTCGCCCTTTTGCTTGCATGACTGAGTCTCTCCTTCCCTCACCTCCAAAACTACAGGGTCAGAAACAGGTGGTAGCTGTGCATCATCTTTAAATTTCAGCTTTTTCTGGATGGAACTGCTTGCCCCTCCAGAGATTTTAGATTGGAACAGCTCCCTTTTTAACTTTAATGGGGGACTGGCACTGCCTTTTGAATTGCCTCCTCTACCAGTCCCAATCACTCGTCTACCTTTCCCTGACATCATGGATTTAATGTCACTGCCTACTAGGGATTTCAATTAAAATAATTATTTCTTTATTGGTGAATGAACACCTCTGTACCAATGTATGTGAGTCTGGAAAAATGCCCCCAGATGCAGTGCAGTGCCTTGATGTACACTACAACTGAGACTGCTGTATGTGCACACAACAAAATTTTAACTCCAAAGAGTCCTACTGGGGATTTGGCTTAAAAGAGCACTACTGTACTAATATATGTGAGTCTGAAAAACTGCCCCCAGACGCAGTGCAGTACCTTGATGTACACTTCAACTGAGACTGCTGTATGTGCACACAACAAAATTTTAACTCCAAAAGAGGCCTATTGGGGATTTGGATTAAAAGAGCACTGCTGTACCAATATATGTGAGTCTGGAAAACTGCCCACAGATGCAGTGCAGTGCCTTGATATACACTACAACTGAGACTGCTCTGTGTGCATAAAAAAATGAAACATCAGAGAAAAGAATTGACTGGAAGCCTGAGCAAGCACAATTCCAAGTGATGCTGTTTCTTGTTTGAAAATACCAACTCACACTGCACCAACTTAACCCAGGGGGGTAAGATCAGCAGCAAAATTCCACTGTTGGCAGCTTGTCTCAGTGGGAGAGACAGAGAGACAGTCTGAGTTCAATAAAAAAAAAAAAAGCGCAGTCAAAAAAAGCCTGGCTGGCACAGCAGCAAAAATGAACAAATATCTTTTTCAATGAAAAATTCTATCAAAGTTGCTAGCAATTGAATACTGATTTGAGATACTTGGAGAGAGCTCAAAAGCAATGACCTTTGCAGGCAAAACCCTAAGAGAAAGTGCATGGCATGGCGCATCCTTAAGGTATAAATAGTACAGCATCATCAGGAACAGCGTCACAGAGCACTGAGTGAGAGCGGTGATTGGCTGCATTAGAAAAATGCTTAGCTCTGATAGGTTGCATTCTTGTCTCCTTGCCAACCTGTCTGACCCACTCTATGACAGGGCTGTGAGGTCACTTATGACTCACAGGAAAGGGCTGGTTTTTGCTATGGATACTTCCACATGGCCTTCTATTTCAAATGGTCACTAAGAAATCACTGCGAACCAAAAGAATGAAACTATATGTTTTATTCGTGGGGGATCGCCATGCATTTCGTGAACCCATGAATCAAACAAACAGGGACTTATATGTTGCGGATTACACATTCGTTGAAAATGAATGCACATCCCTAGCATTTTCATTACAGTGTGACGGGTGGGCAGCAGTTGTGTAAGAAGTAGGAAGAAGTGGGGGTGTCTCTTTATCATTTGATTCAGGATGTAGGCACCAGGTGGAATTCCACTTGTCTAATGCTGCAGAATTTAGTGGTACTAGCAAATCCACAAAATGGGGGTAACTCAACCTAATAGCACTACACAACCCGCATTAAATGTTTTCTTATTTTCTTTTTTCTCTTTTATATCCTTCACACCACTGAAAACTAACCAAAAAGCTCGGTCATCAATATTAAATAAAAAATAAAGCACACTTTTCACAACAAAAAATTTGTTAAGAGAGGAAAGTGATGTTTCATAAAATTTATTCAAGGAATCATTCAGGTTTTCCTCGTTATTTTTTAATCATGAACACCACTGTCCACCCTATATAGAATTTATTATTTTTTTTACCAAAAAAATGTTTTAATGAAAATATTTATGCTCATCTCAGCTCTCCAACATTGTTGGAACATATAGGCAGCACGCTGCGAGCATTTTTTAAATTAAAAAAAGCTTTAAATTTATGGACAAACAATGTTGGAGAGCTGAGATGAGCAGTGGATAAGCGGTTTTCCAAGACGAAGAATTTATTCGAAACTTGGCCTTGTTGGGTAAAAATGCTTTTGCTGAATTGAAGTCTCAGTGTCTATGCTAAAGCTAAGTATTGCGTATTAATTTATTGAATTTCTAAGCAACGAGTTAGTGGACTGTTCCTATTTGTGTTGAGGATGAACTTTTCACAATAGTTTATATAAAACATAAATATTTTCATAAAAAATGTTTTTGGCAAAAAAAAAAAAAAAAATTCTATATAGGGTGGTCGGTAGTGTTCATGATGAAAAAATAACGAGGAAAACCTGGATGGTTCCTTGAATAAACTTTATGAAATATCACTTTCCTCTCTAACACATTTTTTGTTGTGAAAAGTGTGCTTTATTTTTGATTTAATATTGGAGACCAAGCTTTTTGGTATGTTTTCAATGGTGTGAAGGATATAAAAGAGAAAAAAGAAAATAAGAAAACATTTAATGCAGAATTTTGTGGAGCAACTGACAGTCTTTCAAGAGTTGATTTGCCGAAGACAAGATAGATGTGGATCACCCTCTGGGGCATTATGATTGGGAATACATAAAGCTTCTGGTATGAATTCTGAAGCCCTTCAAGATGACATGAGAAGCTCAATTCTTCAAGAGCAACACTGGGAGAGGTAGTCCCCTTAGTTAACATCCTGGAAAATAAGTTAGAGTGATTTATGGCAGGAACAGGGACTGACAGGAGAGGTAGGATTGTTCATGGACTCCTTGCAGCAGAAGGTGCAAGACAGGTTGAACCCCCACCCCCACCCTCCACCCCACCCGCACGCACACACTACCTCTCACATACAATCACACACATGCACAGAAGGAAGCTTATATGCTAGCCATACTGTGTTACCATAGGCTAAAAAGAGTATCGCCCTCCAGTTCAACTCTCTAATTTAGAGAAAAGACATTGTTGCACAGAGCTCAGGCACAGGAGCACGAGAGACAGAGAGTAAAAGGAAGAGTGGGCAACCGGAACAGTAACGTTAGCCAGAGCAGCACCCTCTCAGCTACTACTTCCTATCCACCTTAATTTGCCTTAATCTCCCCCTCCCCCCATAGCCTTTACAGAACATTTTCTCTTGATGTAGTCCATAGTTACAGCAGTTGGCAGCAGAGTGAATTATCGTCCCCCATCAAAGGTGACACCAATACAAATATCAGTTGCATGCTATCTGGCAGCATCCAGAGAGGACAATGCCACAGATCCATTGGCATATTAGGTACACAAGGTTATAATCTGGCCAGATTTTCCCAATGTGGCTCAACATTTTCTCTTCGGTATGCCTAGTGAACATGTATTCTCAATGGCAGGGAATATCATGAGTATATATTAAGAAAATAAGACGTTGCCATACTGGGTCAGAGCGAGAGTCCATCAAGCCTAGCATCTTGTTTCCAACCTTAGCCAACCTATGATACAAGAACCTGGCAAATATCCAAACAGTAAATAAATCCCATGCTACTAATGCCAGTAATAAATTTTGGAACTCCCTACCTAAAGATCTGAGAACCCAACCCAACCCAACCTCAAAACATTCAAAAAAGACCTAAAAACATTGCTGTTTTACAAATTCCACAGTGACCTTCATACTTCTGAACATCCTAACTCCCAATCGAACTTTCATCCAAAAACCTCAAAATAACTTCTCTCCAACCAGAACAAACAATCCATTCTCCTCCCACATAATGATACTTTCTGGACATGAAATGTTTAACCTCTGTTTAATATACACATTGTTATACTTTTTCCACAATTGTTAAGAGAGTTACAATTTAAATTTTGTAAACTGTTATGATGGCTTTACTGAATGACGGTATATAAAACTCAACAAATAAATAAATAAATGAATAAATAATAAGCAGTAGTTATTCTGTAAGGGCCTCATTTTCTAAAGTATCACAGGCCTGCGATACTTTAGAAAATGAGGGGCGGGGGGCCGAAACAGGGGGCGGGCCTGCACTAGCCGGCAGCGATCGCACCGTCCTGAAAAAGTAAACAACCAATTATATTTACCCATTCTAGTCCTTTCATGATTTTATAGACCTTTATCATGTCTCCCTTCAGCCATCTTTTCTCCAAGCTGAACAGTCGTAACCTCTGGCCTTTCCTCATAGGGGAGCTGTTCCATCACCTATCATTTTGGTTGCCCTTCTCTGAACCTTTGCCATTGCAACTATAACTTTTTTGAGATGCGGTGACCAGAATTGCATAAGTATTCAAGATGTACTCTCACTATGGAGTGATGCAGATGTTCTATGAAAATCTCCATTTTTTTTTACAATTAATATTTTTATTGAATTAAACAATATTTTGGAATACAGGAAAACATAAATCCATAATAACTATATTATTAAATAGAATATTCCAATAATCTAGTGCCCATTATACAATTTTGGGAATCTTACAAGGAAAAACTCAGAGAGATACTAGACAACTTAGAAAACATCTCTCTCTCTCTCACACACACACACATACATACATACACACACACATATATATATATATAATACCCCTTTTGCTATCGCATGCAATACTTATCGCATTTTGATAAATCCAGGCCAAACACATTCCATGTTTTTCAAGTGCAGTCCTGGTTTCAGTCAAGAAATTTCCAAACTGAGACATTGAATGGGACAATAATTTCTCCATTTTTGTGACTGTTCTCTATACATCAGCAAGAGTCACCTTTTCAGGTTCAACTAGTTCAAAACTTGAACATTCTAACTGCTGGTAAAAATCCTGTTTCAAGATAATTACTCACAGTTTGCACCACTTGAGATCCTCCCAATTCCATCTTGCTGAGTAAGGTGTTACTTGCTCCCAGATCAAGTTTATTGGCTGGTCAGAGAACTATCTTCAAGAGATCCTGGGTCAAACTGAGGAGACTGGTCTTGGATGGACTGTTGGAGGGTCCAAAAGAGAATGATATCTCTGGAATAGAACTTCACAAGGATTGATTCACCCTATCGACCAAATGTGAGTCCATGGGACCTCTCACCGAGGTTGAGCCCAGCATTGATATTATAATATTAACTTTCCTTTTCCTTCCCAAAGATCTTTAAAAGGAAGGTTCCCAAATTCTCAATAAGGGGCGTGACCCTTTGGTACATGGCTTCAGCTGCACACTGGCAGCTGTACACCATTGCCTTGTGGTTTTTACCTGCTCAGTAAACACTGGCTGATGACATCACATGACTCAGGAGGACAGCTTGATGGAACAGGACTCTTAAACTTACAGTCCTCTGGCCAGACCCTCCTGAAAACAGGAGATAGGTCTCTCCACAATGCTCCCTGACATTCTTCATTTTATTCACCATTCCTTTCCAAATAATTCCTGATATTCTATTTGCTTTTTTGATTGCTGCAGCACACTGAGTCAATGATTTAATATATTGTCCACTATGATGCCCAGATCATTTTCTTGGGTGGTAACTTCTAATATGAAACTTAACTGCATATAGCTACAATGTGGATTACTTTTCCCTATGTGCATCACCTTGCACTTGTCCACATTAAATTTCATCTGCGATTTGGATGCCTAGTCTTTCAGTTTCACAAGGTCCTCATGCAATTCACCACAATTCGCATGAGATTTAACAACTCTGAATAATTTTGTGTTATCTGCAAATTTGCCGTATTCCTTTCCAGATCATTTATAAATATATTGAAAGCATGGGTCCAAGTACAGATCCCTGAGGCACTCTATCCTATACCTTTCTCCACTGAGAAAATTCACCATTTAATCTTTCTTTCTGTTTCATGTCTTTTAACCAATTTGGTTAAGACATTGCTTATTATCCCATGACTTTTAATTTTCTTAGGAGCCTCTCATGGGGGACTTTGTTAAACGCCTTCTGAAAACCCAAATTAACTAAATCTACCAGCTTACCTTTATTCACATGTTTATTAACCCCTTCAAAAAATGTAGCAGATTTATGAGGCAACATTTCCCTTGGGTAAATCCATTTGTGATGCAATACTTCCCTTGGGTAAATCCATTTTTCGCAGCTAGCACCATAGATAGTGGAAAAGTTGGTTTTTCCTAAAATAAACCTCCCTCTGTAAGGGTTTCTAGAATTTCTATGAGAGTGTTAGAAGATCTGAGTGTACAGCTTTAGAGAACCAATGTCTTGCTGTGTTGTTACCAGGAGCCTCTCTTTTCACTGCTGTTGTATTGGCCTGCTCACGCCTTGGGCTCTGCCTCTCTCCTGGTTTTGTACCTTAATGTTTCCTTCTACTACTCTAGCATTCTAGCCTAGTTTTCCCTCCTTGCTTCTTTGTTGGTTATACTGAGATGTCTTGTTCCTAAAATGAAAAAATGTAAAAAGACCAAAAAAAAAATTATGTTTGTCCTCTTACCCTACCTTTTTCATGGTTTTGTACCTTGCTATTTTGTAGTACAACTCTAGGATCCCTGCTTTGTTCTCTCATCCTACTTTTCTGTTTATACTGGGGTGTTTTGTCCTCAAACAGAAAAAAATGTTAAAAGAAAAGAAAAAAAATTACAAGTCTCTCCTCTTATTCCACCTCTTTTGTGGTTCTGTGCCTTTCAATGTTAGTCTGTCATTTATACTGTCCAGTCAGCTACTGATTCTCTCATGGTGCATTGAAGAACTTCTGCCACTGTTGGTACCATTTTGCCCCTCTGTGGAATCTTGGGGTATTCATGCCACTGCTGGTGTTGCTTTGCTGCTATTTGGTGCCTTGACCTGTTTATGCCACTATTGCTGGTGTCAGTTTCCCTTTTCATGATGCCTTGGGGTTTTGATTCCACCCTACTGTTTTCCATAGCCTACCATCAATGTTTTGGGTCTTTTGATGCCACTGTGCTGTTTGGTATACCCCACTCTCCACACCCTGGGTGGTTTTGATGTGATTCTGTGATTTGTCATAACCCACACTCTGACTCTTGGGGGGGGGGGGGTGTTTGAATCCACTCTGATGTTTGCCATACTCTGCATGCCAAGCCTCACGGATTTCATGCCACTGTTGTTGTTGCTTCATCCCTCTTACTATGCTTTCTGGTGTTCATGCTACAGTTGATAGGGGTGTGCATTTGTTTGCAACGTATTGGCAATCCACAACGTATATGCTATATTCTTTGTATTTGTGGGAATCACGAAACATATGGCGAGCCCCCACGAATACAATGTATCACTAATGAATAAAACCCCACCCTCCTGACCCCTCCAAGACTTGAGAAAAGTCCGTGGTGGTCCAGTGAGGGTCCTGGAGCGATCTCCTCCACTTGGTCTGTCGGCTGCCGGTATTCAAAATGGCGCCAATAGCCTTTGCCCTTACTATGTCACAGGGGCTACTGGTGCCATTGGTCGGCCCCTGTCACATGGTAGGAGCAATGGATGGCCGGCACCATCTTGTGCTCCTACCATGTGACAGGGGCTGACCAATGGCATCGGTAGCCCCTGTGACATAGTAAGGGCAAAGGCTATCGGCGCCATTTTTAATACCGGCAGCCGATGGCCCGAGTGCAGGAGATCGTTCCAGGACCCCCGCTGGACCTCTAGGGACTTTTGGCAAGTCTTGGGGAGGTCAGGAGTCCCCCTGCAAGACTTCCAAAAGTCCCTGGTGGTCCAGCAGGGGTCCTGGAGTGATCTCCTGATGGCGCCAATAGCCTCTGCTCTTACTATTTCACAGGGGCTACCAGTGCCATTGGTCGGCCCCTGTGACATAGTAAGGGCAAAGGCTATCGGCGCTATTTTGAATACCGGTAGCCGACGGCCCAAGTGCAGATCGCTCCAGGACCCCCAATGGACTTTTGGCAAGTCTTGGGGGGGGGGGGGGGGTCAGAAGGGTGGGGGGTTGTAGTTAATTAAATTTAAAGGGTTGGGATGGGTTTTTCTTGGGAAACGAATGTAACTAATGAAACATATGTAACTAATGAACATATGTAACTAATGAACGGATCGAGGTCCCCAGAGAATGGATGCAACGGATTTGGGTCTCGACGAATATGTGAACTGAATGGGACAAATCCGTCCCTGTTGCACATCCCTAATAGATGATGCTGTATTGTTGCTCTTTAGGAGCCTTGTTGTGCTATTGCCATTAATGTTGGTGCTCTTTGCTCATCTTTAGTTGCCTTGTGGTGACCATGCCACTATTCTTGGTACAGTAAAGTGTGTTCAGTATTTGTACTAGGGATGTGCATTCGTATTGACCGCATATGTAAAACGCTACTCATATTTTTTTTTAACTTAAAAAAAGGATTCGACATATACGATCGGATTTCCCACATATCCAACATAGCTATGTTGGATATGTTGGAAATCGCGATTGTTGAGCCAAAATAAAAATTTAAACCCCTTCACCCTCCTTAATCCCCCCCCCCCCAGACTTACCACAACTCCCTGGTGATCGAGCGAGGAGTGAGGACGCCATTTCTGCAATCCTTGGCGAGAAGCATGTGACGTCGCGCCATGTCGAGTGACGCGGCGCCACGTGATTCCCGGCGAGTTCGCGCCGGAAGGCTCGTTCGGCCCAAAAAGAACTTTTGGCCAGCTTGGGGGGACCTCCTGACCCCCCCAAACTGGCCAAAAGTTCCTTTTGGGCTGAACGAGCCTTCCGGCGCGAACTCGCCGGGAATCACGTGGCGCCGACGTCACGAGATTCCCGGCGAGTTCGCGCCGGAAGGCTCGTTCGGCCCAAAAAGAACTTTTGGCCAGCTTGGGGGGGTCAGGAGGTCCCCCCAAGCTGGCCAAAAGTTCTTTTTGGGCCGAACGAGCCTTCCGGCGCGAACTCGCCGGGAATCACGTGACGCCGGCGTCATTCGACGTGCCGCCGACGTCACATGCTTCTCGCCAAGGATTGCAGAAATGACGTCCTCACTCCTCGCTCGATCACCAGGGAGTTGTGGTAAGTCTGGGGGGGGGATTAAGGAGGGTGAGGGGGTTTAAATTTTTTTTTTTGCACATATGGACATATACCCAACTCATTTAATTTTTTTTATGTCCATATTGACCGCAAATGGGACCCCCTTTGGACATATGGACATATGGACATAAACTTTTGCTCTGCACATCCCTAATTTGTACCTATGCAGAAAATTTGAAAATTGCCTCTAAGATACTTCTAATCTTTCTTTATCCTGACCATATCAACTGTGCAACTATGAAATCATAGAAAGATTGAACCCAGAGGGACTTTAGAAAGTAATCTTAACAGTCCATCCTCCTCCTTGTGCCACATGATCCTAGCAGTGTTGTGTTCCCCATGCATTCCCGTCAGTGCACTGCTTTCTGTAACCCATGTGATCTTAGTTGTGCTGTGTGTACCCCATGGGATCACAGAAGTAATGTGTGACCAGTATAATCCTAGAAGCATAGTGTGTGCCCCACATAAACCCAAAAGTGCCATGTGCACCTCATTTGATCCTATGCCCAATGTATACCCAACAGTGTCATGCACCCTATGTATTCCTAATAGTGCTGTGTATACCCCTAGTAATCCCAGCAGTGATGCATGCCAAATATGTTCCCAGAAGTGCATTGTGTTTCCCAAATATCAAACAGTGTTCCCAATTATCCAAGAGTGCTGTGTGTCCTATATGTCCCCAAAAGTATTGAGCCTGTCCCACATGATTCTAGCAGTGTTGTGTCTGTCCCACACATTCCCAGTTGTGTGGGGGTTTTTTTTTGCTATATTTCTCCAGTAGTGATGTATGTGTGCCCATATGTCTTCAGCAGTCCTGCATGCTGTGTGCTTTTTGAAGTGCTATTTGTGCCCAGTTTACCCCCAGCATTGCCATGAACCCCACATGTTTCCAGCTATTCTGCCTGCTATTTATCCTTGGTAATGCTATGTGCCCTATAAGTCCTCAGCACTGCTGCATATTATGTGTCCCCAGCAGTGCTGTCTAACTTACATGTCTTTAGCAGTGTGGATATTTGCTGTAGGTCTCATGTTGCCCTGAAATTTCATATCATAAAAGATAATAGTTAAGAAAAGCCTGATATAAACAGACAGCTGGTATTATGCAGTCTAAAGGCCTTGCAAAATGGCTGAGGCTAATTTATCCTCATTATCAGGAGAATACCGTAGATTAAAGGTAGCAAGGAGTGAATAGCATCTCATTTTTGCAAAACTTGCTGAACCTTTTATTCACCTATTAAAGCCATTATTGTATAATAGAGCTGAAAGAGCCCATGTGGTACAAGCTGGGAGTGAGAGACACAGAGAGCAAGAAGCTATTTTCTCACCAGAGAATTCGAGTGCCAGAGATTAAAGGTGGCAGTCTTGGCTGAAAGGTACCTAGCGTTTTAAGGCAATTCCATCTCTCTCCAAAAAGAATTTATTTACAGATTAATTAAATTTGCAAATGAAAATCATCTGGTTGGTGGGAACAAGATTGAGCCCCCTTTTAAAATATGTGATCATCATTAACATTAAAGGGGGAGTGCTAAACACTTATCCCTTCATGTCTTTGCCTCCAAACATCAAAAGGCTGCTCTCTGTCTAACAACTTCCTGGGTTTCTTCTCTTTATTTCTCTCCCCCCCCCCCACCCCCACAGTTAAGTTTTACTTTGTAGTGATGAGTTCTGGCTAAATGCTTCCTCTCCAGGGCAGTTAGGGTTAGTTTATTATTTGAAAAGCACTATTCAAAAGGTACAGAAAGATCATACTGATTAAATGCCCTATGAGCCCAGGGTTTTGCCTTCTATGGCTTTAAAGTCATATTCTTGCTCATGATCCCCCAAATTGTCTTCCGTATCATGGCTAGTCCTATTACTACTGACATGTCACAATAACATTAAATTACAATGATTCATGTGGATAGCTTCACTGTAAAATGTATTAGTGCTATACTATACAGTCATAGGACGGGGTGAGGATCTCAGATGCCATAAATTGTCATTCAGGGTTTTACTAAATTCTTGAATGAATGCATCAGTGAGACTTCCATTATTTTCATGTAAAAGCTATATTTCAGTTCTAGCAGAATATATTTTATATTATAACATGCCAAACCCATGGGTTTACTGTAGGATTACAAGGGGACGGACATCATATCATAATGACAAATTCATCAATTATTGTGGACTTGAATCACCAGTTTTCAGAAATTATACAAATTTGCATTCAAAAGTTATTTCCTAATATGTTAAATTCATATAATGACATTCTCTATCATTCCATGCCCCTGCATTTCTTGGAAAAAACATACAAGTCTCAGATATTTAGGATTTTAGAGCAATCCTACAATGATATGTAATCAGGGCAATTTTCAAAGGAATTTGCCTGGGTAACTGTTGCGGAAATGGACCCTTAGCCTGAGGCAGGATTGGCACAACCTGCAAGGAGGAGCCCTGCAGGTCCCCACTGTCAGTAAGATGAGCTGGCCGGAGCAAAGGCCTAACTGGAGTTTCACCAATACCAGCCCTTTTTCCCCTTAGGTTGAGTCTTCGGGTGCTGGGGCCGGCTGGACTTAGGAGTAGGCATCTGTGGAGGAGAAGATCCAAAGCTTGGTGGATGACACAGTCCAGTACAGCTTGATGCAGTTGGATCAGGCCACAAGCAGGACAGGTGACAGGCAGCAGAGTCTGGATGAGGCAGAGGTCAGAAGTTGGCTGAGTTCAATTGAAGATGAAGTACAGGTGGTGGTCAGTGGCAGGCAGACTTCAAACAGCATCGGGTCCAGTCCAAAGTCAAGCCAGAAGAACAATCCAATAAAGGATGGCAAAGAAGAGGATGATGAGGGACCACAGGGTCATGAGGAGACACTGAAGACAGCCGAGAGGTTACACTTCACAGATGAAGAGATCCAGAGACAAATCAGACTGCAAGAACAAGGATGTAAGACAAGGTCTCAGGAATACCACACCAGAGACAGGAACCAGGAAGTAGGATCAGGAGTCAGGAACGCTGGCATAGCACTTTTCCAGGAGGAGTCAACCTATAGCCAAGGCTCAGAAGAGGCATCCCAGGCAACCTTATATAGTTCTGTGCAGGTGACATCATCATTGGGTATCTCTGGGATTTTCCATCCGTGGGCACTTTAAGACAGGCACTGTCAGCATGTGTGCACCCCTAGGAGGGCCCAGAGAGAGAGATAGCATTGGCATTAGGCCAGGTGCAGGGGCTACCATGGGGCCCGGGTATTCAGCCCAGCAACAGGGAGCTCAGCGGAGGAGGAAGCTGAAGTGTGACAGCCCATCACACTCACAGAGGGAGGCCTTCCCCAATGATGGTGACCAGTGTTCAGGGTCTTAGGCTGAAGGTAAGAGCAGCAGTTCATGGGATGGGCCCACGAACCGCCAATCACAACAGTACCCATTCCTCTAAACCCCGCTTGAGGGTTTGGGTTTCTTGGGGTATGTGTCATGGAATATCTGCAGGAGGCTTTTATCTAAGATGTTGGAGGCTGGCTCCTACATCTTCTCCTCCATTCCATATCCTTCCCAAGAGAGAAGATGTTCCCATCTTTTGCCACGCCTTCTGACATCTAAAATCTCCCTCACTTGATATGTGATTTTCTCCTCGGAGGAGATCTCTTGAGATTCTGGGGTTATCCTGGAGGCCACGAGAAGATCAAGGGCTTTAAAAATGAGACATGGAACACATTATGAATTCCCAAAGATATGGGCAAGTGTAGCTGGTATGTTACAGGTCCGAGTTGCTGAACAACTGCAAATGGCCCGATGCACTGGGAGCAAGGCAAATGAAAGAGACTCAGAGCCTAATATGGAGTACACTCAGCCAAACTTTCTCTCTAGATTTAAACTGTGGAGTGGGTCTCCGATGAACGTCTGTGAACCTCTTGGCCTTTTGGGCTGCCTTTTGGAGCATTTCTTGGGTGTGAACCCACAGTTCTTGGAGCTCCTGTGTGGAGAGTTGTGCTGCCAGTGACGGAACTGTTAAAGGAAGAGGCAGAGGAGGCAGCAGTTGTCTTCTATAAACAATTTGGAAGGGCAAGGGGGCCTGTGGCTGTGCAGGTGTATGAGCTTGCCCAGGGCAAGAGAGAGACCCAATTGTCTTGTTGCTCACTGGCATATGTTTGAGGGTATGGTTGGTCTGTTCAGATTGGCCATTTCTCTGAGGGTGGTATGCAGTCGTGAAGTCCAGAGAAATGCTTAATTTCTTGCTTAAAGAGCACTAGTATCTGGCAGTGAATTGGGTTTCTCAGTCTGAGACAATTTGTCTGAGGAGACCATGCAGGTGGAAAAATGTGGTACGTGAACAGATGGGCCAACTCAAGTGTTGAGGGAAGTCCTGGCAGAGAAACAAAATGAGCCATTTTAGAGAAATAGTCAATTATGACCCAGATAATGGTGCAGCCATTAGAGAGGGAGGTCTACTATGCACTTGGTGGACAATTGGGTCCAGGGTTCCCTGGATGCTGGCAATAGCTGAAACAGCCCCGATGGTTGACCCAAGAGAGGTTTCTGCTGTGTGCAGGTGGGACAGGAGTCCACATAGGCTCAGACGTCACATTGCTTCTGAGGCCACTAGTAGTATTGTTGGAGAAGGGCAAGTGTCTAAGCCTGGCTAGGGTGTCCTGCTACATGGGAGTTACAGGAACCCTTTAATACCTTTCGCAGAATCTGTGTGGGATGACGTCTTCCCTGGTGGGACAATCAGAGGACTCTAGCCAGATCGATGATGTGCTTAAGAGATTCTGGGGTGTCCTCCATAAGGAAGGAGCAGGAAAGGGCACCTCCAAGCATTCTTGAGCACTGGGCGATACCTCAGCTCAAAATCAAAGCAGGCAATAAATAGAGACCAGCGGCTTGTCGAGCATTCAAATGTTGGACATGCAAAGAGTTCTCTATCACCAATTATTGCACTGAGGTCCCGATAATCAATGCAGGAGCAGAGTGTCCTACTCAAGTATGTCTCCCAAATTTTCTCCTCCTATACCAGTAAGAGAACTATGGAGATACTAACTAGCTCTTCTTTCTTCTTCTTTGACCTCTGCCAGATTGTCCTGCATTAGACTTTGTGCTTTTAGCTGTTCACTCCAAAAATTTGGAACAAGGCACCACTACCACTATGACTTGAGCATTTCTATCTTAAGTTCAGGAAAAAAGCTAAAGTATGGTTTTTCAGCCAGGCCTTCCTACCAAAGACCCCAGAACCATCGATCTTCCAATTAAGGATCTGAAGTTATATATCCAGAAGTTCTAATATTATTCTATCTGTAAATCTGATCACCAATGTGTTATTTCAATTAATATTAGTTTGATCTAAACTGATTGTAATCTGCCTTGAGTCCATTCTTGGTAAAAGGCAGAATATCAAATGTCTATAAATAAATAAATAAATAATAATGAGGCTGAAGCATACTGTAATGAACTTGCTAATGTATGTGCCAATTTTTAAATTGCTTGGGTAATTTGCAGGTCCATGGGTACTTTTGCCCTCTGAAGGAAGAACAATTTTCACTTGCAAAGATTCAATAATGGTCTCAATTGTCTAACTAGCCTTAAATGAACAGAAGTTTTTTGAACGACTTCTGATATCTGACTCTCCAAGTTCCAATTATCATCCAGTTTAACACCTAAGGACTCTGCAGCATCCACTGCTTTCACCTCCATCGCTTCAGTAGTAAATGGACACCTCTCCAAACCCACTCCAAACCTATAATAACTCTGTCTTTTTTGAATTCAAAACAAGTCAACTTCTCTTCAACCATTTTCTCACTGCATCCATACATTTGCTAAACTGTCACAGACTAAACTCTGCATCTTGAATTAAAATGATCAAAATCTGTATATCATCTGCATAGATACACAAGATAAAATCAAAGGAGTGAATCAATTTCCCTAAAGATGCCATATACATATTGAAAGGTAGAAGTGATACGGAGTATCCCTGTGGAACACCAGATTTCAACTTCCAAGGTACAAAATAATGTCTTCTGAAACCATATCACCTGCAATCTATCCTTTAAAAAGTCAGTAAGTTACTGCAAAATTACACCTTCTAGCCCCAACTACCAACAATGGGTGAACACAATTGAATGGTCTACCAAGTCAAAAGCATTTGATAGATCAAGCATCACAACCAGGAAAACAAATCCTTTATGCAACTATTGTAGCACAGATTCCATCAAATGCATCATAATGGTCTCTATGCTGCAGCTTCTTCTAAATCCCTCCCATGCCAGATCTAATTTTTCACCTGTCTGTAAAAATTCATAAAGTTGAACTGAGACTATCTTCTCCTGTATCTTAGGAACAAGAAGGAAATTTACAACACACAAAGTTCAAATCTTTTCCTTGAAAAAGTGTCTAAAACATTCACAATCAGGAAGATTCTCATAAAACAAAGATTTCTCATTATCATGACTCAACAAGGAATTCAAAAACAAGAAGGTGAAAACCCAACCATCAATAAATATCTAATAATGTAATAAAGGCAGGATGAAAAAATTCAAAATATCCACTAATATATTAATCATATATTAATGTTTATTTAACATCTCTATATTGTGTCAAAAGGACAATCCAGCTTTCATGTAGGTAAATGGTTCCCCAACACATACCATGTTTCATAAACAACTGCTTTGGGAGGGACCTTACATCTATAGGAAAGCGGAAATATAACATTATTATACGGGGGCATTTACAGGCATCAAAAACACAAGAACTGAGACACAGATTTTGCAATTAGTGAAACATCTTATGAAAATTTTTAAACAATTCAAGACAAGACTGGATACCAACTTTGAATCTATTTTCAAAATAAAATATGTCTGTCAAAAGTCATATAGATAGAGTTCAACAAAGGTCTACATAAACAAAAGAAATAGCTTTGGTATAAGGACTGTAGATGCAACTTACCTGCTTTCTGACAGCTTGCCAGGCGACAATGACACATCAGCAGCAGGAGCTTCCGGTATGGACAGTAAATTTACAGATACAAAGGGTGCCAAATGGTAGTCACATGAGCACCTCTGTCAATCAAAATAAGCCCCTCCCAAGTTGTGACATGTATGTAAGGGGTAAACATAGTATAGTCAGAACCACCCATTCAAGGGATGCAAGGAGTATAATTGATAAATAATAAGTTGTCAGATCAATCAAATAATCAAAAGAAGACTGACCAGTCAATATTTAAGTTGAAGCCATGGAAGAAAACAGTGCTTAATTATTTTATTTACTGAATATAATTTCTGCAAGAGAGAGTTTTTGTGACCTGGACATTGACATAAATGGAATTTGCTGGTAGATGCGGAGGGAGGGGCAGCTGTTCCTCAACTGTGTGCAAGAAAGCTTAGGGAAGCAGAAAACTGTGAGCATTCCAGACTCTATACTACGTAATCATATATGCTCCAGGAAAGATATACAGGGGTGCAGCCAAGTACTGGTGCTGCTCCAGGCATGCAAGTTGGAAGAAAAGGGTAGATTTTAAAAGTTGCGCGCACAGATCCATGTGCGTGCGCTTCCTGGCATTCACACACGGATGCGCCGATTTTATAACATGCACACACCGGCACGAACTTCCCAGGCACAGCTGCAAATGGCCACTGTACCGGCTGCCTCCAGCCCCGCCCCTCCCTGCCCCCTGGACTGCCCCTTTCTCTGGGCCTGGCACTTCTGCGCGTAACGGGGGTTACATACGTGGCTGGGCCCCTTTGAAAATGTGTGCGGTGCACAAAAGGCCTGGCCTCGCTCGTAACCCCCGTTTTTTACGTGCGTGTCCAATTTTAAGTTTCGCCGATAATGTTTTAACTGCAAAGTGGTGGAGGTGGATGCACACGAGCCTGCAAAGACAATGTATACTTCTAACAATGTTTTAGTTTCAGTTTTGGAGGAAACAGCTATAATAGTGAAAACCTGCAGAAAAATCCTGTTAGCTCTGCATTCTTGTGGGATAGTTGTGTTAAATCCAGACATATGTCAACTCTAGTTGCTGGTAACCCTTCAGAATCACTGACAATTAGGGGATTATATAAGTGAACTTATAATGTCTCATAAAATTTTGATAATGGAACAAAGAGTCAAAGCGCTCATGTACTGTAAATACCAGTGAGCTCCCTACTCTGCACTCTAGCTCATCCCCAGTAAATCTAGTCATCAAGTCAGATGTAAAGGAACCTCCTGAGTACAAAGGTGATGGCACAGAGAAATGTACCATTTATGAATGAGACAGGCATGTGCATTAGTTTAAAATGATATAGAAAAAAGAAACAAATAGGAGCCAATTTGTTTCTTTTGTAGGACCCCGAAACAAATTGAGGGGGACCCATTAATTAAAATAATTCTATTTGTTTCATTCATTTGAAATTCAATGATTTCTATAAGCCATTATAGTCAATGGACTCATAGAAATCATAGAGAGAGCAACAGGTGTACAGTTAGAAACTGATACAAAGTTTAGAGCAGGCACTCAGGAGACCTGCATAGGATGGACATATTATCAAGGAGACCACAGGGATGACGTATCACAGTAGAGCAATTTGCCAATTGGACCTATCACAGCGCACCGGGTACAGTGATGCTGATCTTGAAGACTTTGCTGTGCATTCATTCTGAAGACATTGTCTGGAAGCATCTGCTATTTGAGCTCTCTGTGAGTACAAGGTTTCTTTTTCCCAATCAACTTTTTTACTGCTATCCATTTTACAATCTGTCACTGTGCCAGTCTGTCATACAAAAGTGGAAAGCATTTGAGGCAGCGCTGTGTTGGAAGCTCTGTGTTTCAATCATACTTGTATTGCTTGCTGTTCCTTTTTCGCTTTGTGTGACTGGAAGCAGATTGTTGAGTTGCTTGCAGAGCTGGTACTGATTTTGTCTCTGCATGGGCAGTGGACATTGTTGGTAGTAAACACAAGGGGAACACAGAAGGCAGGGTAGAGATTGAATCATACCAGGCTGTGTTGTAAAGCCTGTCATTTTTAGAGAATAAGTGCCAGCAGGATGGCACTCAGTGCAGCAGTATCTCTGTGTTGCCCCCACACCACATCATTGTGGCACTGCCACAGTCAGAGGGTATTAAGATATCACTACAAAATATTAAATCTTTTTAATACTCACATCCCAGTAACAGAATCAGTACTATCAGGGATAGTGAAAGGCAAATCAGCAAGAACCCAAAAAGCAGTGCTGACTTAGGATGCTATTGCCACTCTGAGTGCCAGTTTGCCACTTGGGATGTCATCAAGGATTCATGTCACTGTTGTTAGTGCTTTCTTTTGGAGCCTTGAGGTTTCCTTCCCACACTTGCTTTTTCTTGGCTTGTTATACTGGGGTGTTTTTTCCCCAGAAAAAATTGAAAGAAAGGGTCAATAAAAGGCACTGATTTCACTGCCAGGGAACAGTGGCACCTGTAACTTCCATAGTTCTTCCTTTCCTCCCAAAATCTTTGCCGAGTTTTCCTACCCCATTAAGAATGATTAATTATACTGGGGTGTTTTTTTGTAAAAAACAAAAGAAACCCAAACTCATTCTGAAGGATAAAATAGAGGCATAAGTTAAAAAAAAATGCTTAAGATTAACCATTTTGATGTTCTGAATATGATAATAGTTAGTGTGTGAGATTTCATGCAAAACAAAAAAAAAACCCAGGAGATGAAAGAGCTTAAGGTCTGCTAAATGATATGGGAAATGATTTCTAAATAAAGCAACCCTCATCACATTCCAGGAAAACCATACCACAATCATTAGAGAAACCATTACCATGTACTGAATGTCATATAATTTTCATTTGGAAGCCAATTTTACAAGAAAATCTAAATTCCATAAGGCAACTTGGAGATCTTTATACCAATCAGCCTTGCTTCCATGTTCAAATCTTACAACTTAAATTTATCTTTGCCATACTGGTTTGCTGTTGGACCCCATACCTAACACTTTGCCAGTCGGGTGGAGGTGGTGGTGGTGGGGGGGGGGGGGGGGGGGGGGGCTGCTTTGTATCTTTCATGGTGCTTTGGAGCCTTCAAGCGCTCTTTGTGCTGCTTAGCCCCTTTATTAGTGCCTGCCTTGCAAGTTTCTTTGGCACCTTTTCTGCTTTGTTCATCCTTCATGCTGCTTTAGGATACTAATGCCACATTGGATGCAAGTTTGCTGCTTGAGATGCCATCAAGGTTTCATAACACTGTTTCTGGTGCCCTCTTTTAGAATCTTGAGGTATGCTTTATAATTTTTCTGCTTCTTTGCTCCTCTCACAGTGACTTGGTAAAATTCTGCTATTGTTGGTAACCTTAAGGTTGTCACAGTATCCTCAGCTGTTACAATTCCTTCCATAGCTGGAGCTATGGGAGGCCTCTCACCTTTCTCTGGAGGCTGCTCCGAAGCCAGGGCCTCGACTGATCTGGTTGCCCAGGTTTTGCTCCATGGCCTGGGAGGCCTTTGACGTCCTCAGGGCCTGCCTAAGGCCTGCTTCAGTCTTCACCTGGACTTCCTGGTTTGGGCCCTGCCCTTCTCCCTAAGGGTCAGCCCACAGCTCTTTTCTTCAGTTATAGGGCCAGCCAGGTGTGGCCCATCTGAACTCCTCCCAGGGAGTTGCTTGTTTCCTGTCCTATAAAAGGACTTCCTCTTCTCTCAGTCCTTGCTTCAGCAAGGTGCTAGTCCACCTAGGCTATGTCTCCCTTGGACTTCCTGTGTGTTCCAGTGTTCCTGATGTGTCTGATCCAGACACCAGAATGTGGGACCCGTGCCTCCGAGAGTCTCCTCCTGTGTTCTGAGTCTGCAGATTCCTCGTTGCCTTGCCTAGTTCCGACTCTGGAGGATCTGAGGGGTTTCCACTACCCTGTGCTAAGTGACTTTCCGAGCTTCTCCCGCTCTTCTCGTGGTCTGCGACCAGCATCCTGGCTGTGCAGGGCACCTAGGAGACAATGTGGTCCGCGACCAGCCCATTGGGTCCGCCCATTTACGGTGGGCTGTGTAGGGCACCTGAGGGTCCAGCTCATCCCTCTTGTTCCTGTCTTCATCCTGAACTCCACTTGTGCCTTGCTCCAAGTTCCAAGATCTTGCTTTGACTGCTTCAGTCCTGTGCCTTCCTGACCTCCGTCCAGCCTGTCACCTCTGCTGCTCCCTGCGGCAGGTCTGAAAGGGCTGGGAACGGTTGGAGGACTGTTCAGAGACCACCATAATGTTGTGGTCTCCCGGGGCATGTAGGTTGGTGGAGTGGCCAAGACTTGGACTGTCTTCACCACCGTAAGGGCACACCTCACTTCTCTTCCACCTAGAAAGCCCTGGTATGCCAAGCCTCAAGTGCTTGCTCGAGACTGACGCTAGCCATAAAATCAGCAAAACAACAAGGGGAATAGCCTAGTGATGCATAGATACATGAAGCAGTTATTCCAGATTCAGACAAGTTTGCAAAAAGTTTGGAAATGCTGGGAAAAATACTTGCCACTTCTGAGTGAAGGCAAATGAATGTGCTCCCAGCAGAACCCCAAATGAGAGATGCAATATCAAAGGGGGAATAATAGGCCTAGAATCTGTCTGATGTGTTAAAGTTCCAGTCATACAAACATGCCCATTGAAGCAGGAATCATTTGTGTTACAGGTGTTACCAGTCAGGACATGAATGTAGGCACTGTACAAGTATTTTATTCAATGAGCCTCTCCTGCCTGCTTCCTCCATAGCAAAATGTCAGCAGGAAAACTAGGATGCCTCCATGAGGAGGGGTATAGTGCCAGCAGAACTGAAGAAATCCATGACATAGACAATTGTGGTTTAAGATCTATTTATAATTCCTGTAGAGAGATGTTGCCAGAGCCAAACAAAGCAGAATTCCAATCAACACAAAAGTGGCAGTATTTTATCTACAGCAGTGACTCTACAAGGAGGAATGTGTCTAAGAGCTATGTTGGACAGTGGATCCAGAGAGCTGAGAATATGCTGCTAGGGAGAGGGTTAGTGACCCCAAGTTATGCCTACCAAACTGATGATGTCATAGTTGACGCTGGAGGACATCAAACACATCCAAAGGCAGTGTATTTCCTAAAGTTTGAAGTATATTGCAATAAGGTTATTGTGTCCACTTTGGTTGTACCAGGACAAGATGATGATGTGATTTTTGGGACCAATGTTATCATTAACTGGGAGATCTAAAAAAGATGGAAGCATACTGGGAAAAAAATGTGCAATCCAGAAAGCTCTGATACCGAAGCAATTATGGATCTCATTTCCAATTTTACATGATGGAGGTGTAAATCCATAAGGTTTTTTTCTCAGATCTCTCACTGGACCTCCCTTACAACATGGAGAATAGCCAATGGGATTGCACTCAATGGCCTCCTGCAACCAGAGTGAATTCTACACCACCATGTTTCAGGTCTCTATGTTTGATTATGCAGGTTTTAGCAAATACAAACAGATATAAAGAAAAAATAGACCTATTACATGATGCTGGTCATGGCTGTTGGTGCTACCAGTCTTTAGGACCATAGACTATCTGCTAATTTGTTATATATATATAGATAGATAAGAACATAAGAACATAAGAAATTGCCATGCTGGGTCAGACAAAGGGTCCATCAAGCCCAGCATCCTGTTTCCAACAGAGGCCAAAACCAGGCACAAGAACCTGGCAATTACCCAAACACTAAGAAGATCCCATGCTACTGATGCAATTAATAGCAGTGGCTATTCCCTAAGTAAAATTGATTAATAGCCATTAATGGACTTCTCCTCCAAGAACTTATCCAAACCTTTTTTTGAACCCAGCTACACTAACTGCACTAACCACCTCCTCTGGCAACAAATTCCAGAGCTTTATTGTGCGTTGAGTGAAAAAGAATTTTCTCCGATTAGTCTTAAATGTGCTACTTGCTAACTTCATGGAATGCCCCCTAGTCCTTCTATTATTCGAAAGTGAAAATAACTGAGTCACATCTACTCGTTCAAGACCTCTCATGATCTTAAAGACCTCTATCATATCCCCCCTCAGCCGTCTCTTCTCCAAGCTGAACAGCCCTAACCTCTTCAGCCTTTCCTCATAGGGCAGCTGTTCCATCCCCTTTATCATTTTGGTTGCCCTTCTCTGTACCTTCTCCATCGCAACTATATCTTTTTTGAGATGCGGCGACCAGAATTGTACACAGTATTAAAGGTGTGGTCTCACCATGGAGAGATATAGAGGCATTATGACATTTTCCGTTCTATTAACCATTCCCTTCCTAATAATTCCTAACATTCTATTTGCTTTTTTGACTGCTAGATAGATAGACAGATAGACTGATAGATAGATAGATATAGTCAAGAACTCATGGACAGAGAAATAATTAATCAGTTCCTGCAAATTACATAAATGTAAATAAAAGCAAAACACGCATGAAAACTATATTATGCAAAAATTTCATTTATTCACAAATATCTGTTTGTTAAAATACTCTACAAGCTATAAAAAAAAGTAGTATACAAAAGTAGAAACAAAGTCAAAAAGTCCTTCTAAATGAAATGTCAATGCTGGGCTGTAAGACAGCTAGTAGAGTTCAGTCAAAATTACTTGAGGAGTCCAAAGTAATTCATGCCAAACAAATAAGAAATGTAATATTCAGCATATAGAGCAGCCAATATCTTCAATTCACAACCATGCCGGTGTTACAAAGTAGCCATTTTCTTCTATCCCCACAAGGATGAAAGATGTTACAAAGTAGCCATTTTTCATCTAACCCCGACATAAAGGCCTTGATGTTTCACCGCTTTATGGCTTCATCAGGGGGAAGTAATGATGGTATGAATATAATATACAGTAAGGCAATCGTCACTCATAAAGGAATTATGGAATCATAATATGGCTTGCATTTAAATGATATATCTCTGCCATTCCCGTTCCCAAGAAGTATTCCTGAAATGTGTTTTGGAATGCACTTCCTAAAGAATTAAGAATCTGTAGTGAGTCTACAAAATTTAGAAAAGATCTTAAAACACACTTTTTTTTAAATTGCTTTTAACGAATGATTGATCTATTGTTTGTGTATGTATCATTTCTATCATGAAGATTGTGAATGGTTTCTTATAATCTGCCCTGAATGTAAGAAAGTGCGGAATAGAAATGTTTTAAAATAACGTAAATAAATAATTAAATAAATAAATAAATGTACTTTCTCACACTGTTCCTAGGGATAATCACCAGAGACACATATTTCCAACTTTAAAATTGTCAAGCTTACCTAAAATTGCATTGGTATCTATTCATTGTTATTGATGAATTTTATGAAATGGATTTTTAAAAGTGGAAACTGTTCCATGGAAAATTAAAGCATGGAGAAATATTTCATTAAAAAAAAAAATGTCTGCTCCTATCCCTGACTGCTTGTTGTGTGTATTTCTTATATATTACACAATATATGGAGTGAGGGGAGGTAGCTATTTTTTTAAAATGGGATTTGCTCAATTGAAAACGCTCTCAGAGCTAGTGTTAGAAAGCTTTCCAAGCACGGAGAGCTTTCAAAATCTCCCGTTCAGATGTGGGTAAAAGGTAATGTTAAAAAAAAATGATCTTAATGGTATCCATTCTTCCTTCATAAGAACATAAGAAATTGCTGTACTGGGTCAGACCAAGGGTCCATCAAGCCCTGCATCCTGTTTCCAAATGTGGTCAATCCAAGTCACAAGTACCTGGCAAGTACCCAAACATAGATAGATCATAAGCTACTATTGCTTATTAATTACCGCCATAGCAGCTTATGGATTTATTCTCTACACTAGGCAATTCCTATTTCACCTCCATAAGATGTAGAACAATGGATAGTTTTCTACTAAGATTTTTTCCTTAATGGTAATTTCTTTTCTTCTCTCAGTATGGTTTTGATTATTTACCCAGATTTATATCCTGCAAAATTCCAATGAAAATTAATCAATGAGGATATCTTAGCTTTTAGTTTTCCACATTCCACATACAGTATGTTCTCTTTTGCCACCACACACAGTTAATTATCTTCCCAGGCTACCTGAAACCAAGGACAGCATGACTACTTTTATTCTCTGTCTCTGATAATGTGGTTAGATGTTCACAAAAATAATAACAACAAAGGACTTTTCTTTTCAATATAAGTTATTTTTGTTTGTTTCTGCATAGTTTTATTTTTTTGTTCCCTTTCAGATACTGTAAATGTTCACTAAGCCCTCTCAGAATACATCATAAGACCTGAAGATCATCCTCGTTCCCTTGCTATTCATACTACTGCACAAAAGCTTTTGTTTCAGAAGTGCCTTGAATACCAGAGCTATTATATCCAGAACCGAAGATTTCGGCAGAGCAGGGCAAAGGTTGGGAGGAAGGTGAGTGAAAGAATTTCAGCGTATCTGACTGAGTCCTTCACACAAACAGTACTACAAAAGAGAGTACATTCTTAAGAGCTAACACAGCCTTTGCTTGTGCTACAGAGAAAGGATGCACTAATTTCTCATACAATGGGCCTCACACCTTCACCTTGATCAGACACAGTAACACTTGCTTTTTTCCATCTTCGTTCTAGAACAAGCATTGTTTTGCCTGCCAAATATGCAGAATATTATGGTTTAGCTTGCTCCTATCTTTTAAAACTTTCTTTTTCTATTATGTTTAATAAAACAGTTAATAATTAATATATCAAGGTAAAGAAACCTTTCCAGTAGGAGATCTTAGGCTTCCAGGGAAACCTCTGTACTGTGAACCCAACCTTCAATACAGTGATAAGAGAGAGTGAGTGAGGAGGAAGGTGAATGGTGATCAGAGAGAACAGAGTATTGGAGTTGTTATGAATGGTCATGCTGCAAATAACAGTGAACCTGTTGTGTTGCCTTTTTTTTTTACTGTGGAAAGTCAGGCTTCATTGCTGTCCATTAGTGAGGTTTGTTAGGTATGTCAAGGTCTGTCCATGGTAAATGGCTGCATTATCTCTGCACAGATTATTGTTTCATGATTTAGTATGTTATTGGATCCATCTTTGTACATAGCACTTATCTATATTTTCTCTCAAACAGCACAATAGTACCAGAAGAAAGTCCTTACGGGAACAATTTTAATAATACCTTCATAACTTCATATGGGTAATTTTTACCCATTGTCTTTGCATCAATTTTCAAAATAACAGTACATGTGTATTTTTACTTTGAAAATAAACCAAAGTATCTGCAGAGGTTTGTATATGCTTTTCAGACCATAAACCATGCACACCGTTTTGAAAATCCTATATATGTTATAGTTTTCTCACCTCATGTAACTCATACCTTGGAATGCTTCCACAATAATGCAGGTAAAAGTATACATATAGTGGAACAATGTACATAATTTTACCCACATAAAATGAGAGCAAATGTCAAAGATCCTATTTCTTTGTATAACAAGATGTTTTACTAGTGGAAAAGGTTTTAAAAATTGCTGACACACACAAAGCAATGCCAAACACTTGCAAAATTTGCATATTTAAAAGCAACATATTTTATTCCAAATTTAGCATTAAAAAAAAATTTAATTGAATATAAAAACCTCCATTTCCATTTTTTCTGGGGGTAAATATGAGACAGATCAATATTCTTTAAATTTCAAGACTTTGCCAGTTAGCACTTAAAAATAGATTTTAAATATTCCAATGGTACAATATTATGGGATCTATTTTCAAACTTTATTCAGATTGTGTGTGAATATAATAGGGATTGCAAGGTGTACTTACTAGAGATGTGAATCGGAACCAGAATCGGTTCGGTTCCGGTTCTGATTCAAATCTTATAATTTTTATCGTCTGGCCCAATTGGTTTTTTGTTTATCGGCTGTGCCCAATCCAATAAACAAAAAACCCACCCTGACCCTTTAAAACTGACCCCTTAGCTTCCCCCACTCTCCCGACCCCCCCTAAAACGTTTTAAAATTACCTGGTGGTCCAGTGGGGGCGCGGGGAGCAATCTCCCACTCTTGGGCCGTCGGCTGAGCTAATAAAAATGGCGCTGATGCCCCTTTGCCCTTACCATGTGACAGGGTATCCGTGCCATTGGCCGGCCCCTGTCACATGGTAGGAGCACTGGATGGCCGGCGCCATAAAGATGCAGAGGGGGTGTCTGAGAGCGGGAGATCGCTCCCGGTGCCCCCACTGGACCACCAGGTAATTTTAAAATGTTTTTGGGGGCATCAGGAGGGTGGGGGAGGCTAAGGGGTCAGTTTTAATGGGTCAGGGTGGGTTTTTTTTTATCGGGCCATCGGCACCATTTTTATTAGTGGCAGCCGACGGCCCAAGAGTGGGCGATCGGTTCCGGGGCTTCCACTGGACCACCAGGTGATTTTAAAACATTTTGGGGGGGTTTGGGAGGGTGGGGGAAGGTAAGGGATTAGTTTTAAAGGGTCGGGGTGGGTTTAGGGTTTGTTTTGGTGTGCCGGTTTTCCCGCCCTCCCCCCAAATAACTCCTGTTAGTGGACACAAACCCGATTAATGATTTTTCACGATAAATCGGGGGAATTTCTATTGTATCGCACTCTTTAACGATTTTTGACGATTTAAAAAATATCGGACGATATTTTAAATCGTCAAAAAATGATTCACATCCCTAGTACTTACATTGAATTCAGCTATTACAGATGTTCAAACTGTATAAAACGTTTTCACATACAGTATTATCATTCTTTGTCTAAAGTCTAAGCACAAACATATGTAATATTTTGGGGGCATGTTTGAAAAAAGCATGTGATTGTCACATTATCAGCATGTACCATGTGTGCATATCATCTCCACTTTGGGTGAATATTTATGCCAGCTATTTAATCATGCGAGTACAAACTTACTTTTTTTTCTTAGATTTGGTGGTTAGTGGTGGTGTGTTTGGTGCTTTGCATGCTCTACAGTGAGTTATTCTCATATTCAGACTGATACAGAAAGGAATGCAGGAGAACGGGCACTCCGCGTTGAGCGCCCGCTCTCCCAATGCATGCCCAGCAACCTCTCCTGGGCAAGTGTCTTTTATTTAAATGAGGGGTCATGCTAAAAGGAGGTGCTATGGATGATTACACACCTTTAGCGCCTCCTTGGCCCAGGAGAGGTGGCTCTGTCAGTGGGTTCAGGAATCCAATGCTCAATTTTATGAGCGTCGGTTTTCCGAACCCGCTGACAGCAATCGGTTAGGAAAACGGATGCCGGCACATTTTTTTTAATTACATTTTTTTTTGGTTCCTCTGAATATCGCTAGGATATTAAGTCAGAGGGTATACAGAAAAGCTGTATTTTCTGCACATTTTTCCAGGCTGTTCATAAATTAACACATGTCATTAGGCATTGACATAACAAACTCTTTTACATCTCAACCAAGAGTTAATTGTGGATTTAAAGAGTTTAATACAGCTTTTTCCTTCCTAGCTACTAGCTGTAGGCAGCTTCCATATCACTGTGGGGAATATCACAAGGATTAGCAGGTCAGCCATTTATCTCAATATTGAACAGTTTATTGATTCTTTTCTTAAGAGAACTAATCAATATATTTCTTTTTCTCAAAAAACACAGCAACAACAGCATTGTGAGAGAGAGGCATAAGATGTTAGGACAGTAGGAAGGATCAGGCCTTGGTCATGGGGTAGGAACCTGAGGGTGAACTAAAGAGGCTGAGAATGTCAGGCCTTGCTAACTTGCTCCCTTCCTGCAGAAGGCTGCCCTGACTTCCTTCTTGCTGCTGTTGTCACTGCTTGGTTGAACTGAAAGACACTGACTCCATCCCCTCCCACTGATATCCTCACAGCTGACCTAAAAAGGCAGCCCACAGCTGGAGGAAGAAGACATCCAAGACAGAGTCCAATGAGAGAAGTTTTGCAAAAATGCTCCTTCCCTACCTGCATGGTCTCTTTGCTGCTGCTGTTTCTGCCTGGTTGACCTGAAGGACTCTGCTTCTGTCCCCTCCCACTGACATCATCGTGGGCTGACTGAAAAGGGCAGCCCATTGCATGGGGCAAGATACTGCTAATGGGATGCCTCCAAAAAGGTTACCCTAAGGGGGTCGAAACTTTGGAGCTCCGTAGGGAGCAATAGATATGGATTGGGCCTGTTCACATACAGGCTATGTTTGGGTTTTGGTTTGCATGTGTAGATTAACAGAACAAGAGAAATGCGATAAAACAGGCGATTTTGTTTCATGTCATTTCAAAATGAAAGGAAAAACATAGTTTTAGTTCCCTTTTGTTTGGGTTTCAGTTTTTGTATGTGGTTTGCATATTGTGCATACAAAATGCAACGAGTGTGGAGAATACAAATAGTATGTACAAAAAAATGTTAAGCATGCTTTTTGCATTATTTGTATGCTATTTCCAAATTGATACACAAAAACACAAAATTAATTAAAACCAAATAAAATTACCCTCCTCCACTCACACATACGTCCCAAAACAAAACAATAAAAAATCTGTGTATACATCCCTGTTAGGGGATTATTCTTAGATTATATTAATGTTCCCCCTATTCTTTAGGGAGAGTTTCTTTGGGAAATGGGTGGAGGATGCATTAGCAATTTGGGTAGGAATATGAAGAGGCAAAAGTTTCATTTTGTTTTGTTTATTTTTCATAAGTCCTAATCATTTCTTTCATTCCCACTAAAGTCAAACAGGGAAGCAATGCAGACTTTCTTGGAGTTCTCAATAGTAGCTCTGGAGGTACTATTTGCAAAAAACGTGTTCAGAAAAAGAATTGTGTCCTGGAGTCCCTGAATCACAGGATATTAAATAGCCATTTGCTAAAGATCACTTGGTGCCTGTAGTCCGTAGCATCTTAGCCTCCAGGGAAGATCTGCTCCAAACCCAAACAGCCATCTCCTTCACCTAATGATGTCATATGAAAATGACATCAGGCCTCCTCCAGAAATTTCCTCTGACTTTTCCCTTCCTAGGGCTTCCTTACAAGTTGGTTGGTGTTCTTTACCCCTCATTTGGAGCCTTGGGGTGTTCGTGCCACTCTATTTTGAACCTCTCATGATGTTTTGGGGGTCGTCACACCACTCTTTCACTTGCTTTGACCCTCTGTCACTGTATTGGGGTGCTTTCTGCCTCTTTTGCTGTGTTGTTCCCTTTTCATGGTGCTTTGAACTATTCATGCCACACTTGATGCTATCTTTCCCCTCTTGTACAGCCTTGTTGGGGTCATGTTGCTGGTGCCCTTTGCTGCACTTGGGGCAATCTGGCTATTCTTCCTGCTGTTTTGCTCCTCTGATAGTGCCTTGATGAACTCCTGCTGCTCCTGCTGGTACCATTTTGCACCATTGCATGCCCTTGGGCTCTTCATGCCATGTTTGGTGTCACATTGACATTGTCTTGATGTCTACCCACCAATTTCATTAGAAATGATAATAAAGTCCCAAATTGGATGCAGAAAATAGCCAGCTTTGCTTCCCTCATTAATCATAATGGCAAATGAATGGAGGAATAAAATGAACACACGTTCTTTTTTTCATTTGAAATAAAGCTAATGAATGACTGATCTATGAAATGAAAGAATGAACCAAAATACATTTTTTTGACTCTGCACATGCCTAGTGGAGTAACAGTGGCAGATATGGACAACAAGGATTAGAGCCAGGAAAGAAGTGCGATAAGAGAAGAAACTTGTTTTTATTTGTCTTTGTTTTAATATTATTTCTTTTTAGGGACAAAACACCATAGTATACACAATAGAAAAATAGGGTGAGACGACTAGGCTGGGATACTAGAAGTGTAAAACAAAACAGAATGTGGACAACCAGAAAAAAGTTGGCGTGGGAGGAAAAACTTGCAATTTGTTTTCTTTTAATACATTTTATTTGGGGAAAATACACCCTGGTTTGAACAAGAGAGGAGCAGGTTGGGACAAATAGGCTGGAATGAAAGAGGCAAACAGCATGGAGTCATCAAAACCCCCAATATGTAGCATCTGTGCAGTCTGGCTGCCAGTGGCTGGTAACCCCCAGAGAAGGAGCAGGGTTGGACTCAGACAGATCAGGCTTAATACAGGACTGTTCTGGCACAAGAATCTTCTGCCTGGTTTGACCACCTCCCCCTTGGGTTAAGCCCTCAAGTTCTGATGGCTGGTAGGACATAACAGGAGATGTGCAGCAAGGGCATAAGAAGTTGAACATAAAAATTGCCATACTGGGTCAGACTGACTGTTTCCAACAGAGGACACTCCAGGTTACAAGTACCTGGCAGGAACCCAAACAGCAAATAAATTCCATGCTGCTATCATGCAGTGATAAGTAGTTGCTATTTCTTAACTCTACTTGGTTAATAACAGTTTATGGACTTCTGCTCCAGGAACTTGTTCAATGCTTTTTTAAACCAAACTACACTAACTTTCTTAACCACATCCTCTGGTAATGAATTCTAGAGCTTAATTTTGTATTGAGTGAAAAAGAATTTTCTCTGATTTGTTTTGAATGTGCTACTTATTTGTTGGGAGGACCATAGCTGAGATAGATATTCTGGTGCCTGATGGTTTAAGCATTTGAAGATGAAGCATAAACATTTAAATTTTGCCTGTCTCTCAAATGTCTGATTCATGGAACAATTGGTTCAGGAACCAATGAGAGAGGGAGCTATTTTAGATTTAATTCTTAGTCGAACTCAGAATTTGGTGAGAGAGGTAATAGTGGTGGGGTCCCTTGGCAATAGTGATCATAACATGATCAAATTTGAACTAATGACTGGAAGGGGGACAATATTTGAATCCACAGCTCTAACACTAAACTTTCAAAAGGGAAAATTTCATAAAATTTGATAAAATGAGGAAAATAGAAAAAAATTGAGAGGTGCAGTTGCAAAGGTTAAGAGTGTATAGCAGCGTGGACATTGTTTAAAAATACCAACTTAGAAGCGCAGTTCAGATGTATTCCATGTATTAAGAAAGATGGAAGGAAGGCAAATGATTACCAACATGATTAAAAGACAAGGTAAAGAGGCTATTTTAGCCAAAAAAAATCTTTCTTAAAAATAGGAAGAAGAATCCACTGAAGAAAATAGGAAAAAGCAATAAGCATTTTCCAAATTAAATGTAAGACACTAATAAGATAGGCTAAGAGAAAATTTGAAATGAAGTTGGCCATAGAGGCAAAAACTCATAATACAAACATTTTTAAATATATTCGAAGCAGGAAACCTGCAATGGAGTCAGTTAGACTAGTTAGATGATCGAGGGAGCTGTTAAAGGGGCACTAAAGCGGTCATTTTCCAAGTGGATCGCACGCGATAAGGGATGTTTCGCAAGCGAAAAGTCCCTTATCGCGTGTGATGCCAAGATTGGGGGTGGAGTCGGGGTGGCATCAGCCCCAGAAGAGGAGGAGTTGGGGCAGCACCGGGGCTGACGCCACGAAGACTTCGCCAACAGAGAAAGGTACGCGTCTTTTTCGCTGCCAGTTTCGCGCCGAATAACTACATCTTTTATGGTGTAGTTATTTGGCGCAACGATGGCAGCAATCGCACCGCTGAGAAGATAAGTGTTACGCACCCCATCCGCTGCCATCCCGCGCACAGGACCCCTCACCTGCATAGTTCCTCAGCAGGTCCCGGGATGACCTCCCTCACGGTAGTTGCTAGTCTAGCTAGGCCCCGGCATTCCGCAGCGACGGTCGCCAGGCCTTCCACTGCATGGTTCGGTGTCTTGCTCCATGCTAGCCATGCCCATACACATGCGCGGCCTGCCCGGACACTTGTAGGGCCGAGGGCGGGTCTGGATTCCATGGCGCGCCCTGATTGATCTACAGTATAAAGAAGTTCCTGACTTCACTTCCGTGCCTTGGCAATCAGGTCGGTGTTGCGTCCGTCAGTCTCAGATGGCTTCGACCTTTGTACCTCACCTTTCTCTCTGCTCTCCCCGCTAGCCTTGGGAAGAAGGCTACCACCGCGTCTGTATGCCACTCTCTCCGGCGTCCCCGGAATGGCAATGGCAAAGCCTCACGCCATGTTTCTCCTGAAAGCCTCCTAGGATGCACACTCGCACGCCACCCACGTCTTTATCCACGTCATGGCGGGAACCTCAGGGGCGTCTCCCTCAAGTGACATCACACCATCCGGGTATTTAGCCTGCCTTTCATTTGCTAGCTAATCAAGTTAGCAAGGATCGTGAATGGATGGAAAGCCTCTGGTCTGAGCTACTCTGCCGCTTCCTTGCTGCCACTGGAAGCTCTCTCTACCCTTCGGGGTATTTCTCTATCTTGGGTACCCACTCCTCGGGGGCCCTTTGCTTTCTTTCAGGTGCCTATCTGGGATCAGGTACTCGCTCCTCAAGGGCCTGCTCTTCCTGGCTCGGTGCCTGTATACAACTACTTCTGCCTGCTGGGATCTCCACCTATACAGCTACCAACTTAGTGAGTAATCTAATATTGTCAGTCTGTCTCATCTATAGCTCTGCTGCACTGGGAACCTGCATCCGGATCTTTCTATACTATCTCTGTGAGGCGGATCTCCTCTGCCGAGGGCCCTGGACTGCTACCTCTGGATCACCTCACTACTGCCACCTCTGGTGGTATATCTCAGCTGTATAATAAAAGACAAATCTCTGTGTTTGCGTGTCTTGAGTCTAGCCTAGTAATGTGGTTCTTCACCTCAAAACCACAATAGTCAGCTTGTATGCTAGATTGTCTCTGCACTTGTTCCTAGTCTCGTTCCAGGATCCTTCTGTTCCAGTTCCATTCCTGACTTGTTCCTACATCCTCGTTCCTGAGTCCTACCTATTCCTGTGTTCGTCTATCTGCCTTCCCAGGTAGTACCCTCGGACTGACTTCTGGTACTGACCTCGCTTGTTCCTGACCTGCCTGCCTGTCTATGACCCCAGCTAGTTCTTGACTCATCTATCTGTCTGCCACCTGCCTCAAAGACCTCAGCCTGTTCCAGACCTGCTCATCTGTCTGTCGCCTGCCTCAAAGACCTCAGCTTGCTCCAGACCTTTCGCCTGTCTGCCACCTGCCTCAAAGACCTCAGCCTGCTCCAGACCTGTTCACTTGTCTGCCACCTGCCTCAAAGACCTCAGCCTGTTCCAGACCTGCTCACCTGTCTGCTGCCTGCTTCTAGACCTCTGCTTGCCTCTGACTACGTCTGACCTCCGGTATCTGACCCTTGCTTTGTTGACCACGGACATTAACCTTTCACCTGCCTGACCTCGCCTCCAGATTCTGGCTCTGTTCCTTGACTTGTTATCAGCAACTCTGTTCTGGTTCTCCCTTCTCTAGCTCTAACCCGACCATGCTCCTTCTGTGTCTGTGGGCACGCCAGAATTCCATTCTCCCAGGAGACCCTGCGAGGCCCAGCTAAGTCCAAGTGGCCCAGGTCCCTATGGGCTCCTCCCGAGGGGACCTCGGGCTTCCAGTGGAGAAGCTCTACCTAGCCTCTGTCTCCTTCAGTGCTCTGCCCCCTGGGGCCAGTTAGCTCCTGTTCCCTTTCAGGAGCCATTCCATCCTTGCCCCAGGACAAGGGTTCACCCCTGAGTGCAACAATAAGGCCATCATGGAAAGACTAAATTAATTCTTTGCTTCGTTGTTTCAGAGAAATGTATCCTTGAAGGATACTAATGAAACAGGAGAGTTAGGGCATCCCAACAGAGACGTTCCATTAAATGCAAACATAGGTCATATACCTATATGTAAAAAATCACCAAAGCTAATGATTTCCGAATTATCCCAAACAACTGAAAAGCAAAACAAGCAAAAAACAAGCAAAAAACACACTTTGAAATGTCTGTATGCCAATGCCAGAAGTCTAAGTAGTAAGATGGGAGAGTTAGAGTGTATAGCAGCAAATGATGAGATTGACATAATTGTCATCACAGAGACTTGGTGGAAGGAGGATAACCAATGGGACAGTGCTATATCAGGGTACAAATTATATCGCAATGATAGGGAGGATCAATGTGGTGGGGGTGTGGCACTTTATGTCCGGGAGGGTATAGAGTCCAACAGGATAAAGATCATACAAGAGACTAAATGCTCAGTAGAATCTATATGGGTAGAAATCCCATGTGTGTTGGGTGATAGGAGTATACTACCGTCCACCTGGACAAAATGGTCAGACAGATGATGAAATGCTAAGAGAAATCAGGGAAGCAAACCAATTTGGCAGTGCAATAATAATGGGAGATTTCAATTACCCCAATATTGACTGGGTAAATGTAACATCAGGACTTGCTAGAGACATAAAGTTCCTGGATGTAGTAAATGATTGCTTCATGGAGCAATTGGTTCAGGAACCAACAAGAGAGGGAGCTATTTTAGATTTAATTCTTAGTGGAACGCAAGATTTGGTGAGAGAAGTAATGGTGGTGGGGCCACTTGGCAACAGTGATCATAACATGATCAAATTTGAACTAATGACTGGAAGGGGGACAATATTTGAATCCACAGCTCTAACACTAAACTTTCAAAAGGGAAAATTTCATAAAATTTGATAAAATGAGGAAAATAGAAAAAAATTGAGAGGTGCAGTTGCAAAGGTTAAGAGTGTATAGCAGCGTGGACATTGTTTAAAAATACCAACTTAGAAGCGCAGTTCAGATGTATTCCATGTATTAAGAAAGATGGAAGGAAGGCAAATGATTACCAACATGATTAAAAGACAAGGTAAAGAGGCTATTTTAGCCAAAAAAAATCTTTCTTAAAAATAGGAAGAAGAATCCACTGAAGAAAATAGGAAAAAGCAATAAGCATTTTCCAAATTAAATGTAAGACACTAATAAGATAGGCTAAGAGAAAATTTGAAATGAAGTTGGCCATAGAGGCAAAAACTCATAATACAAACATTTTTAAATATATTCGAAGCAGGAAACCTGCAATGGAGTCAGTTAGACTAGTTAGATGATCGAGGGAGCTGTTAAAGGGGCACTAAAGCGGTCATTTTCCAAGTGGATCGCACGCGATAAGGGATGTTTCGCAAGCGAAAAGTCCCTTATCGCGTGTGATGCCAAGATTGGGGTGGAGTCGGGGTGGCATCAGCCCCAGAAGAGGAGGAGTTGGGGCAGCACCGGGGCTGACGCCACGAAGACTTCGCCAACAGAGAAAGGTACGCGTCTTTTTCGCTGCCAGTTTCGCGCCGAATAACTACATCTTTTATGGTGTAGTTATTTGGCGCAACGATGGCAGCAATCGCACCGCTGAGAAGATAAGTGTTACGCACCCCATCCGCTGCCATCCCGCGCACAGGACCCCTCACCTGCATAGTTCCTCAGCAGGTCCCGGGATGACCTCCCTCACGGTAGTTGCTAGTCTAGCTAGGCCCCGGCATTCCGCAGCGACGGTCGCCAGGCCTTCCACTGCATGGTTCGGTGTCTTGCTCCATGCTAGCCATGCCCATACACATGCGCGGCCTGCCCGGACACTTGTAGGGCCGAGGGCGGGTCTGGATTCCATGGCGCGCCCTGATTGATCTACAGTATAAAGAAGTTCCTGACTTCACTTCCGTGCCTTGGCAATCAGGTCGGTGTTGCGTCCGTCAGTCTCAGATGGCTTCGACCTTTGTACCTCACCTTTCTCTCTGCTCTCCCCGCTAGCCTTGGGAAGAAGGCTACCACCGCGTCTGTATGCCACTCTCTCCGGCGTCCCCGGAATGGCAATGGCAAAGCCTCACGCCATGTTTCTCCTGAAAGCCTCCTAGGATGCACACTCGCACGCCACCCACGTCTTTATCCACGTCATGGCGGGAACCTCAGGGGCGTCCCCCTCAAGTGACATCACACCATCCGGGTATTTAGCCTGCCTTTCATTTGCTAGCTAATCAAGTTAGCAAGGATCGTGAATGGATGGAAAGCCTCTGGTCTGAGCTACTCTGCCGCTTCCTTGCTGCCACTGGAAGCTCTCTCTACCCTTCGGGGTATTTCTCTATCTTGGGTACCCACTCCTCGGGGGCCCTTTGCTTTCTTTCAGGTGCCTATCTGGGATCAGGTACTCGCTCCTCAAGGGCCTGCTCTTCCTGGCTCGGTGCCTGTATACAACTACTTCTGCCTGCTGGGATCTCCACCTATACAGCTACCAACTTAGTGAGTAATCTAATATTGTCAGTCTGTCTCATCTATAGCTCTGCTGCACTGGGAACCTGCATCCGGATCTTTCTATACTATCTCTGTGAGGCGGATCTCCTCTGCCGAGGGCCCTGGACTGCTACCTCTGGATCACCTCACTACTGCCACCTCTGGTGGTATATCTCAGCTGTATAATAAAAGACAAATCTCTGTGTTTGCGTGTCTTGAGTCTAGCCTAGTAATGTGGTTCTTCACCTCAAAACCACAATAGTCAGCTTGTATGCTAGATTGTCTCTGCACTTGTTCCTAGTCTCGTTCCAGGATCCTTCTGTTCCAGTTCCATTCCTGACTTGTTCCTACATCCTCGTTCCTGAGTCCTACCTATTCCTGTGTTCGTCTATCTGCCTTCCCAGGTAGTACCCTCGGACTGACTTCTGGTACTGACCTCGCTTGTTCCTGACCTGCCTGCCTGTCTATGACCCCAGCTAGTTCTTGACTCATCTATCTGTCTGCCACCTGCCTCAAAGACCTCAGCCTGTTCCAGACCTGCTCATCTGTCTGTCGCCTGCCTCAAAGACCTCAGCTTGCTCCAGACCTTTCGCCTGTCTGCCACCTGCCTCAAAGACCTCAGCCTGCTCCAGACCTGTTCACTTGTCTGCCACCTGCCTCAAAGACCTCAGCCTGTTCCAGACCTGCTCACCTGTCTGCTGCCTGCTTCTAGACCTCTGCTTGCCTCTGACTACGTCTGACCTCCGGTATCTGACCCTTGCTTTGTTGACCACGGACATTAACCTTTCACCTGCCTGACCTCGCCTCCAGATTCTGGCTCTGTTCCTTGACTTGTTATCAGCAACTCTGTTCTGGTTCTCCCTTCTCTAGCTCTAACCCGACCATGCTCCTTCTGTGTCTGTGGGCACGCCAGAATTCCATTCTCCCAGGAGACCCTGCGAGGCCCAGCTAAGTCCAAGTGGCCCAGGTCCCTATGGGCTCCTCCCGAGGGGACCTCGGGCTTCCAGTGGAGAAGCTCTACCTAGCCTCTGTCTCCTTCAGTGCTCTGCCCCCTGGGGCCAGTTAGCTCCTGTTCCCTTTCAGGAGCCATTCCATCCTTGCCCCAGGACAAGGGTTCACCCCTGAGTGCAACAATAAGGCCATCATGGAAAGACTAAATTAATTCTTTGCTTCGTTGTTTCAGAGAAATGTATCCTTGAAGGATACTAATGAAACAGGAGAGTTAGGGCATCCCAACAGAGACGTTCCATTAAATGCAAACATAGGTCATATACCTATATGTAAAAAATCACCAAAGCTAATGATTTCCGAATTATCCCAAACAACTGAAAAGCAAAACAAGCAAAAAACAAGCAAAAAACACACTTTGAAATGTCTGTATGCCAATGCCAGAAGTCTAAGTAGTAAGATGGGAGAGTTAGAGTGTATAGCAGCAAATGATGAGATTGACATAATTGTCATCACAGAGACTTGGTGGAAGGAGGATAACCAATGGGACAGTGCTATATCAGGGTACAAATTATATCGCAATGATAGGGAGGATCAATGTGGTGGGGGTGTGGCACTTTATGTCCGGGAGGGTATAGAGTCCAACAGGATAAAGATCATACAAGAGACTAAATGCTCAGTAGAATCTATATGGGTAGAAATCCCATGTGTGTTGGGTGATAGGAGTATACTACCGTCCACCTGGACAAAATGGTCAGACAGATGATGAAATGCTAAGAGAAATCAGGGAAGCAAACCAATTTGGCAGTGCAATAATAATGGGAGATTTCAATTACCCCAATATTGACTGGGTAAATGTAACATCAGGACTTGCTAGAGACATAAAGTTCCTGGATGTAGTAAATGATTGCTTCATGGAGCAATTGGTTCAGGAACCAACAAGAGAGGGAGCTATTTTAGATTTAATTCTTAGTGGAACGCAAGATTTGGTGAGAGAAGTAATGGTGGTGGGGCCACTTGGCAACAGTGATCATAACATGATCAAATTTAAACTAATAACTGGAAGGGGGACAATAAGTAAATCTGCAGCTCTAACACTACATTTTCAAAAGGGAAACTTTGATAAAATGAGAAAAATAGTTAGAAAAAAACTGAAAGGTGCAGCTGCAAAGGTTAAAAGTGTTCAACAGGCATGGACATTGTTTAAAAATACAATCCTAGAGGCGGAGTCTATATGTATTCCGCGCATTAAGAAAGGTGGAAGGAAGGAAAAACGATTACCGTCATGGTTAAAAGGTGAGGTGAAAGAGGCTATTTTAGCCAAAAAAACATCCTTCAAAAACTGGAAGAAGGATTCATCTGAAGAAAATAGGATAAAACTTAAGCATTGTCAAGCTAAGTGTAAAACATTGATAAGAAAGGCGAAGAGAGAATTTGAAATGAAATTGGCCATAGAGGCAAAAACTCATAATAAAAACTTTTTAAAATATATCCAAAGCAAGAAACCTGTGAGGGAGTCGGTTGGACCATTAGATGACAGAGGGGTTAAAGGGGCTCTTAGGGAAGATAAGGCCATTGCAGAAAGACTAAATGAATTCTTTGCCTCCGTGTTTACAAATGAGGATGTTAGGGAGATACCAGTTCCGGAGATGGTTTTCAGGGGTGATGAGTCAGACGAACTGAACGAAATCACTGTGAACCTGGAAGATGTAGTAGGCCAGATTGACAAACTAAAGAGTAGCAAATCAACTGGACCAGATGGTATGCATCCTAGGGTTCTGAAGGAACTCAAAAATGAAATTTCTGATCTATTAGTTAAAATTTGTAACCTATCATTAAAATCATCCATTGTACCTGAAGACTGGAGGGTGGCCAATGTAACCCCAATATTTAAAAAAGGCTCCAGGGGCGATCCAGGTAACTATAGACCAGTGAGCCTGACTTCAGTGCCAGGAGAAATAGTGGAAACTATTCTCAAGAACAAAATTGTAAAGCATATAGAAAGACATGATTTAATGGAACATAGTCAACATGGATTTACCCAAGGGAAGTCTTGCCTAACACATCTGCTTCATTTTTTTGAAGGGGTTAATAAACATGTGGATAAAGGTGAACCGGTAGATGTAGTGTATTTGGATTTTCAGAAGGCGTTTGACAAAGTCCCTCATGAAAGGCTTCTATGTAAACTAAAAAGTCATGGGATAGGAGGTGATGTCCTTTCATGGATTACAAGCTGGTTAAAAGACAGGAAACAGAGAGTAGGATTAAATGGTCAATTTTCTCAGTGGAAAAGGGTAAACAGTGGAGTGCCTCAGGGATCTGTACTTGGACCGGTGCTTTTCAATATATATATAAATGATCTGGAAAGGAATACGACGAGTGAGGTTATCAAATTTGCAGATGATACAAAATTATTTAGAGTAGTTAAATCACAAGCAGACTGTGATACATTGCAGGAGGACCTTGCAAGACTTGAAGATTGGGCATCCAAATGGCAGATGAAATTTAATGTGGACAAGTGCAAGGTGTTGCATATAGGGAAAAATAACCGTTGCTGTACTTACACAATGTTAGGTTCCATATTAGGAGCTACCACCCATGAAAAAGATCTAGGCATCATAGTGGATAATGCTTTAAAATCGTCAGCTCAGTGTGCTGCAGCAGTCAAAAAAGCAAATAGAATGTTAGGAATTATTAGGAAGGGAATGGTTAATAGAACGGAAAATGTCATAATGCCTCTATATCGCTCCATGGTGAGACCACACCTTGAATACTGTGTACAATTCTGGTCGCCGCATCTCAAAAAAGATATAGTTGCGATGGAGAAGGTACAGAGAAGGGCAACCAAAATGATAAAGGGGATGGAACAGCTTCCCTATGAGGATAGGCTGAAGAGATTAGGGCTGTTCAGCTTGGAGAAGAGACGGCTGAGGGGGGATATGATAGAGGTCTTTAAGATCATGAGAGGTCTTGAACGAGTAGATGTGACTCGGTTATTTTCACTTTTGAATAATAGAAGGACTAGGGGGCATTCCATGAAGTTAGCAAGTAGCACATTTAAGACTAAAAATCTAAACAGTGGATGAGCCATCTGGTCGTTTTTGCACCGTATTACTATGTTACTATGGAGTACCTCAGGGATCTGTACTTGGATTGATGCTTTTCAATATATTTATAAATGATCTGGAAATGGATATGATGAGTGAGATGATCAAATTTGCAGAGTACTTAATATTATTTAGAGTTGTTAAATCACATGCAGATTATGATACATTTCAGGAAGACCTTGTGAGACTGGAAGATTGGGTGTCCAAATTGCAGATGAAATTTAATGTGGACAAGTGCACGGTGATGCTTGCACATATGGAAAAATAACCCATGCTGTAGTTTCACAATATTAGGTTTCATATCAGGAGTTACCACCCAGGAGAAAGACCTAGGTGCCATAGTGGATAATACATTGAAATTGTCAGCTCAGTGTGCTGCGATGCTCAAATAAAGCAAACAGGAATTATTTAGAAGAGAATGGTAAATAAAACATAGAATGTCATAATGCCTCTGTATCACTCCATGGTGAGACTGCACCTTTAATACTGTGTGCAATTCTGGTTCTTACATCTAAAAAAAGATATAGTTGCACTGGAGAAGGTACAGAGAAGAGTGACCAAAATGATAAAGGGGATGGAACGACTCTCCTAGGAGGAAAGGCTAAAGAGATTAGGGCTGCTAATCTCTTTAGCCTTGGAGAAGAGACTTGGAGAAGAGACTGAGTGGGGATATGATAAAGGTCTATAAAATCATGAGTGGGCTATAATGGGTAAATGTGAATCGGTTATTTACTCTTTTAGATAATAGAAGAACTATGGAGCACGCCATGAAGTTAGCAATTAGCATATTTAAAACAAATCTGAGAAAATTATTTTTCACTCAATGCACAATTAAGCTGTGGAATTTGTTGCCAGAGGATGTGGATAGTGCAGTTAGTGTAGCTGGGTTTAAGAAAGATCTGGATAAGTTCCTGGAGGAGAAGTCCATAAATTGCTATTAATCAAGTTGATTTAGGGAATTACCACTGCTATTACTGGCATGTTGGGTTTGATGGACCCTTGGCCTCACTCAGTATAGCAACTTTATATGTTCTTATGTTCTTAATATGCTAAAAATGTATCAGACTCAGCCAGAAAAGCCTCCATGAATTTTCAAAATATAATTTTCAGATGGGCCTCCTCCAGAAGCCCATTCTCCCACCCAACTTGGAACCTCTTTCCAGCACAGGGAGCTTAGAACAATCATCTAGCTCCTGGTGCATCCAGCATTGATATGAAAGCAATGTTACCAGATAACTTTAACCCTGCTTTTGGTCACATATAGACTTAACTAAATTCTAAGGACAAATTTTCCACATCCTGCCATATATAACTCTGCCATAAATAAAAATATAATTGAATTATAATATCAAGAAAAGGTTTAGTATACAAAAATACTCTAATATATCAATAACTACTCAGGAGTCAGCATTTTTGGTGGAATAAGTACCACAGATTCCTTGTTTTTATCTGCTACCTAAAATCTATAAAAATCTCTTCCATCCACCTGGTAGACCTATTGTATCTGGCTTGGGTTCGGTTTTGGAATCCATGTCCAAATCTTTGGACAGGATTTTTCAGTCTTTTATTCCAGAAGCACTTACATAAGTACTGATTTCCTCTCATTTTATTAAACAACTACAGAAGGTATATTTATCTTCTGATCAAGTAGGGTTGATAATGTTGTACATTAAGTCCTTATTAGGGATGTGCTTCGTTTAACTCTTTTGAGTTGGGCTTCAGATCAGGCACTGCATTTCTATAGTAGCAAACATATGAATTCCACAGTGTTGTTAAATAACTGTCTAGAGACACGTATCCCATTTTATTAAAAATTAAAATTAAAATTAAAATTGTAGTTTGTGATAATAATTAGAATTGAATTCAATAAAATAATTTTTATTAAAAATTAAAATTAGAGACTATAAGACCGATGACTGGATCAATTGGCCATAAGAGGTTTCTGTTAATTCAGATCTCCTGCCAATACTGAGGTCTTATCTCTACACATAAAAATTACATTATTGATATGGTATTAATCTATTATAGAGTCAGACTTCATCCATTCATTAACCTCTGTAGCCAACACTCATTTTGATAGGGGCAAGACAGGCTGGCAGAGTTGACATAGTCAGGTCCCTGCGGTTTTTATAGGGGGAAGACAGGCTGACCCCGGGGAGAGTTCCCTTTCCTTTGTGCAGGAAAGGGCTCCCTAAAATGGGTTCGCCCCTAGAGTGGGGTGTTTCCATTGGCGTCTAGTGAGCTCTTGCTGGTCTTTTAAAATCTGGTGGAGTTAGCAGATACACAAACGAGAATTTTCAAGGCTGAGGCAGAGGAGGGTGTCATGTAAACAGCGGTTCAACATGGGTCAACAGGTACTAAGAGATAGGCTGGCCAGCTACTCTGGGGAGAGTTCCCTTTCCTTTGAGCAGGAAAGGGCTCCCCAGAATAGGTTGGCCCCTAGAGTGGAGCATGGGCCTTCAAAGCGTGGCGATGTGGAGCAGGGTGCCATGTGAACAGCAGCTCAACATGGTTCAACAGGTACTAAGAGATAGGCTGGCCGGCTCCCCTGGGGAGAGTTCCCTTTCCTTTGAGCAGGAAAGGGCTCCCTGAAATCGGTTGGCCCCTAGAGTGGAGCACAAGACTTCAAAGTGTGTTTGTTTTAATTAAGGATCCATGCTGTGAAGGATTAGTATTTTGAATTGCCAGAGACTGAGGGTTCCCATTACAATGAGGGTTCAGCCGTTAGGACCAAAACAAGCGCTGACATCATCTTCCGCCCAAATCTACAATATCAACCTATGTTGACTTTGTAGTTTACACAGTACCACTGTAAACTATGGGAAGACAGAGGATGAACTAGCGTGCAACTACCACCAGTTTTCTATAGTACTAGAAACATTACTGTTGGCACCTAAGAAAGATTTAGGGAACGTGGCCCATATTATGAAGGTCAGGAAAACTATTGAGCATATTAAATATGCAAGCTCCATACATCTTAAGTCAGCTTTTTATGTTCTTATATTCAAAATGTGGACGGACAGACACAGCGTTAGAGGCCAAGCCTTGTAGGGACGTAAGGCCTGGACAGGCACAGCATTAGGGGATAGAGGTCAAGCCCTTTTAGGGACATAAGGCCTGGTTGGACAAGCACAGCAATCAAGGATAGAGGTCAAGCCCTTTTAGGGACATAAGGCCTGGGCAGACAGGCACAGCATTAGAGGTCAAACCCTTGTAGAGATGTAAAGCCTGGACAGACAGGCAGGCAGGCAGGCAGGCAGAAACAGCATTTGAGGATAGAGGTCAAGCCCTCGTAGGGATGTAAGGCCTGGAAGGACTTGCACAGCATTAAAGGTCAAGCCCTTTTAGAGACAAAAGGCCTGGACAGACAGGGACATAAATCGAGGATAGAGGTTACGCCCTTTTAGGGACATAAGGCATGGACAGACAGGTACAGCATTAGAGGTCAAACCCTTTTAAGGGCATAAGGCCTGGACGGACAGGTACAGCATTAGAGGTCAAGCCCTTTTAGGGACATAAGGCCTAGACAGAAAGGGACATCAATCGAGAATAGAGGTCATGCCCTTTTAGGGACATAAGGCCTGGATGGACAGGTACAGCATTAGAGGTCAAGCCCTTTTAGGGACATAAGGCCTGGACAGACAGGCACAGCATTAGAGGTCAAACTCTTATATAGATGTAAAGCCTGGACAGACAGGCAAGCAGGCACAGCATTCGAGGATAGAGGTCAAGCCCTCATAGGGACATAAAGCCCTGACAGACAGGCACAGCGTTAGAGGTCAAGCCCTTTTAGGGACATAAGGCCTCGACAGGCAGGCACAACATTTGAAGTCAAGCCCTTTTAGGGACATAAGGCCAGGACGGACAGGCACAGCAATCGAGGATAGATGTCAAGCACTTTTAGGGACATAAGGTCTGGACGGACAGGCACTGCATTAGAGGATTTCCTTTGTGCAGGTATGTTGTGGTTTGATCTGTCACTTCTTCTTGAACTGGCTCACTGCCAGAAGAAAATGGCATCTTTTTCATTTCTGAAAGATAATTCAGCAGAGGATGCTTTTAGAGCAATAGAGACTGCCATTTGTGAAGCAAGAACTGAGCTGGAGATTATTTGTGAATACCCAGAAGCTATTAACTGTACTTATGCACTTCAGCTGATGACAAAGGAACAAGAAGAGCTCTCAGAAATAAGAAAACCGCTACTCAAGCCAAATCTACAATATCAACTTATGTTGACTTTGTAGTTTACACTGTGCCTCTGTAAACTATGGGTCGACAGAGGATGAACTAGAGTGCAACTACCACCAATTTTCTATAGTACTAGAAACATTACTGTTGGCACCTAAGAAAGATTTAGGGAACATGGCCCATATTATGAAGGTCAGGAAAACTATTGAACATATGAACTATGCAAGCTCCAAACATCTTAAGTCAGCTTTTAATGTTCTTACATTCCAAATGTGGATGGACAGGCACAGCGTTAGAGGTCAAGCCCTTGTATTGATGTAAGGGCTGGATGGACAGGCACAGCAATAGAGGTCAAGACCTTTTAGGGACATATGGCCTGGATGGACAGGCACAGCATTTGAGGTCAAGCCCTTTAGGGACATAAAGCCTGGATGGACAGGCACAGCATTCAAGGTCTAACCCTCGTAGAAATGTAAAGCCTGGATGGACAGGCAGGCACAGCATTTGAGGATAGAGGTCAAGCCCTCGTAGGGATGTAAATCCTGGATGGACAGGCAGGCACAGCAGTCGAGGATAGAAATCAAACCCTCGTAGGGACATAAGGCCTGGGCGGACAGGCACAGCATTTGAGGTCAAGCCCTTTTAGGGACATAAGACCTGAATGGACAGGCACAGCAATCGAGGATGGAGCTCAAGCCCTTTTAGAGACATAAGGCCAGGATGGACAGGCATAGCATTCGAGGTCAAACCCTCATAGAAATGTAAATCCTGGATGGACAGGCAAAGCATTAGAGGTCAAGCCCTTTTAGGGACATAAGGCATAGTCAGACAGGCACATCATTAGAGGTCAAGCCCTTTTAGGAACATAAGGCCTGGACAGGCAGGCACAACATTTGAGGTCAAGCCCTTTCAGGGACATAAGGCCTGGATGGACAGATAAAGCATTCAAAGTCAAGCCCTTTTAGTGACATAAGGCCTGGATGGACAAGCACAGCATTACAGGTCAAGCCCTTTTAGGGACATAAGGCCTGGACGGGCAGGCACAGCATTTGAGGTCAAGCCTTTTTAGGGTCATAAGGCCTGGACGGACAGGCACAGCAGTCGAGAGTAGAGGTCAAGCCCTTTTAGGAACATAAGGCCTGGATGGGCAAGCACAGCATTCGAGGTCAAACCCTCGTAGAGACGTAAAGCCTGGACAGATAGATGTTTTGGTTACAAGGTGGAGTGGATTCTTGGGTACTGTTATGATGGCCACTCCCATGGGGAGAAGCCCCGTGAGGAACTAGGCTAGACTCTATACATGCAGACACAGAGAAGTTGTATTTATTGTACAGCTCGATGGTACTGCCCAGGGAGTGGGCAGCAGTGAAGGTAACCCAGTGAAGTAGTCCAGGGGTCCTCAGCAGAGGAGACCAGTCTCACACTCGAGTAGGTGATAGGCAGCGCGGTGTAGCAGGGACAGGTCCCGGATATAGAGACAGAGCGCTGAAGCTGAAGGTGAGACAGATTGAAAGGGTTAGTACTCACTAAAGCAGAAGCTGTATCGTTGAAGGTCCTGGCAGAAAGATGTTGTTCAGTGGCAGGAACCAGATTAGGGAGAGCAGGCCCTCGAGGAGTGAGTACCCGGTATCCCAAGATAGGTGCCTGAAATAGAGCTAGAGCTGAAGGGCCCCCGAGGAGCGGGTACCCAGGTTAATGAAGAAATACCCCGAAGGGCAGAGAGAGCTTCCTGCGGCAGCTGGGAAGCAGCAGAGCAGCTTAGACCGGAGGCAATCCAATCCTTGCTAACTCAGTTTGTTAGCAAACAAAGGGCAGGCTAAATACCAGGATGTGATGATATCACTCGGAGGGGACGCCCCCGAGGTTCCCGCCATTACGTGGATAAAGACATGGGTGGCGTGCCTGCGCGCACCCTAGGAGGCCCTCAAGAAAATCATGGCGAACACTATCGCTGTTGTCGATCCGGGGACACCAGAGAGAGCAGCATGAAGACGCGGCAGCAGCCATCTTCCCAAGGCTTGAGGAGAGAGAAAGAAGAAAAGTGAGGCACAGAGGTCGAAGCCATCTGAGACCAAGGGATACAACAACAGGTACAGCATTAGAGGTCAAGCCCTTTTAGAGACATAAGACCTGGACAGACAGGCATAGCAGTCGAAGATAGAGCCCTCAAAGGGACACAAGTTTTCTATACTACTAGACACATTAGTTTTGGCACCTAAGAAAGATTTCGGGAACATGGCAAATATTATGGAGGTCATGAAAACTATTGAGCATATGAAATATACAAGCTCCAAACTTCTAAAGTCAGCTTTTTATGTTCTTACATTCCAAATGTTGCAAAACAGGAAAATAATATTCTGGAAAGAAGTGATGCACAAATACATGAAACTGAAATTAGAAATACTAGAACTAAACTCAGACAGGCACAGCATTTGAGGTCAGGCCCTTGTATGGATGCACGGCCTGGACAGTGGACGGACAGACACAGCGTTTCAGGTCAGGTACATGTGCAGATATTATCTGGAGCATAGGAGGCAGCTGGAACTGCTGCAAGGCTTTCAATTGCTTTTATTCATCTTGCCATTCACAGGGAAAATTTGGAAACCCAAGCAAAGGCAGGTTTATTTTCAAAAACACTGGCATTTCCATCAATTCTGGTGCCAGCCTTGAGCGGGAAAGGCTCATGATATCCCCTATCATTGAAAATACACATTCACTGGGCACACTGGTTGGTGGACATGACAGATATCACTGAGCCACTTTGGCTAGGTGTGGCCAGACAGTGGACTTGTGTGCCCAATATGCCAGTGGATCTGTCTGCATGTCCTCTGTGGGCTCTGAGAGATACCGTGTCACTGACAGTTGTGCTGGTGTCTCCTTCGCTTGGGTAGGCTGAGAGGCACTCAGGCCAGCTGCTTTCTCTCTAGCCCATAGCAGAACAGATGATTCTTTATGTGCAACATGCCTTTGGCATACTGAAGTGTAGGAGGAAGAGGTACTAGCTGTCGCTGCAAGAGTGCTGCTCATGCTTGGGCTAGCACAACACTCTGAAGTGCCCACCGCTGTTTCCTCCTCTGCTTCATGCCTAATCTGTCTCCGCCTATGATGCTCCTGATCACGGACTTTTGCTAACAGCAGGTCCTTCACAAATGAGAGACAATCGGACTGTAGGGCGAGTTTCTCTTTCACACGGGGATCACAGACTATGGCAAGCATGTATGTGTGGTCATCTGTTAAAGGCATTAATCTCTCTTGCACCTGCTCCAGCAACAGTCCAGACAATGCAGCACCTCAGCTGTCATTCCCTCTTCCTGTTTAAAGCCCTCCAAATTTTCCTCCAGAAAATTAACTGTAGGGATGATGTCAGCCAAGGTGGCTCTTCTGGAACTTAGCTCCTTCATAACAATCTTGAAGGGCTGTAGGATTTTTACCAGCTCACTCATGACTAACCAATCATGATGCCCTAGGGGATTATGCACACCTATGTCGATTGAACCAGAAAGTTCATGAAGGGGTGTCTGCAGCTCCACTAACCTCTGCAGCATCATAAAGGTGGAATTATACCGGGTGACAATGTCTTGAATGAGACACTTGTGAGGCATGTCCAAATCAGTCTGCTTTGGTCGGAGAACCTGCCCTGCCTTCACACTTATGTGGAAGTGCCCTCCTATGTCCCTCCACTTGTGTATTATGTCCTGCAGGTATTCATTCTCTTGGTGCTTGGACTCCAACCCCAGAGCTGACTTCACTACCAGGTGCAGAGTATCTGCAAAACATTGGATGTTCTGAAAGCGCCCATCCGTTATTGCCTTTACCATTGTCTGTGACAAAGAACCCTGCCTGAGGATTCCTGTCTTACTGGTGTAGTTGCCAGCCCTCCAGCATCTGTCTGATGCATGCTAGAATATTGGCTGAGGTACGGGCCTTGTCCATCAGGTGGGTGTGCAGTAAAGCCCACCTCCACCCTGATACTTGTTCACTAATAGAGCTGCTGCCTGCCCCTGCCTCAGACAGGTCCCACCAGTGTGCTGTCAGGGAGAAGTAATAGTGTGCAGCATTCAATGCAGTCCAGATAACGCAGGTGAAATGCACTCTCCCCTGTGCCTTAGCTAGCAGAGCTTGGATGCGACTGTGACACTGGTTGTACAGGCTGGAGATGACCTTTCTGCTAAATGTGGTTCTAGAGGGGACTTTGTAATTTGGAACTATGACCTTCAGCAAATGCTTGAAACCCACATTCTCCACTATCTGCAAGGGTTGGTCATCAAGGGCAATCATTTCCCCAATGCTCCTGGTTACAACATTTGAGGCTGCCTGCCTCCTACCCTGGGATAGCGCTACTGCACACCACCCCATTTCCTCCATGGTGGGTTGTTGCTTCTGCCACATGGCAGGGGCTGCTGGTCTGCCACCTGACTGCTAGAAGGGGCTGAGGGCATGGGGTGACTCTGCTCCTTTTCAAGCACTTTATGCTGCCTGGAAAAAGGGGTCCCCTGACTGGTACTGCCACCATCCCCAGATGGCAGTACTTTTGTTTTGTGTTGCCTCTCCATATGATGCATCATGCCAAAATTAGATAGATGTCCCATTTGCTTGCCTCTGCTAATAGCCCTGCCACAGTAATTACACTGAGCAAAACGTGGGTCCTCCATCACTTTAAAGTGGCTCCAGATCGCAGATTTCTTTCATGATCCCTTCTCTATAGCCTTCAGGGTAGATGCTGGCTCTGGAGCTGAAGTAGTGGGTGCACCCTGAGAAGAAATGCCAGGGGCATCAGTCACACTCTGTGCCTGTGCTGACTGCTCTTCCACTTCATCATCATCAGTTTCATCTCTCCCCTGCTGCACTGAAGTGGAGACTAAGACAGGACTAACTAAACCTCCTAAACCTTCTTCAGCTATTTCTTCTTCCATTTCTGATTATGAGAATCCCACACAAGATGATTCTTCATCGGAATCAGAAGCAAATAGTGCATGCGCTACATTGTCAATGCTAAGTCAAGTCTGCTGTCTCACTGCTGCTTTTGGGTGTTGCCATTTAGTCTGGCATGACCCAGCCTCCTCTTCCCTCACCTCCAAAACTACAGGGCCAGAAACAGGTGGTGGCGATGCATCATCTTTAAATTTCATTTTTTTTCTGGAAGGAACTGCCTGCCCCTCCAGAGATTTTAGATTGGAACATGTCCCTTTTTAACTTTAATGGGGTACTGGCACTGCTTTTGAAGTGCCTCCTCTGCCAGTCTCAATCATTTGATCACGTCTAGCTTTCCCTGACATTATGGAGTTAATGTCACTGCCTACTAGGGATTTCAATTAAAAGAATTATTTCCAAAAGAGGCCCACTGGGGATTTGGCTTCAGAGAGAACCGCTGTCCCAATATACGTGAGCCTGCAAAAGTGTCCCCAGTTCCACGAGGTTGTGCTTGGATGTACACTAAACCTGGGACCGCTGTATGTGTGCATACACCAAGCTTGTAACTATAAAAGAGGCCCACTGGGGATTTGACTTCAGACAACACCACTCTCACAATATACATGAGTCTGGAAAAGTGCCCCCAGGCCCACGAGGCTGTGCCTGGATGTACACTAAAACTAGGACCGATGTATGTGTGCACACACCATGCTTGTAACTACAAAAGAGGCCCACTGGGGATTTGGCTTCAGAGAGTACCCCTGTCCCAATATACGTGAGTCTGAAAAAGTGCCCACTGGCCGACAAGGCTGTGCCTGGATGTACACTAAAACTGGGGCTGCTGTATGTATGCAAAAACCAAGCTTGTAACTATAAAAGAGGCCCACTGGGGATTTGAATTCAGAGAGCACCACTCTCCCAATATACTTGAGTTTGCAAAAGTGCCCCCAGGCCCTCAAGGCTGTGCCTGGATGTACACTAAAACTGGGACCGATGATTGTGTGCACACACCATGCTTGTAACTACAAAAGAGGCCCACTGGGGATTTTGCTTCAGAGAGCACCGCTGACCCAATATACGTGAGTCTGCAAAAGTGCCCACTGACCCACGAGGCTGTGCCTGGATGTACACTAAAACTGGGACTGCTGTAGGCACATACCAAGCTTGAAACTAAAAAGAGGCCCACTGGGGATTTGGATTCAGAGAGCACCACTCTCCCAATATACGTGAGTCTGCAAAAGTGCCCACTGGCCCACGAGGCTGTACCTGGATGTACACTAAAACTGGGACTGCTGTATGTGTGCAAAAACCAAGCTTGTAACTACAAAAGAAGCCCATTGGGGATTTGAATTCAGAGAGCACCGCTGTCCCAATATACGTGAGTCTGAAAAAGTGTCCACTGGCCCACGAGGCTGTGCCTGGATGTACACTAAAACTGGGACTGCTGTATTCACACACCAAACTTGTAACTAAAAATGAGGTCCACTGGGGATTTGGCTTCAGAGAGCACTGCTATCCCAATAATATATATGTGAGGCTGCAAAACTGCCCAGTGAGTGCACTGCGTGTCTTCTCGGCTTAAAAGAGCACAAAGAGACAGCCTGAGTTCAATAATAAAAAAAAAAAAACTGCAGTTAAATAAAAAGGATGGCTTGCTTGGCACAGCAGCAAAGAGGAAGAAATATATTTTGCAATGGAAAATTATATCAAAGTAGCTAGCAATTTAATTAATATATCTCCCACCCACAACACCCAAATCTTGCTTGCAACCTACCCCAAGGGGTAAAATAAGCTGAAAAATGCCACTGCTAGCAGCTTCTCTCAGTGGCACAGACAGAGAGACCGTCTCAGATCAATAAAAAAAAGTGCAGTCAAAAAAAGCATGGCTAGCTGGCGGCAGCACTGCAGCCAAATCGAACAAATATCTTTTTCAATGGAAAATTCTATCAAAGTAGCTAGCAATTGAATACAGATTTGCGACACTCAGACTAGCTCTGAGTGCAGCCACCTTCCCGGACCACCTCCCCATTTATACATTGGTGATGGGCTTTAAACAGCTCATCACCAATCCCACGCACAAAGCTGGGCACACTCTCGACCTCCTTTTTGCTAATACTAGCTTCTCTACACCCCATGCACCAATCACCACACCCATCCCCTGGTCCGACCATTGCCTCATCAACGCCCAGCTCAACATCAACACCAACATAAATGCCTCCAACACCAAATCACACAAAAAGACAATTTCCTACCGTAGACCATGCTCCTCAGAAGAACTCTCCCAAGCCTTCAATAACGTAAGTGAAAACCTCGACCTCACCAACCCAGATAATGCTCTCCTGTCATGGGATAAGCTTACTGCTGACATAGCCAACAACATCTGCCCCACCATCCACAAAGTAATAAACCCCAACCAAACAGAAAGAAAACCATGGTACACCTGTGAACTCAAAAAATTAAAACAAGACCTTAGAGCCAAAGAACGCTCCTGGCGAAAACAACCCACCCCCACACTCAAAGTAGCCTACAAACACACCCTACACCTATACCGACAAGCAACACTCCACGCCAAACGTGACTTCTATGCAGCAAAAATTCACAGCTACAAATTCAACCCTACCGCCCTATTCTCCTATGTAGCAGAACTCACAAAGTCCACCACTCCTTCCCCCCAGGAAGATAATAGCATAGAGAAATGCAATAAACTAGCAGATCACTTTAAAAACAAAATCACCAACATTCTCAATCGTCTCCCCCCCAAACCCACTCACATCGACCTCCCACCCACCACCAACAACATTAACCTCACATCCCTTGATCTCACCACTACGATGGAAGTCAACGCCATCCTAAAAAAGATGCGGCCAGCCACCCACATCGCCGACAACATCCCATCTAAACTCCTCCTCACTATCCCTTCCGTCATAGCAAGACCGTTAGCGGATATCATAAACTGCTCCCTTACCTTCGGGACGGTTCCCGACCCGCTTAAACTCGCCATCGTAAAGCCCCTACTAAAAAAGCCCACCCTCGACCAAAATGATCCAGCAAACTACAGGCCCATCTCCAACCTACCTTTTATTTCTAAAATTCTGGAGAAAGTGGTCAACACACAACTTACCGACTTCCTAGAAGATAACAACATCCTCCACCCCGCCCAGTACGGCTTTCGCAAAAACCGAAGCACGGAAAAGCTCCTACTTGCAATAACAGACACCATCCTAAAAGGCATGGACCACGGCCAATCATACATTCTAGCCCTCTTAGATATCTCAGCAGCTTTTGATACGGTGAACCACAAAATCTTAATATCACGCTTAGCAGAGATAGGCATCTCTAACACAGCCCTATCATGGTTCTCCTCCTACCTTGACCACAGAAAGTACTTAGTCAAACTTGATAAATCCGAATCCACACACATTCCTCTTTCACAAGGCGTACCCCAGGGCTCCTCCCTTTCCTCCACCCTCTTTAACATCTACCTTCTCCCTCTTTGCCACTTATTATCCAAACTGGGACTAAAATTCTTCTTGTACGCTGACGACGTACAAATACTTATCCCCATCCAAAACTCCCTCAACGAAACCCTGCACTTCTGGGAGACATGCCTCACATCTATCAACGCCCTCCTTTCCAACCTACACCTTGCACTCAATACTTCAAAAACTGAAATCCTAATTATTACTAATCAACCCAGCTTATCCATTCACCAACTGCAACAGAACACTTCACAAAATCTCACACCTCCGTCCACTGTCAGAGATCTAGGAGTTCTCTTAGATACACAACTTAGCTTCAAATCCCACATCAAATCACTCCTAAAAGGGGGCTTCTATAAACTCCAAACCCTCAAAAAACTTAAGCCTCTCCTCCACGCACATGACTTCCGTACCGTTATGCAAACCACTATACTATCAAAACTTGACTATTGCAACTCACTGCTAATAGGCCTTCCAGCTTCCACAATCAAACCCCTCCAAATCTTACAAAATGCCATGGCTCGCATCCTTACAAACTCAAGAAAGACTGATCATATTACTCCCATATTACAAAACCTCCACTGGCTACCAATCACCTATCGCTCTCAATACAAAACACTTACTATCATACATAACACGCTATATAAAAATAACTCCCCCTGGATCGAAGATATGCCACACTTCCACCAGGCCAACCGTCCTACCAGAAACTCCCTTGCGGGCACCCTCCACACCCCTTCACTCAAAATTGCTCACCTCACAAACACCAGAGCGAGAGCCTTCTCCATCGCCGGCCCCACCCTTTGGAACTCCCTCCCCACCGAGCTCCGACTAGAACCTTCACTTAATCAATTCAAAAAAGGAATCAAGACCTGGTTATTTAAACAGGCCTATCCCAACGCCTCTCAACCCTAGCATTTGACTTCTCCTCAACACTCATTATTTCCCTCTCCCTAGTACAGTGTCCCCCCCCCCCCCCTACACACCCTCCCTCCCTCACCACCCCATCCATTTTATGGCTTCCTGATATTCAGTCACCACCTTCCTGATATTCAGTCACTCCTTCCCATCGCCACCACCTGCCCCCTTGTACAGTTCCTACCCCACCCCGCCTCCCCTATGCGCTTCATCCCTCGCCCCGCGCTACCCCCCACTCTGTCGCCTCTTGTATATAATTAATTTATGTCCAACCTGGTTAACCACATGTAATCTCATTTAATAACTGTGGCGCCCGTTGGCTCTACAGTAAAGTTGTCACCTTTTAACTTCCTATCCTTCCTCCATCTATCATTGTAATTTCCTTTCTCAGTTGTCTGTAAACCGACATGATGTTTTTTTTACGAATGCCGGTATATAAAAGTTATAAATAAAATAAAAATAAATAAATAAATAAAATAAATTAAACATGCCGTGTGCTTAATGTATAAATAGTAGGGATGTGAATTGGGCTTCGGATGATTGAAAACATCGTACGATATTTTCAAAATCATCAGAAATCGGGGGCTCCCCCAAAACGATAGGAAAACCCCATGAAATTGTTCGTGGGGGTTCTCTTATCGTTTTGGGGGAGGGCGGGAAAAACGGCACACAAAAATAACCCCTAAATCCACCCCGACCCCTTAAAACTAATCCCTTAGCTTCCCCCACCCTCCCAACCCCCCAAAAAACTTTTTACAGGTACCTGGTCATCCAGTGGGGGTCCCGGGAGCGATCTCCCTCTCTCGGGCCGTCGGCTGCTACTAATCAAAATGGCACCGATGGCCCTTTGCCCTTACCATGTGACAGGGTATCCGTGCCATTGGCTGGCCCCTGTCACATGGAGGGAGCACTGGATGGCCTGCACCATCTTTAAAAATGGTGCAGGCCATCCAGTGCTCCTACCATGTGACAGGGGCCTGCCAATGGCATGGATACCCTGTCACATGGTAAGGGCAAAGGCCATCGACGCCATTTTGATTAGTGGCAGCCGACGGCCCGAGAGTGGGAGATCGCTCCCGGGACCCCCACTGGACCACCAGGTACCTGTAAAATGTTTTTTTTGGGGGGGGTCGGGAGGGTGGGGGAAGCTAAGGGATTAGTTTTAAAGGGTCAGGTTGGGTTTTTTGTTTATCGGCTCAGGCGCAGCCGATAAACAAAACCGTGATCGGGCCAGACGAAAAAAAAACATGATGTGAATCGGAACCGATTCCGGTTCCGATTCACATCTCTAATAAATAGCGATGCGTCATCAGGAATAGCGTCACAGACCACTGAGAAGGGATGTGAATCGTGTGCACGATCATTTTAACGATCTGGATCGGCTGGGGGGGAGAAAAAAATGTGATTGGCATGATTATTTTTGGTAAAAAAAAAACGTTTTTCTGAATAGTGCGCACTAACGCGAGTTAGTGCGCACTATCAAAAATTGTTACTTAATGGTTTAAAAGTAATATTTGAGGAAATGTTCGTTAGCTAGAGGTGCACACTAAGCCGCGCATGCTTGGTGCTGTTGCCCTGTGGCCATTTTGATACCAGATATAGCACGCACTAGCCAGAAAGAGAAAAAAGTGCAGCAGGCTGCAGCAGTGATAGTGCCAGCAGTAGCCACTAGCCAGTAGCCAGTCTAGCCTCAGCCTGCTCTTTAAATTTAACCACTGTAAATATAATAAATTAATAATAAAGTTTTTTGTTTAGTTTTTCTATAGTATGTTAATGTTTTGAAGCTCAGGTTGCAAGTTTCTTTATTAAATGTTTTGTTTCACTAAAGTAGAATATAGAGAAGTACTTAATTTCATTTTATGTAAAGTTTCTTTAGTTTAATACACAAAGTACTTCATTTTATTTTATTCTACTCTAGTGAAAAAAAAGAAGTTTAGTTTAAAAAAGGAACTGCAAACTTGAGCACAGTGAAAGGGTGGGGGGGAAGAGGGATATGAAGGGGGAGACAGCCCCTGCATTCAGCAGCTCTGATTTTCTGAAGAGATCTGTCCTTCAGAGACCAGGGAGTGGGACTGCTTGGCCCTTCACCTCCCCCTTTCCCTTCCCTTTGCCAAGCTACCAACTGTTTCCATTTCCCATTCCCCATATATTAAACCATCACCTCAGTGGGAACCTTGGTAACATCAATAAATAAGAGGGCAGCCAATAGGAATACATATTCATTCCTAACTGACCTTAACTGACCTGAAAAGTGTCAAATTGTATCATTTTCTGTTAGTGCTCACTAACAATGGGTAGTGCACACTAACTTCCTGTTAGTACGCACTAACTCCTGTTAGGGCAGACCCAAGAAGAAGGCAGATACTGGCAGTCGATGGGGCCATGGCCACTTCCTGCTACTGGCCCTTTAAAGGGAATGAAGAGGTGCGGCTGCGTGCCTAAAGCAAGGCCAGAAGCAAGCTGCAGAACCTTGGACAGTGGCCCTGCAGAGCAGGAAGAGGCAGGCCCTGTCGGCGGCATCTCGGCCACGCAGGAGGAGGGCCCAGAGGCAGGCGACATCAGCAGCGTCCCTGCCAGTTCAGGGAGCAGGGACAAAGGCGGCACCCAGCTGCGAAGAACCTCAAGGGTGGCCTCCCAGCTACAAGGGAAGCAGTGACTGAGGGCAGGCAGGCCGCATGGGGCTCGGTCGTCTGCGGCCCCATGCGGCCGCAGATGACTGATGCTTTATTTAAGGTCTGATGCTTTATTTAAGGTAATGGGATATGTGATTTGGATCTGGGAGGGTCTGGGGTTGGCCAAGTATAAAAACCACTAGGGATGAGAATCGGGATTCGGACAATTGAAAATATCGTTGATATTTTCAAAATCGTCAGAAATCCGGGGCTCCCCTGAAACGATAGGAAACCCCACAATATTGATCGTGGGGGTTCTCTTATCGTTTTGGGGGAGGGCGGGAAAAACGGCACACAAAAATAACCCCTAAACCCACCCCGACCCTTTAAAATTAATCCCTATGCTTCCCCCACCCTCCCGACCCCCCCCAAAAACATTTTACAGGTACCTGGTGGCCCAGTGGGGGTCCCGGGAGCTATCTCCCGCTCCTGGGCCGTCGTCTGCCACTAATCAAAATGGTGCCGATGGCCCTTTGCCCTTACCATGTGACAGGGTATCCGTGCCATTGGCCGGCCCCTGTCACATGGAAGGAGTATTGGATGGCCCGCACCATTTTTAAAGATGGCGCCAGCCATCCAGTGCTCCCTCCATGTGTCAGGGGCCGGCCAATGGCATGGATACCCTGTTACATGGTAAGGGCAAAGGCCATCGGCGCCATTTTGATTAGTGGCAGCCGACGACCCGAGAGCAGGAGATTGCTCCCGGGATCCCCACTGGACCACCAGGTATCTGTAAAATGTTTTTTGGGGGGTCGGGAGGGTGGGGGAAGCAAAGGGATTAGTTTTAAAGGGTCGGGGTGGGTTTTTTTATATTGGCTCGGGTGCAGCCGATAAACAAAACCGCAATCGGTCCCGATGAAAATAAACCCACATGTAAATCAGAACCGGAATCTGAACCGATTCCAGTTCCGATTCACATCTCTAAAAACCACCATTCTTTTTGAAAAGTTGGAGGGTGGGGGGAGGGGGACACTATCTATTTATTATTTTAATGAAAAGGGGGTACTGGGCTGTGGGGGCTAATTTTTAGGGGGGTTTATCTGTATAGACAGGGGTGGGCAAGGGGGTGTCACTGTCATGTGCAACATTTATTATATATTTTTTAACCTTCTTTTAGGATGCTTCAATAGATGGCCCCGAGATGTTGAGGGGATCAAGTTAGACCCTTGGTGACATTTTCTTTTATTTATAGAGTTAATGCCCCAATGCAAGGCCCTTTAATGTGATAGTAACCCCTTTGCGTTGGGGCTGCCCCTGCTATTTGTACATGTCTCTGCCACATTCTTCTGTCAAGTGGACTTTTACCGTGAGACAAAACAGTGTGGTGATACTGCTGCAATATTTTGTCAGTGAGGGACAAAATATCGTGGGATTGCCCACTGCAATATTGCCCCCCTCCCGGGATAAATACAGCAGCTTAATAAATCCAGGCCTATGTAATCCAGATAAGTTAGACCTGCTTTTGAACCAATCTAAAGTTAGCCAGATAACCTAATCTGCATAATATTAGTTAGCCAGGTATATTTAGTGAAGCAACTGTACCACTGAATATCCTTGATAAATTAGCCGGATATCTGGCTAATTTCCTTAGCTGAATAGCTGCTGAATATGGACCTCTCAGGTTACTGATCTTAATTTGATGGAGCTATTGGAACAAAGCTCGGGAGCTTGGCTAAGTTGTACAATATTTATCCAATGTTTTAAAATATATTTCTTTATATTATTTGTTTTTATTGATTTTTTATGTACTATTTTATTTTGATATGTATGATTTATTTTATTCTATTTAACTATATATATTCAACTGTAACCCACCACAAATCATGGAATGAGCAGGATATAGATAGTTTTAAATAAATAAAAAATCCAAGGAAGAAGTGGTGGCTAGAACAACTCTGTTGCTTTCTTCTGCTTTAGAACCAGGCAGGAACTGGACCCTCAGGGCATTTATTTTTTTCATAAGGTGCTTTGTTTTTTGATCAGAAGGTTTGGGTTTTTCCAGACCTCTGTAGAATTTCTCAAGGTAAGAGGAGGAGGTTCCTGAAAATATGCCATAAAATAGTTTCTTTGAGCACTGTTAAATGTATAGTCAAATATCAGGGTGTTCATGTTGATTTCTATGATCCAGTTCAACCTAAGAGGTTCCTCAAAGAAAGATCATCTCAGTTGACTAGTGGAATGAGGAGATTATTAAATGTAACTTGTTTTTTTCCTTGATTTCATTATTTTAACTAAGAATAGTTTGCATTTTGCATAACTTTTTCAATGCTCCTTTACCTTCCATCTTGTTGGACTAATTATGCAGCATTTCATACATTGTATGTTTTTTCATTTTTTACTTTTTATATACATTTGATTTTGTACATGCTGCATTATTTCTTTTCCTAGTTAACAATTTGCTTTGCTGAAATTGTGAAAATTATAATAAAGATAGTTATTAAAAAGGGAAAAAATACAAAATAATAATAGAGATAACTACTATGGTACTGTTTGGTTCCAAGGATGCAATGTATGAGCTACTGCTGCCATCCAGTGGGGAATGTTCACTTTGCAGAGCTCAATTTTCAATGTGACACTGTCTGATGAAATTTAGGGCTAGATTTTCAAAGTAACCTTGAGTGGTGAAGCTAATCAATTAATTTTAATAGGTTAACTTTGTCCAGATATTCAGCTGTAATTCACCAGCAAGAGTTGTGACTGAATATCATGTTAACTCTAACTGCACAAAACTTGTGTAGTTAAGGCAGCCATTTGTGCTGCCACTCATAGAGCCTCATTTATTAAGCAGTGTTTGGACATTTTCCATGCAGTAAATGTCCTAATGCAGTGATAATTTGTGGTATTTAAATTACTGCGTGTAGTACTTTTCATGAAGCAGCTGAGACGTGAGGAAGAAGCACAGCTGTGGATTCCTTCCATGGCAGCAGTGGAAGAGGAGGAGGAGGAGGAGGGTTTTGTATTAACTGGGAGTTTGTGTTCCTATTACTGAGATTACACCACAATCATTATATAATACACATATTTCTGTTCCAAAAGTACACACATTTATTTCAAATGCAAAAAATGCATACTTTCCCTTCCCATTTTATAAACATGCATGCATATATTTTACACACAAAATAACTGACACTGCATGAATAAATATCAGAATTAGGGATGTGCATTTGTTTGTGATGAAATAGGAAATAGAGAAGATATTTCCTATTTCATTGCGGTTTGGGAGGGTGATGAAATGATAAGAAAACCCACAAAATTTTGTGTGGTTTATCATCATTAAAAAAAAAACCCAAACCCTCCCCAACCCTTCAAATTTAATTAATTACAACCCCACACACTCCCAACCCCCCAAGACTTGCCAAAAGTCCCTGGTGGTCCAGCAGAGTCCCAGGAGCGATCTCCCCCTCTCAAGCTGTTGGCTGCCAGTAATCAAAATGGCGCTGATGGCCCTTTGCCCTTACCGTGAGACAGGGGCTATCGGTGCCATTGGTCAGCCCCGTGTCATGTAGTAGAAGCAACGAATGGCCCGCACCATTTTTTAAGATGGCGCTGGCTGTCCATTGCTCCTACCATGTGATAGAGACCGGCCAATGGCACCGATAGCCCTGTCACATGGTAAGGGCAAAGGGCCATCAGCACCATTTTGATTACTGGCAGCTGACAGCCCGAGAGTAGGAGATCGCTCCTGGGACCCCCGCTGGACCACCAGGGACTTTTGGTAAGTCTTGGGGGGTTGGTCAGGCAAGTCTTGGGGGGTCAGGAGGGTGGGGGGTTGCAATTAATTAAATTTGAATGGTTGGGGTGGGTTTGGGTTGTTTTTTTTTTTTTTTACAACCCCCCGTCTGCCCCCCACCCCCCTCCCAGGTTTTGGGCTTTATTTCAGGGGACTGATGAAATAAAATTGGCCTGAACTGTGGGAAAATGAAATTTCCCGTGGCGGGACGATAAATTGGCTGTATCACATCTCTAATCAGAATTACATGCAAAAGCAGGTATTTTATAATATATGTACATAAACCATTCTGAAAATACTTGCATGCATTCTTGGAATCACAATTTCACAGACACTTCATCCAGACACAATCCTCAGTTGTTCCAGACCTCCCAGCCAAAAAATACAGATAGACAAGTCTGATTTCATTTGTGCAAGTCAATTAGCAGGTGTAAAAGTGTACAAACAAGTTTGGTAATGAATATGTGTATATTTCTCACAAAAGAGCAACTACCTCACGTACTTCTGAACTGAATCCTACAACGCCCCTAGACTGCCTCATTTTTTCTCTGGTAAAATGTACATGCTAAACTGAAAATACATATTCTTGATTGTTTATATAATAGCAGAGAAAAATCACTAGCTACACTCACTACAGGTACAAAGAGCAGTATACAATGAAAAAAAAATATATTTTTAAGGGGCACTCATATACAGAACCACCTAATATTTGTGCCATCAGTATCCTCTTGTTTTTTTATAATCACTGGCCTCTACACATGTTCTTTTTTGTTTTATTATTATTTATGTTATACAATAAAATCCTTTAAGAAAATGCCATACTGGGTCAGACCAAGGGTCCATCAAGCCCAGCATTCTGTTTCCAACAGTGGCCAATCCAGGCCATAAGAACCTGGCAAGTACCCAAAAACTAAGTCTATTCCATGTTACCATCGCTAATGGCAGAGGCTATTCTCTAAGGGGCGGATTTTCAGCGCCCTGCTCGCCTAAATCCGCCCAAAACCGGGCGGATTTAGGCGAGCAGGGCCCTGCGCGCCGGTAAGCCTATTTTACATAGGCCTACCGGCGCGCGCAGACCCCGGGACTCACGTACATCCCGGGGTTTTCGGAGGGGGGCGTGTCGGGGGCGTGTCGGGGAGCGGGCCCGGTCGACGCGGCGTTTCGGGGGCGTGTCGGCCGCGTTTTGGGGGCGGGTACAGGGCGTGGCTATGGCCCGGGGGCGTGGCCGCGCCCTCCGTACCCGCCCCCAGGTCGCGGCCCGGCGCGCAGCAGGCCCGCTGGCGCGCGGGGATTTACGTCTCCCTCCGGGAGGCGTAAATCCCCCGACAACGGTAAGGGGGGGGTGTAGACAGGGCCGGGTGGGTGGGTTAGGTAGGGGAAGGGAGGGTAAGGTGAGGGGAGGGCAAAGGAAAGTTCCCTCCGAGGCCGCTCCGATTTCGGAGCGGCCTTGGAGGGAACGGGGGGAGGCAGCGCGGCTCGGCGCGCGCAGGCTATACAAAATCGATAGCCTTGCGCGCGCCGATCCAGGATTTTAGTGGATACGCGCGGCTCCGCGCGTATCTACTAAAATCCAGCGTACTTTTGCTTGAGTCTGATGCGCAAGCAAAAGTAGGCTGTTCGCGCGCCTCTTAAAATCTACCCCTAAGTGAACTTAATAGCAGGTAATGGACTTCTCCTCCAAGAACTTATCCAATCCTTTTTTAAACACAGCTATACTAACCTCACTAACTACATCCTCTGGCAACAAATTCCAGAGTTTAATTGTGTGTTGAGTAAAAAATGTGCCCCATGCTAACTTCATGGAGTGCCCCCTAGTCTTTCTACTATCCGAAAGAGTAAATAACCGATTTACATCTACCCGTTCTAGACCTCTCATAATTTTAAACAACTCTATCCGTTTTATTCACCATTCCCTTTCTAATAATTCCCAACATTCTGTTTGCTTTTTTGACTGCCGCAGCACACTGAACTGACGATTTCAATGTGTTATCCACTATGACGCCTAAATCTCTTTCTTGGGTTGTAGCACCTAATATGGAACCCAACATTATGTAATTATGGCATGGGTTATTTTTCCCTATATGCATCACCTTGCATTTATCCACATTAAATTTCATCTGCCATTTTGATGCCCAATTTTCCAGTCTCACAAGGTCTTCCTGCAATTTATCACAATCTGCTTGTGATTTAACTACTCTGAACAATTTTGTGTCATCTGCAAATTTGATTATCTCACTCGTCGTATTTCTTTCCAGATCATGTATAAATATATTGAAAAGTAAGGGTCCCAATACAGATCCCTGAGACACTCCACTGTCCACTCCCTTCCACTGAGAAAATTGTCCATTTAATCCTACTCTCTGTTTCCTGTCTTTTAGCCAGTTTGCAATCCACGAAAGGACATTGCCACCTATCCCATGACTTTTTACTTTTCCTAGAAGCATCTCATGAGGAACTTTGTCAAACGCCTTTTGAAAATCCAAGTATACTACATCTACCGGTTCACCTTTATCCACATGCTTATTAACTCCTTCAAAAAAGTGAAGCAGATTTGTGAAGCAAGACTTGCCCTGGGTAAAGCCATGCTGACTTTGTTCCATTAAACCATGTCTTTCTATATGTTCTGTGATTTTGATGTTTAGAACACTTACCACTATTTTTCCTGGCACTGAAGTCAGGCTAACCGGTCTGTAGTTTCCCGGATCGCCCCTGGAGCCCTTTTTAAATATTGGGGTTACATTTGCTATCCTCCAGTCTTCAGGTACAATGGATGATTTTAATGATAGATTACAAATTTTTACTAATAGGTCTGAAATTTCATTTTTTAGTTCCTTCAGAACTCTGGGGTATATACCATCTGGTCCAGGTGATTTACTACTCTTCAGTTTGTCAATCAGGCCTACCACATCTTCTAGGTTCACCGTGATTTGATTCAGTCCATCTGAATCATTACCCATGAAAACCTTTTTCCATTACGGGTACCTCCCCAACATCCCCAACATCCTCTTCAGTAAACACCGAAGCAAAGAAATCATTTAATCTTTCCGCGATGGCCTTATCTTCTCTAAGCATGTTTGTAAACATGAAAAAGAAAAACAGTTGCAGGCAATTAGGTCTTTCAAAAACAAGATAACCACAGTCCAAAAGTCTTGATTTCATATAGGCAAGTATGTGCTAACAAAGAAGTAAATTTTAAGATGTGGCAATTTTATAACATACATGCGTGTATTATAAAATTGGCTATACGTGCATACATGTGTGCATGATTTTATATTGACACATGCATCTCCATGCAAATGGTGACTCAACCACATAAGTGGGGGGAATTTTAGTGGATATGCATGCCAATGAATTGCCTGTTCCTCATTTCATTCTCAGTTTGCCCCAGTAAAGGAGATGGCTTCCTAAACCCCCTATCTTACTCACCTCCCTTTTACCCTATTAGCCCTGACCCTTATAACTTTGCTGGCTAACCTACTTTTTCATGTTACCTGACTTACATGTTGTCTGTAGCAGAAGTAAAGTTACATGGTAGGGGAACCCAGTGCGGGCTTGTGCACATAAACTCTTATGCCCAGACTTCATAGTGCAGTCCTGGCCCTCCCATGCCACTTTCTGTGAAAAAAATGTTTATGTGCCTACCAGAAGATATGCATATACTTGCACGGAGTTTCGCGTGCCGGGCTGAGTCACCTGTGTATCTCCCAGCTTTGGCACACATAGGGCTGTTACATTCATCCAGAAAGTGAGTGTGTTTGGGGTGTGTCAAGGCATAGTTTGGATGGTCATGAGAACTTTGTGAATTTATAAAAGAACATACATCTGACCATCATGAAGAATGTGTGAATGCTTTTACACCTGCTATTTAATGTGGTAATTTAGATCTTGCATTATCTTTGTGAACCTGGTGTTTGGCATGTTGGCTTCTCTTGGTGAGTGGACAAGATGTTAGCTAGGAGGAGAGAGGGGGGAAGGGAGCTAACTGAGAAATCATTGTGCTTGCCCAGATGTGTGTTTGGTTGTTAAGGTGTTTTGTTGGGTTTGTCCTTCTGTCTGATACAGTTTGATTCTATTATTTGGTGTAACCTTGCTGTGAATGGCACAGCACTTCTGACTGTCTGTGTCTGGTAAGTGGGGCTCCCTGGAGTGGGTGTGTGTGTCACTGGGACACACTGGGGCTAATTGGGGGTGTGTATGAGTAGAAATGAACTAGTGTTGAACATGATTATTATAAATTTATGGATACTCGTAACAGAATATTTCAAGAGGGAGAGAGAACAGAGGAGAAGTAGTATACAGGTCCTGTATGGGGGCATCTGCTCAAGCATCCCTCTCCAGACAGAAGTCATAGACTGCAGTTATCAAATTTGTGGATGATACAAAATTATTCAGAATAGTTAAATCACAAGCGGACTTTGATACATTACAGGAGGACCTTGCAAGACTGGAAAATTGGGCATCTAAATGGCAGATGAAATTTAATGTGGACAAGTGCAAGGTGTTGCATATAGGGAAAAATAACCCTTGCTGTAGATACACGATGTTAGGTTCCATATTAGGAGCTACCACCCAGGAAAAAGATCTAGGCGGCATCATAGTGGATAATACTTTAAAATCATCAGCTTAGTGTGCTGCAGCAGTCAAAAAAGCAAACAGAATGTTAGGAATTATTAGGAAGGGAATGGTTAGTAAAACGGAAAATGTCATAATGCCTCTATATTGCTCCATGGTGAGACCGCATCTTGAATACTGTGTACAATTCTGGTCGCTGCATCTCAAAAAAAGATATAGTTGTGATGGAGAAGGTACAGAGAAGGGCAACCAAAATGATACAGGGGATGGAAGAGCTCCCCTATGAGGAAAGGCTGAAGAGGTTAGGGCAGCTCAGCTTGGAGAAGAGACGGCTGAGGGGGATATGATAGAGGTCTTTAAGATCATGAGAGGTCTTGAATGAGTAGATGTGACTCGGTTATTTACACTTTCAAATAATAGAAGGACTAGGGGGCATCCCATGAAGTTAGCAAGTAGCACATTTAAGACTAATCGGAGAAAATTCGTTTTCACTCAATGCACAATAAAGCTCTGGAATTTGTTGCCAGAGGATATGGTTAGTGCAGTTAGTGTAGCTGGGTTGAAAAACAGTTTGGATAAGTTCTTGGAGGAGAAGTCCATTAACGACTATTAAACAAGTTTACTTAGGGAATAGCCACTGCTATTAATTGCATCAGTAGCATGGGATCTTCTTAGTGTTTGGGTAATTGCCAGGTTCTTGTGGCCTGGTTTGGCCTCTGTTGGAAACAGGATGCTGGGCTTGATGGATCCTTGGTCTGACCCAGCATGGCAATTTCTTATGTTCTTATGTTCTTATCAAAGACCCTGCATCTTCTGTCTTACACCATGCATCTCTTCCTGCACAGTTCCTTGAGGCCCGGTATGTCCTGCCTCAGACCTTTCAGCAGGTCTGCTACCCTATTGTTGTGAAGCAGCATGTGGTTATTGACTGGAGTGAAAGGTACCTCATCATCAGCTTGTGGAGAAAAGCTGGCCCCTTTCCTTTCTCTGCCTTCCCCCTCCTTGATATCTTGTCACAAGACATCCAGAGTAGGTGTTTATACTCTGGATGTCTTGTGACAAGATATCAAGGAGGTTGGCAAGGCCTCATGCCGCAACAAAGGCTGGGGATACTCCTCTTCTGTTGCCACATCTCTCTCAAGCTCCTCTTTTCAGCTGAAGAATCTATAGACTCCTGCTCTTCTGACTTACTCTGTTCCTCAGTACTATCCTGCAGCATACTGATATAATTCATAACTCTGGTTCAGAACTGTGGCTCATTCAGCCATTCCCAGAATCCTCAGAGGGCTGATTCACTCTGACACTGCTGAAATATAGTGACTTTCTGACCCTCTCGGATTCAAAGGATGTAAAAGAGTTGGGAAACTTGTGGCTCTGCAAAGCCTATAATTAAAGGCCAGGAAGGCATTTATTTATTTTATTTATTGTTTTTGTTATACCGAGTTTCATGATAGGCATCACATCAACCCGGTTTACAAATAACAAGGAGTGTAAAGCATAACGTAACGTAAAAAACAATATTTTCAATAAGAACCTTGAACTTTAAATACAGTGAATCAGAAAAAGGGAGAGGGAAAGTTACAAAAAACAAGGAAAATAAACTTGGGATGGAAGGGGAGAAATTGAACAGCACAATATTTACATTTCAGCCTATTGATACATTAGAATAGCAAGTGAAAAAATAAGACTAGGAAACGATACATAGGTAATCAAATGAATAAATATGACACAGTTGTGAATGGTAATAGTATGATAAATATTCAGCAGGAATTAGTGAGAGAGGGTTTGAGGTTGGTTGATTCATGTTTACATTCCATTATTGCATACGAGTTAGTGCTAGTGAGAGGAGGTTTTATTCAAGGCTTGGAAATGCTTTTTTGAAAAGCCAAGTTTTTAGTCTTTTCCTAAATGTTAAAGAGCATGGCTCTTGTCTCAAATCAGGTGGGATCGAGTTCCAGAGAGCTGGACCTGCTGATGAGAAGGCTCTGAGACTCAAGGATTTATGTTGGTAGGTTTTGGCCTTTGGAATTTGGAGTGACTCTTTGTAGTGTTCCCTGATAGGCCTGGTGGAGGTGAATTTTTTAAGTGGTATTTGTAGGTCGAGTTGCGTGTGTTGGTTGATAGTTTTGTAAATGATGTTAATGGTTTTGTACATGATTCTATAGTGGATCGGAAGCCAATGGAGGTTTTTGAGAATAGGTGAAATGTGGTCAATTTTCCTGGAATTTGTAAGGACTCTGGCTGCAGAGTTCTGAACCATTTGTAAAGGTTTGGTGTAAGAAGCTGGGAGGCCTAATAGTAATGAGTTGCAATAATCTAGTTTGGAAAAGATTATTGCTTGCAAGATTGTTCTGAAGTCCTGAGTGTGAAACAGCGGTTTTATTCTTTTCAGGATATGTAATTTGTAGAAGCAATCTTTGGTGGTTTGGTTAATGAATGTTTTGAGGTTGAGACGATTGTCTAGGATGGCTCCTAAGTCTCTTACGTGGGTTGTTTGAAGGAGTGTGGGTGGTTTAGGAAGTGTGTTATTGTTTTCCGGTGATATGAGCAGGAATTCTGTTTTCGAAGCATTGAGTACAAGGTTTAGACTGTTGAGGAGAAGTTTAATTTCTAATAGGCAACTGTCCCAGTATTCCATTGTTTTTGAGATTGATTCTTTTATAGGGATTACGATCTGTATGTCATCTGCAAAAAGGAAATGTTTCAGGCTTAATTTTGTAAGTAGTTGGCAGAGTGGTAGCAGGTAGACATTGAAAAGGGTGGGTGAAAGTGATGATCCTTGCGGCACTCCTCTATTAGAAGGGTGGTATTGGAATTCTTTATTATGAATTTTGACTCTGTATCCTCTGTTTTCTAGAAATGTTTTGAACCAGTTTAGTGTGGCACCTGTTAAACCAATGTTTGCCAGCTGTTTTAGAAGAAGGGCGTGGTTGACGGTGCCAAAGGCCGCTGAGAAGTCAAGGAGGATTAGTAAATATGCTTGGCCTTTATCAATACCAGAGAGTAGGTAGTCCATGAGTGAAAGGCATCAATGACAATATTTGCACCACAATACAGGGAAGCTTGGTTTGCATGAAGCCAAGATGCAAGCTTTTGTCTTACAAATGCCTATCTCAACGACAGGAGCCAGGTGAAAAGATTCTTCTTTAAGGTTACAAAGTCCTGGCGCCAGTAAACGGAATTCAGGCCGAGCTTCTATTCAGAATACAGACTTGCTATCTATTTACACAACACAGCGGATCAAGAGAAGATCAGAAGAAACAAAGGGCATCAAAGCCATGTTGATAAAGGAACTTTTATGGTGGGAGGATAGACAGGTTTAGCTGGTGAAGAATTCTCAGTTGGGGGGAGTGATCCTTACAAGCATTTCCTATACATGATAGATTGTCATGACAACAGCATAATGTATCTTTGTAAATGAGTCTTTGGGCAGTCACGCCATTCTGGAAGTTTCAGCAATACCGTATGTTTAACTATAAAAGAAGGTTCTCTTCCTGTATTAGAGGAGATGCTGGTTATTTTGAAAAGACGAAAGGGCACCTAGCATACAGCATCTCCCAGGAACACTTTTAAAAAAGCCAAATAAAATTTAATTTATACCTTTTACTGAGTCTAAGTGTTCTTGTGTGCCTGGCCCTGAGTACAGAAATTATGTACAATACATGGATGCTATTTTGGCCTTCCAGTGTCACTGAATCTTGGACCATCAGAATTATCTGATTTGGCATCATCTGCAAGAAGGTAAAGTACACAAACTATCACTACGGACTCTTTTACTGGACCTTCCTTTCATCCTTGGAGAACAGCTAAAGGGGCCACCTTCTATGGCCTCCAACCACAAGAAACTTCTAGTTTAGCATTCATTTGGGTGTCAAAACTACCTTTTTTGTAAACCAAAAAGCATGGACAGAAAGAAGACTGACAGTTAAGTGCATTTCATGACTCTAGCCCCTGTCAGCCTATTAGCTTTTTGAAATTTTGGTGCTCTAAAAACATGAAGATGTGTATTTAATATACATACATATATGAAATAAAACTTGTGCGAGCAAGATTTAAAGAACATGAACAATGTGGCAAACCACAAAAATTTCTAATCATGATATACACATAGATACAATGTATTTCTAAGAGCACTAGCGCAAGTGATGTATTTACTTTGAGAATGATGTTAGCTCAATATTGTTACTTGTCACTTCGTTACATGTAATGCTCTCATGCAAAGTTTTTTGTTCTCTGGAAACCGATGTGATTTGTAATTTCTACAAGAATGTCGGTATATAAAAAAACCAAAATAAATAAATAAATAAATAAGTGAATACAAAGAGAGACAATGTTGCTATTGAAAGAATGGCACAAATGCTTTATACAGACAACAATATATCCAAGTACAATGAACAGACAAAACACAAAACTAATTAAACATACATACCAAAGTACTCAATTAGGCAACTAACTCAAGTGCACACAAACACATGTATTACAACATACATGCAAAAAGATTTTATAATCTTGAAAATTTATATTAAAACATTCGCTGAGAACTACATAAGTTACCAAAAATTATAAATAGAAACTGACAGTGTGAGTAATATGATAACACTACCAAGCAATGGATTGACAGTGCCAAATGATGGTCAAAAAATTTGGACCCTAAAGGTGACCAAACAATCTCAATAACAGCTCCACCAAATGCTGCTGTTTGAGAACCAGGGTCAGATGGAAAAATCCCAACAAGGACCTTGTTTCACAGGTGGCTTCTGCAGGGGAGACCCTTGATACAAGTGACAGGGAGGATCAGAGCTGACAGATGCCTACTTACTCGAAACTAGCTTGGAGAGGATGTGCAATGCACCTTACTGGGTCCCTTCGATTTAATCACAGACTTTTAACTGCAGCACACGAGAACAGAGCCCCAGGAAAAATGTTGTCGTTCAGGCTTTTGAGTGACGCCTGCCTCAAAGTGGTTCTGCCTCAAAGCAGTTTCTGCTCAGTAAGCAGAAGGAAAGTCAGCATTGCTCCAAAAACCATTGGTTTGCCTCTGCATATATAACCCTCTTTCACCTCCTGCCTCATACGGCAGTTCAGCTTTGAGTTTTATCGACACTTTGTTTTCCTGGGTCACTGGAGGTATGTTGCCCTCCTGACTGTTTATTTCTTGCTTTAGATCTGTTGAAAAGCACTTCCAGATTTTGTGTTACACGGCAATCTTTGTAAAGACTGAGTGACACCATTTTTCCCGGGACTCTGTTCCCATGTGCTGCAGTTAAAGAACTGTGATTAAATCGAAGGAACACAGTAAAGTGCTTTACACATCCTCTCCAAGCTAGTATGGAGTAGGCAGGCATCTGTCAGCTCTGACACTCCCTTTCACTTGTATCAAGGGTCTCCCCTGAGGAAGCCACTGGCAAAACAAGGTCTTTGTTGGGATTTTTCCATCTGACCCTTGTTCTCAAACACCAGTGGATCTGTTATTGAGATTGTTTTGTCACATTTAGTGACCAACAGGGTCATTTATCAAATGGCTATAAGACATTTTTGCATGCGTTAAGGCATTTTCACGTACATTAAGCCCCTTTAACACCTGTGAAAACACCTTTAATGCCTGCAAAAGCACAATAACTCATGGTGTGATGCAAATCAGAAAAAAGGGAGGAGTTTGGGGTGTGATTTGTGACCAAGTGGGTTACAATTTTGTAAACCTGTATGTATTGTACAACTTTAACTACACTTTTTTTCATTTGTGTAAAGCCATGTGATAGGGCTTTATCATGCTAATGCCCTCACACTAAATAGGTATTTATATCTCTATGGGAGGCCCACCTAGTAACTCAAGGTGAGGCTTAGGTATTAGTGTAGGGGTTAGGGGCCATTTTGACATTCAAAGTGAGATGTACGAACAGAACAGTGCTCTCTTGAGAAGATTTGATGAGTGAGGAAACTCACCCAGTGATGAGATTTGTGCAGGGTTCTCTCAACCTAGCTTGATATTACCCAGGTAGAGAGTCCATCAAGCTAGGTTGAGAGAACATTGCACAAATTTCATCTTTGGGTGAGTTTCCTCACTCTGAAGGTCATCAATCTTCACAAGAGAGCATTGTTCTGTTTTAACATCTCACTTTGAATGTCAAAGTGTCCCCTAACCCCTACACTAAAACCTAAACCTCCCCTCCAGTTACTAGGTGGGCCTCCCATAGAGATATACCTATCTAGTGTGAGAGCATTAGGGCTAGGTGCTCTCTCTCTCTCTCTCTCTCCCACCCCCACCCCCCAGTGGTTGTATGTAGGAAATACAACAATTCTGGCACTTATTGCAAAGTGTGAAAAAGTTATCACACTTTGCATAGGTATTAACACAAATTGTGATAAACTGCCTATTACCATAAAACACACCCCTTTTCCTATCACATGCAATATTTAGTGCATTTTGATAAATTCAGGCCCAAGTGTTTGACCATCATTAGGCACTGACACACCATTGCTTGATAGTGTTATCATATGAGTCACCCTGTCAGTTTCTATTTATAATTTTGGGTAACTTATGTAGTTCTCAGCAAATGTTTTAATATAAATTTTCAAGATTGTAAAATCTTTTTGCATATATGTTGTAATACATGTGTTTGTGTGCACTTGAGTTAGTTGACTGATTGAGCACGTTATTATCTTTGTTTAATTAGTTTTGTGTTTTGTCTATTCAAGATTCTTGGACACATTGTTGTCTGTCAAAAGCATTTGTACCATTCTTTGAATAGCAAAATTGTATTTCTTTGTATTAACTTGAGCTAGTGCTCTTATAAATATATTGTATCCATGCCACAGATTGTTTATGTTCTTTAAATTTTGTTTGCACAAGTTTTGTTTAATATATGTTTGTACATTAAATAATTATGTGCTTTCTAAAGTTTGCTTTTTTAATGGTTCATTAATATATACAATGTTTTTTATTCATATTTTTCACATTTATCATTAGTGCTATTTTCCTCCAATTAAGATTTTTCGGTTGTATTCTTCAGGCACTTTATTTTGTATACATTTAGCATGTGTGTGTGTGTGTGTGTATATATATATATATATATATATATATACACACATATATATATATATATATATATATATATATATACACACACACATATATAGTAAATAATATAATTTAGGCAATGCAAATATGAGTATAAAGGGCTTACTAAGAACACCAAAAAACTCCCTGATGTATTGAGTACAAAGACAATATTGCAAAAATTAAAATGTTATTTTATTAATATACAAGCCGTTAAGCCCGTTAAAACGGGCTACATTAAATTTTTTTTTCAGTCCATTTTCGAACACAGCACCCTTCTACACTTTTTCTCCCTCACTCCCCCTTCCCATCGTTCACTCACCCCCTTCTCTCCACTCAGTCTTACTCACCCTCTGTCTCCCACTGCCTCCCTCCCCTCACTCACCTCCCTCCCCTTCCCTCAGTCACTCCCCACCCTCTCTCAATACCATCCCCTCTCCCTCAGCCCTCCTCCACTCCCTTTTTCTCTGCTCTACAACTTCTTACCCTTCCACTTACTCACATCCCTCTGTCTCTCACCTCCCCTCATTCTCCCCCTCTTCCCCCTCATTCTCCCTCCCCTCACTCCTCCCCACCTCTCGCCCGCCCCTGCAACCTCCCTCCCACTTCTCGCCCTCCTACACACCCACACCTCTCCTCCCTCCTCCCACTCTCTCCCTCCCTTCCTCCCACTCTCTCCTCCCTCCCACTCTCTCTCTTCCCTCCCTCCCACCCACCCACACATTCTCTCCTCCCTCCCACCCACTCACTCCCTCCCTCTCTCTCCTCCCTCCCTCTCACTCTCTCTCTTCCCTCCCTCCCACCCACCCACACACTCTCTCCTCCCTCCCTCCCTCTCACTCACTCCCTCCCTCTCACTCTCTCCTCCCTCCCTCCCTCTCACTCTCTCCTTCCTCGCTACTGGCTGCCACTCCTTGTTGCCGCTACTGCCGCTGAACGCCACCGCCGCTACTGCTCGACGCCGCCCAACGCCGCCATGTCGATATCCAGCTGATGCTCGCTGAGACCGACGTGCTTGCCCACACATGCGCAGTAGAGCTGCTCTCTACTGCGCATTTGCGGCACGTCGGTCAAGCTTCATTTATTAGGTTGATTCCACAATGTAATAAAATAGATGAGCATGAATAAAAACAAATTCTGAATCACAAATGTGTTATAGTGTTAACACACCTGATAATTTGTTAACGCCATAACTCATGTGATAGTGATGGTATTGCATAGCACGAATGCAAAGTTTTCAAAGGAGTGGGATTGGGGAGGGGCTTGGTGGGATTCATGAAAATAAGGGGCATTATCGCATATTTTTAATGCTGGAAATTACACCTTTTTTCCTGGTGTTAAACTGTGCAATATGCCCAAAATGGTGTTAATGCAGTTTGTGCTAAAGATTGAAAATTGTATTTTTGGGCTTGGAGAGAGAGAGAGCCTCTGGGGTAGGTCACATACTAGTCACCTATTTATATTGCTTTAGGAGGGCCAGCTAATAACTTGAGGTGAGGTTTTGGTGGTGGTGTAGGATTTTGAGGCTGGTTTTACATGTAGAATGAGATGTATGAACAGCACAGTAGATCTCAGTGAAGATTTGACATCATTTGGAGTGAGTAAAGTCACACAAAGATGAGACTTCTACAATTTTCTCTCACCCTAGCTTGACCCTATTCTACCACCAAAACCTCACCTCGAGTTACTAGCTAGCCCTCCTATAGTGATATAAATAGTTGGCTTTGTAAAGAGTCTCTCTCTCTCTCTCTGTTTTAATTCTAAAATTATCATAACCATGCCCCTTTTTCTTATCACAGGTGTTATCCATGTGAAATTATAGCATTTTGATGAATCTAGGGGTAAGCCCCTAAATCAGTGAGGTGTGAGATACAAATCTATCAGTAATACAAAACGTTTAACAATGAAACTAGCATAGTGAAATGGCATCATGTACTGTTACAACAAATGGTTAATAAGTAACAGACCATTCTGGCTCATGAACAATGTATGATAACAAAAAGTTCTGCTACCACTAATCCTCTACCTAAGCTTGAACAATCCATTATATGGTTATGTACATATTCATGTGTCAACTATGCAAATCTATATACATGCATTTTACTGATAGCACCTGCAAAGCTTGCAATAAAAGAAACCTGATGAGAAATTCTAAATCTGTAAGTCTCCCTTTGACTGTGATCAAATTTCCTGGGTGTCATAAAAACACCAACAAGGTCCTGTTTTGCCTGAACTGGCTTCCTTTGGGAAAAAAAAAAACATGCAGTGAAAGTGATCACACAAGTCTGTAATGAAATATGAAAAATGTAGTATAAGTAAGAAGTAGGGAGAGACCAAAATACTTCTTAAGGAAAAATGACTTGCAAAAAAACTCTGATGACTTACATGGATGCCATTTATGCAAAGACAGGTGTGCATCATGAGAGCAAGAAATGCTAGCATGATGCGCCTATAAAGGATAGGTATTCAGAAGTAAAGTTCACACCAGCCTCCAAAAGAAACAGCATGGAAAAAAAATGCTTTTTGAGACAGAGCTAATGACAAGCAGATAGCAGAACCATAAATATAAGTGAATAAATGACACACTATATCTATTTGATGTGGCCCAGGTAGATTAAGTATGAACATCAAAAGACATGAATAATAAAGCTAAAATACTGCAAGGTGCATAATCATGTCCATTTGCTTGTGTGTCTAAAGCTGCCCCTAACACAGGGACTCATTTTTCTTACCATAGATTGCAGTGTAAGGACTACAGTCAAAACTGAGACCAACTTACTGAACTGGAATTCCTGAAAGTCAGGGACGAGTGCCCAATGGGGTTACAAGTCCACAAACAAGAACAATGTAATGTAAAACAACATGAAAAAGTTAGAGAAGAAATGTTCAAAAGAAAAAAGTTAAAGAGAAAAGAAATAAAAGAGAAAAAAATGACCGCTGAGCAGACAAATACAGTCAGAAAGTCACAGATGCTAGGGCAGTGTATTGCTATGTAAATGCCAGGAAAGAAGAAACAAAGTTTAAATTTGTAACCGATCATTAAAATCATCCATTGTACCTGAATGTTATGGGAACCGGAGGCCCATGGCCGGCTCCTTTCACTTACCAGCACAAACCCCAGCTGACTGGACCCGGATGCCTTGCGGCAGCCAGGAACTGCCACAGGGGCACTCTACCACATGCCCTCCTCTCTGGCTCTTCCACACTGCCACTGTGACCCAACCAGGCCGCTGCCGGGATGCTGTGTGCCGACCAGCTTCTCACTGGCCTCCCAGCTAACCCCCGTGCTCCAAGGCATGCATGTGCCACGTGGCCCCTTTTCAGCATCACCCGTGGGAGGGGCATGGTCTCCTCCTCTTAGGCTATTTCAGGCAAGGCCTGCTCCTCAGGCCTTGCCTTGGCTACTCCTGGCTCCTGTTTGTTCTTGGAAGCTTCGTTACTTGTTCCTGAGTTCCTGTTCTGCCTGATGCCACCTGCCAAAACCCTTGCCTGCCTGACTATGAGATATGCCGCCTGCCAAGACCCTTGCCTGCCTGACTACAAGATACGCTGCCTGCCAAGACCCTAGCCTGACAGAGCATGAGATATGCTGCCTTTCTAGACTCTTGCCTGTTAACTATGAGTTACACTGTCTGCCAAGACTCTTGCCTGCCTGACCTCGTCCAGTTCCCTGAGACTCCACATAAGTCCAGCCAGCCCCGGTACCTGAGAGCTCAACCTGAAGGGAACGACGGCTGGTATTGGTGAAGCCCCAGCGGGGTCTCAGGCATCACCAGCCTCACCTGCCGACGGTGGATATCCGTGGGGCTCCTCCCCACTAGTGGGACCATCTCCCTGTTAGTCCAAGGATACACTTTGCTAACACTGCTAATGTAACCCCAATATTTAAAAAGGGCTCCAGGGCCGATCCGGAAAACTACAGACCAGTGAGCCTGACTTCAGTACCAGGAAAAATAGTGGAAAGTGTTCTAAAGATCAAAAATCACAGAACTTATAGAAAGACAGGGTTTAATGCAACAAAGTCGGATTGGCTTTACCCAAGGCAAGTCTTGCCTCACAAATCTGCTTCACTTTTTGGAAGGAGTTAATAAACATGTGGATAAAGGTGAACCGGTAGATGTAATGTATTTGGATTTTCAGAAGGCATTTGACAAAGTTCCTCATGAGAGGCTTCTAAGAGAAGTAGAAAGTCATGGGATAGATGGTGATGTCCTTTTGTGGATTACAAACTGTTTAAAAGACAGGAAAGAGAAAGTAGGATTAAATGGACAATTTTCTCAATGGAAAAGGGTATACAGTGGAGTCAGTGGAGTGCCTCACGGATTTATACTAGGACCCATGCTTTTCAATATATTTGCAAATGATCTGGAAAGGAGTACGATGAGTGAGGTAATCAAATTTGCAGATGATACAAAATTATTCAAGCAGATTGTGATAAATTGCAGGAGGATTTTGTGAGACTGGAAAATTGGGCATCCAAATGGCAGATTAAATTTAATGTGGATAAGTGCAAGGTGATGCATATAGGGAAAAATAACTCATGCTGTAGTTACATGATGTTAGGTTCCATATTAGGAGCTACTACCCAGGAAAGAGATCTAGGCATCATAGTGAAATCGTCGGCTCAGTATGCTGCTGCAATCAAAAAGCAAACAGAATGTTAGGAATTAATAAGAAGGGAATGGTTAATAAATCAGAGGATTTCATAATGTCACTGTATCGCTCCATAGTGAGACAGCACCTTGAATACTGTGTACAATTCTGGTCGCTGCATCTCAAGAAAGATATAGTTGCAATGGAGAAGGTACAGAGAAGGGCAACCAAAATGATAAATGGGATGGAACAACTCCTCTATGAGGAAAGTCTAAAGGGGTTAGGGCTGTTCAGCTTTGAGAAAAGACAGCTGAGGGGGGATATGATAGAGGTCTAGAATCATGAGAGGTCTAGAATGGGTAAATGTCAATCAGTTATTTACTCTTTCGGATAATAGAAGGACTAGGGGGCACTCCATGAAGTTAGAATGTAGAACATTTAAAACTGATCAGAGAAAATTCTTTATCACTCAACGCACAATTAAACTCTGGAATTTGTTGCCAGAGGATGTGGTTAGTTCAGTTAGTTTAGCTGGGTTTAAAAAAGGTTTGGATAAGTTCTTGGAGGAGAAGTCCATTACCTTCTATTAATTAAGTTGCCTTAGAAAACAGCAACTGCTACTACTAGCATCAGCAGCCTGGGATAGACTTAGTTTTTGGGTACTTGCCAGGTACTTGTAGCCTGGATTGGCCACTGTTGGAAACAGGATGCTGGGATTGATGGACTGACCCAGTATTGATGGACTGACCCAGATTGATGGTCTGACCCAGTATGACAATTTCTTATGTTCTTAAAGAAAAAAATACAGAAAGAAAGAATGAAGAATATGAAAAAGGGGAATGAAAAAAGGGATAAATTGAAGGAAGGACATGGGAAACTGGCCTTTTTAATGGAGACAGTTAATATGATCATGAAGATGCTGATGTCGATCACTCGATATCGCAGCACTGTGTCTTAAATCCCAATTTAAGAAATACACTGATCTATGTAGAGAAATTTCAAGAGTCTATAGGTTTTACAGGTTTTACTGCCAGAACTATGAAAGCCTGTGAAATAAAGAAAAACAAGCTCAAAAATAGCTAATAGGGATGTAAAACGAAAACAAAAGTGCTGAGGCTTGAAACCTTAACCGATATAACCTTCCTCCCACAACCTCTGTTGCAGGAATGAAAACAAGGCAATGCTCACAAAGGGCTGAGCTGGATTTAAATATTAAAGGGAACTGGGAAGGAGGGGGCATTTTCAAATTTTGAATAAATGCCTAGGCCAGGCCCCTGTGTAAGGCCTTGGTCCAGGCCCTGGCCTGGGCCCATTCACTGGGTCCTATCCTGTGGGTTAGACCCTGGCACTGGGCCCCAATGCCTGGGCTGAGGCCCCGGCATTGGGGCCTCAGCCTCTGACCAGGCTGCAACATCAGACCTGGGTCCAAGCCCTGGCCTAGGCCAAGGTTCAGATATCAGGACCCAGCCTGTGGGCTGGGCTGTGGCATCAGGCTTGGGCCCTAGCCTTGTCCTAGGCTAAGTCCCAGGCATTGGATCCAGGCCTCCAAGGCTGAACCTTGTGTAGGGCTGAGGTCATGATAATCTCCTGTGGCCTGGGCCTATGCAATGCTGAGGCTTTGGGACATTCTAGCCCCAAAGATTAGGCACGGGCCTTGTATAAGCTTAAGCCATGGTAGGTTGCTGCAAATTTGTCCTAGGCCCCATGCAAGGCTCCAGCTCGGGCAGGGGCTTAGGCATCATCTGCTGATTCTCCCTGGACCGGGTAAGTGTGGATCAAGGAGGATCCTGGCCCTGGCACTATTCCAGGTGTGGGGCATGGGAGGCCTCTGGAAAACCCCTTTCAACTTTTTTTTTCCATTTTTTGGGGGGGGTTTCAATGTTTATTTCTTTTTTTGTAACTGAAGAAATAAAATAAACATTACATGAAACTAAATTCATGGGGAAAAGCCCACCAAAAACAAAACACAAAACAAAGCAAATTTTTACCCCCTTCCCACCCCTACTGATTAGATTGAATGTCACATTAAGAAAAATATTGAAATGATTAAACCAAAAACTTACCTTTTGATGCTCATGTGCCTTATTTATTATTTATTTAGTTATTTAGTTATTTTGGAAACTATCTTTATTAATTTTTGAAATTGTACTAGACAAAACCATCAGAAATAACAGCAAACACAGTCTGGTTCCCTCCCCCCTCCCAATTTCTGTTTCTCTGTGGTCTATAACATAGAGAAAGTAAAGTCCAAATGAAGGTACTGTTGATTTAGTGGTGTGAGTTGTCCAATGTGGGTCCTGCCCGGCTACCAATAAGGTCCACGGATGTCCCCTCATTGGGATTGAGGAGCATATCCTGGTTCCAAGGGTCCTGGTGGTGTCCAAATCGAGGAGTAAGATAAGTTGTGAATGGTTTCCAGGACTGGGAACTGAGTAAAGATTTCTTTGGCATAGCTGGCGTGAGAATAGCTTGCTCCATAGAACACTGACGCACCATTTTGTTAAACCAGTGTTCATAACTGGGGCTGTAGGGGTTTAACCAGTTGGCTAGAATAATTTGTTTCCCCACCACTCCAGCCTTGGAAATAAACAAACGTTCTGAGGAAGGGAGTTTCATTAGTATGGAATCATCCATGCCAAAAAGCCAAAGGTTGGGGTCAGGTGGCAGGACTTTTTTCAATATGTTTGAGCAGGCGTGGCACACTTGCCTCCAAAATTGAGAGATTTGTCCACAGTCCCAAAAACAATGAAAATAAGTTCCATTGTCACTTTCACATTTAGGGCAGTTGGGAGACTGCGTTAGTTTCATTTGGTGGGCTTGTTTAGGTGTAATATAGCTTTGTGAGAGAAATTTGTAATATGTTTCCTGCATTATAACATTTTCTGATATTATAAGCAAGTCCATAAAACATTTTGCAAATTCTACATACGTTAAGGAGAAAAGAGCCCATTCCGTCCACCTAGCATATAGTGGTTTGAGGAGCTGTAAGTCAAACAACCTTGATACCTCTTTGTGGTAGTAGGAGACTGTGGATTTGCTTCGTCTCCCCACTTGTACTATGTCTCTTAGTTTCTGTATTTCTGGATTTTCTGCGAGGAAAGGTTTCTTGGATTTTATAAAGTGAGTAACTTGGAGATATACAAAGAGATCCACTGTAGGTAGTGTATACCTTTGCTGAAGAATATGAAAAGGAAGTATTTTCCCAGTCGCCATATCGTATATGTCATATATATAAGTAAGGCCTAATTGGTTCCAACGGTGGAAGACCCCACCCCCTTTCCCTGGGGGAAATAAGTCATTATCAGTGATGGTGATAAGCGAGGTTAATGGATTTGGCACTTGTCCCATCTTACAAAACAGTTTCCAAGCCTGGCGGCACATACGTAATAATTCCTACATTTTAATATGTTGAGGGATCATCTGATTAGAGAGTTGTATCAGGGGGTTTAGGGACAGCACCGTACCATTCCAAAAGACAATGGTAAAGGGTAAATGATGATGTAGCGAAAAGCTAGTCCTTGACATGTCTATTACTGCAGGCTAAGTTGTATAGCCCCAGATTTGGGCATCCCAATCCTCCTTTTTCCTTTGAATTCATAAGAACCTGCATGGGTATCTGGGCTCATTTTCTCCACCACAAGAAGGAGCGTAAGGCTCATTGTAGTTTATGGTGGTCTGTTTTAGAAATCCAAAGGGGGGGCCAGTTGAAGAAGGTAGAGCCACTTGGGCAGCAAAGCCATTTTAAAGAGCTGTATGCAGCCTACCAGTGATAGTGGTAGGGGTGACCACCTCCGCAGGGTGGCCAGCATGGTCTCCATTAAGGGCTGTATATTTGCAGTGTATAGGCTACCCACCCATTGAATAATGCAGAGGCCAAGGTATTTTAGGATATCTGTCACCCACTTAAAGGGAAAAACACCTTGCCAGGACCTCTGCAGAGTTCCAGTAATATAAAGAGCCTCGGATTTTTCACAGTTAATCCGAAGGCCTGCAAAATAACCAAATTGACTCTGGAATTCGAGGACAGCTGAGAGCGATGATTGGGGTTTGATAAGAAACACCACCAGATCATCAGTAAAGGCTGTAATCTTAAAAATATAGTTTGGTCCTCCAAAGACTTTCACTATTCTACTCTCATCAATTTTACGTAAGAGGGGGCGAGGGATAATATATATAATAAAGGGGATAATGGACATCCCTGGCAGACCCCTCTCTTAATCTTTATTTCTCCTGACAGACATCCGTTCACTAAGATGCGGGAAGTCGGGGCATTATATACTAAGGAAAGGTAATGCAGAAAATCCCCCCGGATCCCATAACGTTGCAAGACTGAGAAAAGATAACGCCACTCTACCCGGTCAAAGGCTTTCTCCAAGTCAAAGCCTATGACCAGAGCTGAAATATCTTGGTGTTGACAGATATTCATGGCAGTTAGCAATTTAATAATATTCGCGTTTGGCTTACGTCCTCTAACAAATCCTGTTTGGTGGGTGGATATCAGGTGAGGAAGGAAGACTTTCAGACTTTCTGCTAAGGCTTTTGCTAATATTTTAAAGTCGCAATTGAGCAACGAGATGGGCCAATACGATGAAGGATATGATAAATCTTTACCTGGTTAAGGGAGGACTATAATGTGGGCCACATTGAAGGGAGTAGGAAAGCTTTGTCGTGTTAGCCCTTCCTGGAAATAGTCAGTGGCGTACCAATGTATTGTGAAAGAATTTTATGAAAGTCATAGGTTAGCCCATCCGGGCCCAGAGATTTGCCTGATTGAGCAGCTGTGATTACTTGCATGATTTCATAGGTCTGGAGGGGTCGGTTCAAAAAGGCAAGTTGAGAGGCTGAAAGTGTGGGAAGGGCAATATCCTGAAAGAAGATCTCTTCTTCGACTTCTTCCCCCAGTGTGTCAGATGTATATAACGTGCTATAGAATCATCTGAAGACTTTGCTTATCTCAGTTTCAGTAGACGTGCTTCCCCCCTCCCCCCCGAGGAAGATTTCAGACTGGCCACAAAGCACTTTGGCCACTATGCTTTTGTTAATCTGGCCAGCAAGTGGCTTGGTTTATTTCCAAATTTAAAGAAAGCCTGTTAACCTTTCCAGAGGTAAGCTTTAGCTCTCGTATCTAAGAGGGTATTCAGTCGGCCCAGCACGCTGTAGAACTCGGCTCTATTGCTCTCTGAGTTTTGCTGAAGCAGTGCCCTTTTCGCTCCCTTAAGAAGGGATTCGAAGTGTACGACTGATTTGTTTAGCTGTTTGTTACGAGAGTGGATGTAAGAGATGATTTCTTCCCTTAGTACCGCTTTCGTGGCCTCCCAAAAAAGGTGGGGTGTGCCGATATGTTGTTGGTTGTGTGTTTCATAGTCTTTCTATTTATCCTTTAAAAACACTTGAAAATGGACATCATCTTTGAGAAATGAGGGGAAACGCCACAAACGGGCTTGATGGGTGGAGGACTGAGAGTGCAATTGGATAGAGATCGGAGTATGATCTGATATAACTAGTGTTTCTATAGTGGCAGTAGTCACTTAAAAAAAAACCTGCTGGGAGATTAGTATGTAATCTATACGCGAAAGCATGTTGTGGGATCTCGAGATGTGGGTATAATCTCGTTCGTTCGGATGGAGTGTTCTCCATACATCAAGGAGATCTAGATGGTGACAAAGATATGCTATCCCTTTTTTATGCTTTCTAGAAGGTTTCACTTGGGAAGGACATTTATCAAGGGAGAAATCATGGACACAATTAAAATCCCCTAAAACATAAAGTGTGCCTTGGGCATGTATGTGGAGTAGATTACATAAATTCACGAAAAACTCACGGGTGTATTCATTTGGGGCGTATGCCGTGCAAATTGTGACCGGTTTATTATTCCAGAGACCTAGCAAAATGAGGTAATGTCCCTCAGGATCTGGTATAGTTTTGGAGACCTGTAAGTTAGTAGCTTTGTTAATTAAAATAGCTACCCCCCCCCTTTTCTGTGCCTCGCCTCAGAATATATACATGTGGCTACCCATTCCCTCTGGAGCTTTATGCTCTCCAATGCTGTTAAATGTGTCTCTTGAATACATGCTATATCTGCATGCAAGCATTTGAGATGGGATAAAACCTAGGGATGTGAATCGGACTTCGAACGATTGAAAATATCGGATGATATTTTCAAAATCGTCAGAAATCGGGGGCTCCTCCGAAACTATAGGAAAACCCCACAAAATTGTTCGTGGGGTTCTCTTATCGTTTTGGGGGAGGGCAGGAAAAACGGCACACAAAAATAACCCCTAAACTCACCCCGACCCTTTAAAATGAATCCCTTAGCTTCCCCCACCCTCCCGACCCCCCCAAAAAACTTTTTACAGGTACCTGGTGGTCCAGTGGGGGTCCCGGGAGTGATCTCCTGTTCCCGGGCTGTCGGTTGCCACTAATCAAAATGGTGCCGATGGCCCTTTGCCCTTACCATGTGACAGGCTATTCGTGCCATTGGCCGGCCCCTGTCACATGGTAGGAGCACTGGATGGCCCGCGCCATTTTTAAAGATGGCGCCAGCCATCCAGTGCTCCTACCATGACAGAGACTTACTCCCTCAATTTTATTCTAGAAGGGCTAAGGGAAAGATTACTTGTGTGAAGACAGTCTGATTATAATACACATTCTCACTGTCCTTATTTTAGATTAGGGTGAAAGCAAGTTTACTTACCATAAACAGTTTTTCCATAGATAGCAGGACAAATTAGACATGATCTGTGGAGTGATGTTATCTGGCAGCACTGAATGGATTTGTCTCTCCAAGCTAGTAGAGTTATGAGCTCTATTGAACATGTGCGAAAACTGCCATGTGGATATTGCCTTGAGATTCTCTTCAGTCTGTATTGAAGCTGAATATAGCTAGGTAGTTAACTCTCCAGGGATGCAAGTGGGCACCTCATGTCTAATTCATCATGCTAGCTACAAGAAACTCTGTTACAGTAAGCAAACTTCTTTTTTTCCATTGATGAGCAGAGCTTAATTACACTTGAGCTGTGGGAAGTCCCAAGCTGAGAGTTGCAGCAGAGCTTTTATTGGGTAAGGAATCCAGTTCCTCCATGAAGAGTAGATTACTGTAAGAATAAGTCATGCAAAATGTCTTGTCCAAAGTTACTACCAACACTTGTGAAGTTGTTCAGGCAGCAATGGGATGTAGATGTGTGAACTGGTGATCAAGCTGCAGCTTTTCAAATGTACTTGAAGGGTACTACGCTAAGATGAGCAACAATAGAAGTTAGAGTTCTGAGCTGATATGGTTTTACTAAGTCTGTTATTTGCAATCATGGTAAGACGTAACAGTGATGACCATATTCCACTAACCTGGTGGACAAAGTATGATAGGTAACTTTGACATCAAGTTGTTTAGTGTTGCATGTGACCAAGAAATGAGAAGCCTGGAGCCACAATTGTATTCTTTTTTTACACCATATGAAGACACTTTTATTATCCAAGGTACGAAGGACTCATTCTCCTTCATGGACATACAGTCTCAAAATACAATATGATGGATTGAAATGGAAAGCCAAGGCAACCTTTGGTAGAAATGTTGGTTGAGTGGGAAGGACCACCTCATCATGGAAAAATTTGTATGTAAGATATATAGTGGACATGAGCTTGAAGCTTGTAGATTCTCATAGCTAAGGTAACAGTGGTGAGAAATGCTACTTTCCATGTCAAAACTGAAGAGAATCCATCTGCAGTGAATCAAAAGGCCACCCCCATGGGTTAAAAAGGAACAATATTCAAGTCCCAAAGAAGGGGATGTTGTTGTGCTGAGGGTAAAAGTGGCACAGGTCTTTCACATAGCTAGATATTAATGGATGAGTAGAGATGGGTTTAGCATGGCAAGCCAGTAAAACATTAAGATGTAGTTTTACTGGTGTTAGCTAGTGCTTGGGCTTACAAGAAAATAGGTTGAAAGCTTTCTGTTGGTACCACTTGGAATATCCAATGCACAGGAAGGTATAACACTCTCTGTTGGATTGTGTTCCAGCTGTAATCAAACTGTTCAAAATCACTCTAGACAAGGATAGACGAGCAAGTACTGAACATTCAATATCCAATCCCTTGGACTGAAGTAGACAAGACTTAGCATTGATGGAAAATTGTATGAGATTTGCAAACTTTGTCTATCCAGGCCACACTGAAGCTATAAGTAGCTAGGATGCATGGTCTTGCAGCAGCCTTCGCATTGCCCTGGTAATCAGTAGAAGTAATGGAAAAGCATTCCTGAGGTTCATCTCCCAATTGAGAAGGAAAGCATCCTAAGCCAATCTGAGTTCACTGGCAAGAAATAAGAACAAAACCAATCTAGGTATCCACTCTGTATTGGTGCAGACCCTATAAAATGAATAATTCACTGATTGATGGTTGTCGCAAGGATCACTCATGTGGTTAGAATATCTGTTGAAGTGATCTGTCAGCATTTTATAGATTCCTGGAAGATAGAAGGCTTGTAGGAGAAGTCAATGTCTGGTTGAACATGGCTCAATTTTGAACATTTCCTTATAGGGAATCTATGATATCATGTCTCCCTGTTTTCTGACATAAAACATTGCAACCTGGTAGGCTGTTCAAATTAAGATTCTCTCCCTTCAAAGAAGGTATATGAACTTTGAAACAGCATATCTAATCACTCTTAACTCACATAGATTGATCTGATAATGGCTCTGTTCGTGAGACCAGCTGACCTGGGATAGAAATGATCCCATGTGAGTGCCTCCTGCATTATGCAGATATGGCAGCTGAGATTCAATGCCAAGAAGTGCAGAGTCATGCATATGGGGAGTGGAAATCCGAATGAACTGTATTCGATGGGGGGAGAAGGGCTGATGTGCAAGGAGCAGGAGAGAGACCTTGGGGTGATAGTGTCTAATGATCTGAAGTCGGCGAACAATGTGACAAGGTGATAGCTAAAGCCAGAAGAATGCTGGGCTGCATAGAGAGAGGAATATCGAGTAAGAAAAGGGAAGTGATTATCCCCTTGTACAGGTCCTTGGTGAGGCCTCACCTGGAATACTGTGTTCAGTTCTGGAGACCGTATCTCCAAAGAGACAGAGACAAGATGGAGGTGGTCCAGAGAAGGGTGACCAATAAGGTGGAAGGTCTTCATCGAATGACTTATGAGGAGAGATTGAAGAATCTAAATATGTACACCCTGGAGGAAAGGAGGAGCAGAGGTGATATGATACAGACTTTCAGATACTTGAAAGGTTTTAATGATCCAAAGACAACGACAAACCTTTTCCATCAGAAAAAAATCAGCAGAACCAGGGGTCACGATTTGAAGCTCCAGGGAGGAAGACTCAGAACCAATGTCAGGAAGTATTTCTTCACAGAGAGGGTGGTGGATGCCTGGAATGCCCTTCCGGAGGAAGTGGTGAAGACCAGAAGTGTGAAAGACTTCAAAGGGGCGTGGGATAAACACTGTGGATCCATAAAGTCTACAGGACGTAAATGAACATGGGAAAAAAAAGATTTGCATTCACAAAAAAGCAGGGAGTAGCTTGCTTTTTATGGCAGTTACTACCCCAAACCAAATAAGCCTGATACTTCACTTTCAATGCATATCCAGCATAGTTCTCTGCTTCAACGGCAGGGGAGAAAGTCTGACACTTCAAGCATATCCAGCATAGCTTTCTGCTTCAACGGCAGGGGAGAAAGTCTGATACTTCATGCATATCCAGCATAGCTCTCTGCTTCAACGGCAGGGGAGAAAGACTGATATTTCACTTTCAATGCATATCCAGCATAACTCTGCTTCAACGGCAGGGGAGAAAGACTGATACTTCACTTTCAATGCATATCCAGCATAACTCTCTGCTTCAACGGCAGGGGAGAAAGACTGATACTTCACTTTCAATGCATATCCAGCATAACTCTCTGCTTCCACAGCAGGGGGAATGAAGAAAAGTGGATCTATATACAGACAACCAACAAGGATTGAATTACATAGTCTGGGTAAACAAATAAGCATGGGTGTAGCTTGCTTATTGCGGCAGTTACTACCCCCAACTAATTAAGCTAGATATTTCACTTAGATGCAGCTCCAACACTGCTCTCTACATTAATGGTGGGGGTGGAAGGGAAATAGAACCAAAAGGTTACTAAGAGCCAAGAGAAACAGATAAGTATGAAAAAAAAAGTGTGAAACTTGCTGGGCAGACTGGATGGGCCATTTGGTCTTCTTCTGCTGTCATTTCTATGTTTCTATATTTCAAGTGGGTGTTTGCCGCTAGGAAGAACTGATGAGGAAAAGCACAAGGTAGTGCCCCACAAGGGCTAATAGCAATAGAATCTTACCTCAAAAACCAGGATTGTAGTGGATAAAGGATGAATTTGCTGATCCCATTGAGAATGGAGACCCCCATGTAGATAACAGATATAAAGGTGAGTCAGTGGGACCATGAGCAACATCTACCACCATATATCCTGACATAATGAGAATTGCTCTAGCCATCGTGCGCTGGGAGGTCAGTAGTTTCTGCATGAGTGATATCATTGTATGCAGAGAATCGGTCATCTGAAGCACTCTTTCATACAGGCACTAGATCAGACTTTTAAAAAATGACCAGAAAAATATAAATTTATAGAGAAAGGGTCATATTGTACAGAGAAAACCAAGGAAAATATAGGGGAGGTAGAAACCTCATGCATGCTGAGATGCAGATACTGGTTCCCTCATTTGTGAGTGAAAAAGTGATTCCACTCATCAGTGGAACTGCATCAAGGGAGACAGATATGGATCAATATATGAGCACTGTGGAGGGGAGTGAAGCTGGGAGAAAAACAAACAGTATTCAAACTCCACGATTCATAAGACCTGGAGGTTCTGGGTTACATTGACCCATGCCTTGAAGAAGATTTGGATCTTTCCTCTTCCAGAACAAGGTTTAGAGGAATGAAAATCTGGGCCTGGGCATGTGCCGGGCTTCTTGTTTAACCTTTTGCTCATGGTGATCATAGTGCCATGGAGTGGCTGGAGGAGGTTGCCAAAATCTGGCCAGAAGAGGTGGTAGGTGATGCTGCTGAAAAAGCCAGAATTGATTCCTTTGAATGTATGTTCATTGGTAAGTATAAAAGGTGCTCAGGGACCCACAATTGAGTCAGACCACTACATCCCATTTCTTAAATTGTCACAGATACTAGGTACATCCAGTGACTTCTTGTGGTCATTGTCTTGGATTCTTTTCACCCTGATCATGTCATACACAGAGCTCCAATCAAAGCTGATGCATGAAAAAGAGTTGAAAAGTTACTAGAACAGAGTCAGTGACAAATGTACTCTTCCACATTCAAAAGTGGTTGTGACCAAGAATACTCTCCTTCCACAGTTTGCAGAAAAAACTTTCAGATTTTGAATACAGTTGCGAAGATATTGCACCATATAAAACTGGTGCATAGAGATATGGGCGGTAACATGGAGGTTTGGAAGACTTCCTTGCCATTAATGTCTATCAGCTTTATTCAGAGCAGACCAAACAACAATTAACTGATGCAGCATTTGGACGACTCCGAACCCCAGAAAGTTTGAACTCTACATTTCAGATTCAAGTTTGTAGCTGTAGGAACGCCAGAGATAGATGTTACCAAATTCTCATCTGCTAATAATTCAGAGTATGGTATACTGGGAGAACTACTGGCCCAGATGGGGCATCCAATATCTGGAGGGACTGAAGATTTCTTTGCAGGTGCCTTTGATGCTAACAGGTGATTCTTAAAAGGAGTTAAGCATATAAATGAAGCATACTATTGTAGCAAATTTTAAAATTTGTATACCTGTGGGTAAAACGTATGGACAATTCAACAGTATATCTTGTGGCAATCATTATAAAGCTACTTAATGTGAGTAAAGTGTATGTGGACATGAAGAACCCAGTTAAAAGTGTGTAAATGTTTTTGAAAATTAGGCAGTAAGCCTTGTCTCCACCTGTCCCATGAACTTTGAATATGACAAGTGTTCAGTGTGATGCCAGGCATATCTAGAAAAGGGTTAGGAGGAAATGGGTTTGGAGATCCTTCATCTGAAAGTGAGGATTTACTAACACAGGACTCTAATGATGATGAAGCCTGGGGGCTCTTCTGGTTGTCACAGAAGAGAAAACCCCTGGACAACCTCCTCTGAACAGCTTGACTCCACTGCCATTGAGTAAGAAGATTAAGAGCCCCATATTAAGGGTTCTGAGGAAGCTTTCACCACATGGGTAATATTGGAACTCTAGTTTAAGGAATTACTGCAGTAATGCTGAGGAGTAGTTTGGGATTATTTTATTATTATTATTATTATGTCTCTTAAAATGAAGGAGCAAAGACATTTTGCATTAAACATGCAAGTCTTACTTGGTGGAAGTGGTGGAATATCCTCTCCAGGGACAAGGAAAGGTTTCTACACATCAATAGGTTTCTCTATTTTTTTTAAGAAGAAAGCAACAATATGAAGTATCTTGGAACTGGAGTCTTTTGTCAGAAGCCCTCTGCTATCAACTTAGAATGAATGAATGGGAGCTGTGGTAATTGAAAGATGTAGTTAAGATAAGACCTTCAACAGCTGGACTGCAGTGGTCTGCATACAGCTGCTCCTAGTGCATTGATGCTTCATGCCTTTGCATTGAGTGTCTCAATGCTTTCTTTTCTTTAAATCCCTCAATGTTTCCTTTGCATAAAGTGCTTTGATGCTTCCTTTGCCAAGTGCATGGTGCACCGTGTGTTGAGTGCACATGGTGTAGCTTGCATCGAGTCATCCCTTGATGCACCACCATCCTTTGATGTGCCTTGCTCATCCATCAGTACATCAGTGCCTCGTGCTGACTTACATTTCTTCGATGAAGGCTCCATCAGTGTAGAGTGATTGTAACACTCAACCCCATGGCTTTGATTTAGGCTGATAGGAAAGGTAATGAGGAACTCTTGCTCAACTCATTTCCTGATGAGGCAAGCAATGTTGTACTGTGGGAGGAGGATCTACTACCACTTCTGAGAGACTTACACAATTCCTCCATGTCTGGTGCATTGGAGTATTGAGAACCTGGAGTGTCCACTGGCATATTCAGAGCAAAGCAGGATTAACCTGACAATAGAGACTTCATCTTACTACAGATGCTATTCTTCGGCCATTTTGAGGAGAATATTGTGAATTTTGAGGAGCAGCAAGGCAGCTAAAAGTGAAGAAATGAAACACAAATTTAAAAGTTTCTGGAAAAAATTCTCTAGAGAGACTGAATAAACATCCAGGCTGTGTTCAGACAAAAACAGACTAAACAGGCTCTTGAGGCAACACCCACAGGGAACTCCCACACATGATCATTAGAGCTCAAAGCTTGGAGAGACAAGTCCATTTGGTGTCCCCAGATGATGTCACTCCATAGATCATGTCTAATTCAGCCCTACATATCAACAGATTAGGGAAAATGTAATTATCCTTTGTTTTCAATAATTAGTTGTAATAGTTCAATAAACCATCACAGACATGCACACCAAGGAACACGTTTAGTTTTTGAAAGAACCTTTGGTACAGGGAGACAGACTTTTGTATTGATGACTTTAAAGTTTAGACTAGTAGGTAGAAGAAAGACCTGCATGTCAAGAGTTCCTGCCAGCTTGAACACTAGCTACACCCACAAGCAGGTAGGAACTAAGATAAGTATGCACACATCACTTTTTGAGAGAGGCCTGCATAGAGATAGTAAAATATCAGCAAAGAGAGAAAGAGAGAAAAGGATGTAAAGGAAAAAATAGGAAAGAAAGGAAAGAAAGCCCACAACAGACATAAACTAAGCAGAGTACAGATGCAAAGCATTGTTCTTACAAGAGAGAAGCATCCAGGGTACAGGAGTTCATCCATAGCTGAAAACCAGAAAAGGGCACAAAGTATCAATTCTTAAAGTAGCAATTAGAAGTAAAAACATGACAGTTTTTTTATTAAATAAACAATATTTATCTGATACACTCATTTGTGAAGTTGAGAATTTCCAGAATTTTGGTTTCACTAGTATAGCATTCCAAAATAAGGAAACAGAAACAGTTATTATAGAGAATATTATAGAAAATGAATGATTTTGGTTTATAACTACAACAATTTAATGGTTAAGTAAAATGGTTGCTTGGAATAAAAGGTTTTACAATTGGTTTCACTTGCTAAGTAGATTAAGTTCTGTATTTTTATACTTCCCTCCCCCCCCCCCCCCCCCCCCGAACCCTGGGAGTCATTACTGGGTAGATTATGTATCTCTGTTCTTGAGAGGAAGGCATATTGAACTGTCACCCTTGTGTAACATCTTTGAAGAACCTGCTGCCCTCAAAAGCCACGGCTACAAAGGCAATATCATACTCATTGATCACGGTGGCTCTTTAGCACACAAGGGGAGCTACAGCTTACATGTCACCTCCACCAAAATCTTCTGCAGTTCTTCCATAAACCTTTTTTTCCTTTCTTCACACTCTTCTTTCCGATCTCCCGGCTGTTTTAACAACCTCTCTTCTTACTCATTCAGTTTCTCTTGAGCCTATGGATGACCATCAACAAGGAGCCTTATAGTTTCTATGTCCTCTCCAGTTGTAACTCAACATTCCTTGTGATATGTGTTTGGGCCTCCAATGTCACTAAATGAGTCCTCAACTCTTAGGACTTGGATTGCACGCTTCTTACCTTCTGTTTCCTTAGCCTTCTTTAACACAGTCACTTCTTGTTCATATTCCATACTAAATTCAAAATGGACCTCATTGGCATGCAAGCAATCTTTTAGCTCTCCCTTCAGTGTTTCTAGTTCCTGACTTAAAGCATTCTCTTGCTTCTCTGTTCTATTATGTGAAGCCTTCTTCACTTTCAGGGCCTGCTGTGGTCTTGTGATTTGGGTCTGCATCTCTTGCACCAGTTGAAGAGCACTGTGCTTGTGCCCGGTTTCTTCATTTTTTTTTCACCATCATGGCTTGCAACCAGCCCTGGATTTGTCAATAGGCACCTATTATGCTTGTGCCTAGGGCAGGAAACATTTAGGGGCAGCAGGCAAACTATGATTTGCTGTCTTCCAGCTTTGCTTACTAATTAGTGAAACCTTTATTCCTGTGCAGTTTAAATGCATTTCTTCTAACTCTTTGTGGAATGAGACTACCACACTAATAATTGTTTTCTGGTCAGCAAAACAAACACCAAACCAGGGCTCAGCACTACTAGATTCTGCCCTATTTGTTAAACCTGTCTGGCTTATCAAAGGACTTCTGGAAAACTTTTATTCCTTTTTAAAATAGTTTCCCAAAGACTAACAATACAATCTCTTTCTCTTAACAGCTTAGAAAAGGTCACTTAGTTTAATTTCTGGACTGTTTGATAAAACTGTCTCTGGGTCTTCCTTCTCAGAGCCTTCTTCCAGAGCAAGCAAGCTTCCAAGCTGTGTTCTCTTTTGGAACTGGTCAGTAAGGCTTCTCTCTCTGGACCCTCTCTCCTAACTCCACACTCCTCAGCTGCTGCAAAGACTCTACATTTATATATATCTGATAGCTTATCAATGGTGCAGTACTGACTCTACCCAATGTCAGCTCCTCCCTATCAAGACTCTCCCAGAAGCCAGCTAGAAGGGAAGGCTGGGAAATGCAGTCACTCAGGGCAGCCATCTTGTTTTTCACCTTATTTAGATCTTAACCAGATTGTACCTTATAGTTTTCAGGTGCAAATTTGCTGTGCAGGGACTAGTGAAAATGCTAGTGAATCATCATCATCATCATCACACACACACATACAGTGAATATGTGTGCCTTGCTAACTCACATGCATTCTATCTATATATATTTGTTTTCCAAGGAGGAGTTATCTTTCTCCTTTTTGTCCAGCCTTGAGTTCATGTTGGTAAAACTCTCTCAGTAATGATTTTCACTTCACTGTATTGTATCTGATTTGTTTCCTTGATATCAATAGATGATCCTTTTATGCAGGTATGGAGCTGATATTACTTATCATGTGTTTTACTTTTGGTTGTCAGGTTTAGCTTGCATAAATATGCTGATATCCAGAAAATGGAAAGACTATCACTCTCAGCACTGTCTAGGAACTCAGCTATGTTCTTCCATCTCCTAGTCTCATTTGTCTTTCGTCTTGACTCAGTTTCTAGACAGTTCTTGTATTAGTCTTATCTTCCTGTGTTACACCATTATCATTCACCGGTATCCTACCCTTTTATACTCTGCAATATTTCTTGCTTTTATGGCACTTTTATGGCTGCTCTTTCTGCAGCATCACTCAGCCATTTTAAGGAGATATCAACACTTATGCACTTATTTGCATCAGTTGCTTTTTTCAGGTTTTCCTTTGATTCGACTACTTTTTCTTCCAGTTTCTGAAGGATTCTCTTTATAGAGCCTAAAGATTTAAATGCATGCAGTTCGGCTTAAAGATAGCTGTGTGGTATCCCCATTATATCTTCAGGACTCCACATAACTGTTTTTGATTATCTTAATCTTTTCATTCACTGCTGTGATCTGTCTCCTGCTACACTGGGTCCATGAACACCATGACTATAACTTTATAAGGGATATTATTTTCAGCTGGAGACTCTGCTCTATGTCTACCACTATCATTATCACTAGTGGTGAGGTTAAGGATGGGCAACTTTATATTCTGGGTGATATGTAAACAATATACTTTTTTTTTTCTTCTTCTTTTCATACTTCAATAGTAGTGGTCACCTTGCTGAGAATTGGTCTAATTCAATTAGGTCACCACATGAAGTACTTCATTGAGACTCAGCAAGAGAAATACTGTATTCAATTAACTCCGCCCCCCCCCTCCATGACCTTTTAGTATGTGATAAATACATTATTACATTTTAGTACATGAGCCCTTTAGCATAGCACATCCTCTGAGTTGCCTCGGTCATGTTGAAACTTCAGGGTGAAACGAAAGCAATATTATAATTAGCATGTTAGCTTTGGTTTAGTAGCTATATACATTGTTTACAGCTTGTAATGGCATGAGTGATGAATTTAAATGAAGAAAAGAGAGAAAATTTAATTGAGGTCTATAATATCACCTGAATGGAAGATCTGAATTTTAATTGAAATATAATTATAACCACTTAATCACTTCAAATGAAGACTGTAATTGCAGCCAGCACATGAAGGCAGATAGCAGATACATAAGCGTCGGCATGAGAACCAGGGCACTGCAGTTTCATTTGTTCAAGCATTTTCAGTTTTCTCCCCCTTTGTCCCAAAAATTAATTCCGTTGAAGACTATTAGTGGAGTTAATTGGTTCTGCAATTTAGACTTTGTGTTGGATGAATGAGTGACTGCTGTGCAGCAATCAATCAATAATATGGGCACTTTATCAATGTATTTTCTTTGTCCACTTAAGTCATTTTCCTCTTGACAACTCTCTGAGCTTCCCACTGTATCCTTTTCTTATAAGAGCTCTGGGTGTAAATATATTTAGGTTTACGCGGTTCAGGAAGTCATCAATGAATAATAGATGAACTTTTTAACCTTCAACTTGATTCAGGAAAATGTAACAGTTTCTCATGTCACTGCAGGGTATTTTTGTATCTCATACATTGTCACTATCATCTATAATATGGACTTCATACACATGCACAATAAAAAAATCAATGATAATAGTATTAATTGGGAACAGGCTGGCTATTAAACATTAGCAATACTTTCTAAAATATGCTCTCTTTGACTTAAGGAAATAAGAAACAACATTTTTGAAAATGATGAACATATGCTGAAATGATTCAAATCTTCAAACAATAATTAAGTCTGCTCTCAGTAGGGTTGTGCCTACAAATGACACAAAAGTAAATTTTACAAAATTTCTCATTTCAACTTTAAAAACAAATAAAACTAAAACAAAGAAAGTTTAATTTCTGTATATTTTGTTTTCCAAATAAGGTGGCTGCTCTACCACCCCTCCTCCTACCAGTTAAATTACCCATCAATCTAAGGGGCAGAAATGATTTCCAGACAATCTTTTCCCTCAGCACATAGTTAAACTCTGGAATTCATTGCCAGAGGATGTGGTTACAGCAATTAGTATAACTGGGTTTAAAAAAGGTTTGGATAAATTCTTAGAGGAAAAATCCATAAACTGCTATTAATCAATAAGGAATAGTAGCTTAAGATCTATTTAATGTTTGGGTACTTGCCAGGTGCTTGTGACTTGGATTGGCCACTGTTGGAAACAGGATGTTGAGTTTGATGGACCCTTGGTCTGACCCAGTATGGCATATCTTATGTTTTCATGATCTTATGTTTTTGCTGCTGGGTCTATCTCAAAATGGAACCAGCCAGCACTATTTTGTTGTACAGTATGAGGGAAATACAGAGATACCTATGTTCAACAAAATGCTGCTCTCAGGATCATCCAGGGCCATTTTGAGATGGGACCCAGTGGGGTAAGAATGATTTGGATTGCTCCTGCCCCATATACTCATGGATTGTGTAAGTGGTTGGAGGGGGGAGGGGGTTCTGAGAGAGTCCAGCAGCACTGCAGGGAATTTTAGCACCAATGGCAGTAGGGGAAAGAGGCTGGGGTGAACCCATTACCCAATGGTTTTTCTTTTTGTTTTACTTTTTTGGGGAGAGGAGTTCTCTTTTTTTTTTTCATTTATCATTTCATTTTAAGTGGCTGAACAAAAGAAACAACAAATGATTTGTAAAAAGAAATGTAAACTACTCAGGCTGGGGAACTTCTCTCTTCCACTGTTACTTAGTGGTCAATGGCTTTAAAGGCTCAGGGTTTCCAAATTAATGGTAACTACTGAGTGAAGTTAATTAGATCTTATAGTCTTCAATATATTTACAGAAAAAGAAAATAACCTTTTTTTCTATTCAGGATCATTTGAGTAATTTCCTAGTCTCAACCCCTAAGACAGAAAATAGAAGCAGAAATAAGTACAAAAAGACAAATAAAGGTAAGTGACTAGATGTTATTAAAAAGGGACAAGATGTTAATACTACTGAACAATTTTATATTTATGTTCAGTTAATTGTCACTTAATATGTCGAAAACCAAATTTCTTTTGATCTCCAGTCCTTATTCTCTTTTTTCCCAGTCAAATATTAGTATCAGCTCTACTCCTTTCTCATAAAGCAATCAAGGAATCATCCTGGACAGCACTCTTTCATTCAAACTGCAAATTAAACAGGTTATAAGACAAGGCTTTTTTAGACTCCGGCTACTCGCTGGTCTCAAAAAAATTCTTTTTCCGTCTGAATCTCACACAGTGCTACAAGCTTGTATATTCCCCTTCATTGATTACTGTAGCACTCTTTACATTGGTCTATCATTTTCCACTTTATGGCCCATTCAGCTACTTCTTAATTCATCTGCCTAGCTTCCTGCAGGGGCTAAGCGTCCTGACCATATAACACCTACTCTCATTAATCTTCATTAGTTGTCTATTGCCGAGCGTATTAAGTACAAACTTGGCATGGCATTATACAAACTTATCAATGACGATATTCCTGACCCTGGGTAAATTCTTTACTGAAGTTTCATCAACCAGCATGTTCTCTGTGCTCTTCATAGAGTATTCTCCTTGAAGTTCCCTCACCAAAACCTGCACATTTCCACATTGCTCATGAATGTTCCTTCTCGGTAGCAGGCCTCAAATTTTGGAATTCACTCTCTCTTGAAATGCGACAGGCCGATTCTATTAAGAAATTTAGAACTCTCCTAAAAAATTTTTGTTCAAACTTTCTTATTTTTAACTTTTAGTTGGATTTCAGTTTTATGTATAATTATTTTATGTTTAATATGATTTTAAATTGTTTTTTTTATTTTTTCCTTATGTTTTACTTATGTGTGTAATTATTGTTAATCGCCTAGACCACCTGTGAGTTAGGCGATCCAGAAATCTAATAAAATGTAAAATGTAAATGTGAAATGTGTTATGACCACCTGCCATGGCCATCCGTGGCAGGCTCAACTCACCTCTTGTCTTGTCTGGGCCTCCACCTCCGGTGCTCTCACAGCGGTGGCCAGGCACCACTGCTGCATTTCTCCCGGCTTTCTGCACTCCACGTGGCAGCCAGGACACCGCTAATCCTGGGCTTCTCTAGGTGCATGCGCTACCTACCCTGCTTTTAAAGGGACCATGGCGGGAACTCTGGGTTCATCTCCACCTGATGACATCATTGACCCGGGATATTTAAGCTTCACCTGTAGCCTCCACTAACCAACTTGGCAACGAGTTCCATTGTTCCTTTTGGTGCCATACTTTCTCCATGGACCAATTGTTCCTGTCGTCGGACCTCTGTGCTTCTCCTTCCGGGTTCCTCTCTCAGCACTTCCTGCTCCACGGGCCCTGACTCAGCACTACTTAACTGGACTCCTTCTCAGTGTTTCCCGCTCCTCGGGGCCAGGCTCAGTGCAACCTTACCCGGATTCTTTCTCTGCACCTCCCGCTCTGTGGGCTCCGGTTCAGCGCAACCTAACAGGACTCTCTCTCTCAGCGCTTCCCTCTCTGCAGGTCCTGGCTCAGCGCAACCTAACCTGGACTCTCTCCCAGCGCTCCCCACTCCTTGGGGCCAGGCTCAGCGCCAGTCTACTTGTGAGTTCCAACAGCAGTGCCTGCTGATCCTGGGAATCCCCACGGTACTTCTCCTTGAGGACTTTTGATACAGTATCTTCTCTCTCTGGGAGTTGGCTCAGCGCAGTACACCTTTAGACTGGGCCTTGGAGCCCTGCTCCTCAGGGTAGTCCTCTAGGCTGCTACTACAGAAGATCTTGCCACTGGCTTGCCGAATCCCAGGCAGTACCCCTGCACTGCTACTCTCCAGGCACTGGCTACAGCAGGTGCCCTGCTCTAGCCCTTTTCCTATGCATTACAGTTCATGTCTCCGCAGCTGCACCTTCTCTCCTCAAGGCTACTCCCACATGGTCCTGATCTACTCCCTTTAGAGCTGCAGTGGCCTTGCACTCCCTGAGACTCTTTCTCCTCCTCCTTCTGAGAGTGCTCCTGTCTCGAACTGTGCCTAACCTCTCTGACACTCTCTGCACTCACTTGTCTACCCTCTCTGGGACCAGCCACGCAGGGGCGCTCCTAAGTCCTACCAGCCCCGGTACCCAAGGGCTCAACCTGCGGGGAACGAGGGTCGGCACAGGTGAAGTTCCAGCTTGCCTCTGTTCCCAGCCAGCCTCGCCTCCCAACAGTGGGGACCTGTGGGGCCCAACCCTTCAGGTAGCAGCAACCCCACCTCGGGTCAAGGGTCCACAATTCCTAACAAAAATTAAATGTAAACTAACAAAGAGCTAATTTTCAAATTACATTAAAGCAATTAACAGTTCTGTCAAGATAATTAGATAATGAGCTATACTTTTTAAACCCTTTCAGGTGAATTTTAAAAGACCTACATGCACCAAAGCTGGGAGATATGCGCAGTTGTTGGGCCAGTGTGCGCCACATGGGTTTTAAAAGGCACACGAGTACACACGAATCTCCCGCTGTGCACACAAACCTTTGTTTTAAAAATGGGGAGGAGCATGGGTGTGGTCTGGGCAGGGCATAGGGATCCCTAGATTTTTGAATGAAACCAGCACATAAGTATTTACATGCACAAGCATGTGCCAGAATCCCTTACTAAATAACTTTACTTCTGCTGTGGATGGCATGTAAAACATGAAACAAAATCTAGGCTAGTCAGAAGGGTTTTAAGAATTAGGGCTAACAGGGTAAAAGGCAGGCTATTTAACTAGGGGGATTAGAAAATCCTCTCCTTTATCTGGGTGAACTGGTATGAACCGGGGAAACTGGCAATTGCGTTGGCATGCATATGTACTAAAATTCTTCAGTTTAAGTGGTAGAAGGGGCATTTGCGTGCACATGCACTCATCTATATAAAATTGTGTGCACATGCACATGTACACAGTCTCTTGTATACCATGTACATATACATGCATGTTATAAAATGGCCACGTCCATTATCGCAAGCTGGTATATGGGCATACATGTGCGCTCATGTGGCTATTTAAAGTTACTTTCTTTTTGTTTAAAGTACACTACATTTTTAAAAAAAACTGAAGCTAATTAGACAGTTTTCAACTTTCTTTATGATATTAATAAGCTGTTTCTTTCTAGGTACCATGCCAGGGGATTTTTTATATATTTCTTTTTTGGGTTTTAACAGTCAGATAGGTATTATTTTTAATTTTCTTTACATGAGTTCTTAAATATTAAATAATTTTGTTTTAAGAAACTGACTTTGTATTATTTTCTCTTTCCCTTTGTAAGTTTCTTCTCTTGGACAGAGTTTGATATATTTAGAAAGTATTTCTCTAAATATTCATTTTTCTATTATTCTCTATATCTTTTCCTTATTTGTGACTGTACTTCTAAATCTGAACCCTCTCTTTTATTTAGGAAAAATGTAATGTTCATTTAATTGTTTCCAGTATATTATAAATATGCGGACACATTTATCTCCATCTTCATGTGGTCTTTCTTGACATCTTCATGTGATCTTCTTCGCAGTTTCTTCTTCTTGATTTTCACACTTTGCTAACTTAAAGAACATAGAAGAGGAAAAACGAACTATTCTTGCATGGCCTCTCTTCCACAGACTAAAATTTATCAGTGTCTTGCTATCCATAGTCAGGATAGCGAAGTGAACTTGTGTATCTGGCTAGATGTAAAAATAAAATAATTTAAAGTGTCCCTAACTAATTCCCTTTTACTCTGAGACTTTTATTAATTTTAATTTTTTAAATTTGTTTAACTCTAATTAGAGTTTTATATCTTTGAAGTAATCCCTATTATTTAAGCACATAACCAAGACGTCATAATAAGATTGGTAAAATTAGAGGTGTATTTCTTTAATTAGTTAATGATGCTGTTTCTGTTTACTGATGTTATTGCTCTAATTATGGGCAATATTTATAATAATATAATTACACTTATCTGCAGAATTGGAATTTTCTTTTTTTGGGGGAAAATTATGATCACTGGTGTTTTGTTAACAAAGTTCCAGTCAGTTTCAGCCACTGTTTTTATTCTTTACTGAGTTTTCTCAACCTCTCAGTTTTCTTGAATTTAAATTCCTACCAACACCACTTTTTAACTCTCTCAGGGGTAGATTTTCAAATACCGCGAATAGGCGTACTTTTGTTGGCGCTCCAGGCGCCAACAAAAGTACGCTGGATTTTAGTAGATACGCGCGTAGCCGCGCGTATCCGCTAAAATCCGGGATCGGCGCACGCAAGGCTATCGATTCCGTATAGCCGGCGCGCGCCGAGCCGCGCAGCCTACCTCCATTCCCTCCGAGGCCGCTCCGAAATCGGAGCGGCCTTGAAGGGAACTTTCCTTTGCCCTCCCCTCACCTTCCCCTCTCTTCCCCTACCTAACCCACCCGGCCCTGTCTAAACCCCTCACTTACCTTTGTCGGGGGATTTACGCCTCCCGGAGGGAGAAGTAAATCCCCTCGTGCCAGCGGGCCGCTAGCGCGCCGGGACGCGACCTGGGGGCGGGTCTGGAGGGCACGGCCACGCCCCCAGACCGCCCCAGGGCCGTAGCCACGCCCCCGAGCCCGCCCCCGTAATGCTCCCAACACGCCCTGAAAACGCCGCTGCGCTCGGTCCCGCCCCCGACACGCCCCCGACACGCCCCCCTCTGAAAACCCCGGGACTTACGCGAGTCCCGGGACTCTGCGCGCGCCGGTAGGCCTATGTAAAATAGGCTCACCGGCGCGCAGGGCCCTGCTTGCCTAAATACGCCCGGATTTGGGCGGATTTAGGCGAGCAGGGTTCTTAAAATCCGCCCCTCAGTGAATTGTCTGTAAATTCCTGGTACCTCCTCAGCTAAGAACAACCTTTTCTCTCTGGTCAGTACTTTCTAGGAGAATCACTTCAGCTACACTTCTCCCAACTTTCCCTATTCAGTAGGTTTATCTATCAGTGCCAGAGCAGGCATCAAAATGGTGCTGATTTGGGTGATGACACTCAAGTCAAAACCCCTTTCCTGAGTTTAGTGTAGCAGCAAATTTTCTTTAATTTAAAAAACTATGAAGCTGAGTTTGAGTTGGTAATATGTTTTCCTTTCCCTCAGATAAACAAAATCTGAGGCTAATTAAATCTCATTCATCATTTTTCAATCTCACCCTATATTAGGCAGTCAATTACTGCATGTTCTGCCTTCTTTCTAAAAAAAAAATCTTTTTCTTGGACCGCTACTTTATAGGAGACCTTAGAATGCATATAATATTTCACTCAGTCTTTTCACGTACATACAATTAAACCTTAGACAGATCTCCCTTCACTAGGAGATGTGAAAATCTATACTATATTTGTCTTTCATGAAACAGTTTTGGTTTAAAAGTTATCTTTAAACGCTTCAGGATAAGACTCTCTAAATTCTCCCTTTTCTCGGTTTTCATCTCATCTCTCTAACTGTAAGAGAACTGTAAAAAAAAAAGCCTGTACTGTTCTATTATTACTCCACTAATGACATCACATAAAAAAAAATAGTTACTTGATGGACTCAGTATACCATCACTTAGACTTCTAATCTTTCCAAATACCTCCTGCTAGAGATGTAGGTAATATCCAATGGATTTAGATATCCTTAAAATTATTTAATATTGTTCTGGAAACCCCAGGGGAGAAAGTTACTTTACACCCCTTGCATTCTTTCACAGGCATCTCCCTCACTTGTTTTAATCCTCAAAGTCTCAGGCTCTGCCTCCTGCTGCCTGGTTGCAAAGCTTTCAGACAAGCTTTTAGAAGCCAGTACAATAGTGTCAGTGTCTATGCAAATAAGGAGGATCTCATGGGTCCTGTGCTTTTGCAGAACTCTAGTGTCTATGGAGAAATTTCCCCTTCCCATACGCTAGTATGAGAAAGGAGACTTCCTGTTTGGTAGCAGCTCTCTATTTTACTTCAAAGCTCTTTTAAACATACTCATTTTGAAATTAATTTAACCTGGGGGCTTCTTTAGGGTCCTCTCACATCCAGCATTGCTTCAATTTGTTTTATAGTAATTCTTTACCAGAATGATTTCATTAAAGTGGCATAGCTGTGATGTGATTTCCTCTATCCGGATCCTAATTATAGGTTTTGCTTTAAAATCACACCAGAGTATTTTAAAGCTTAGGAGAAGCTTTCCCAAGGCTTGCTTGCCTTGCTGATTATTTTTCTTATCTTTAAACACCTTTAAACACTCCCTACTGAGACGATAACCCCACAGAGTTGATGTTACTTCCCAATCCATGACATTATTGATGACATCAACATTAGTCCCAGTCACTAACAGAAACTCCCTAATACTCAAACAAACCCACTGAAGTTTCAGTACATCAGCAGGAGTTTTAAAAAATGCTCCCTGCCTCTAGTGCAGAGCCAGTATATAGTTATTGCTTGTTTTCTGTCTAGACTTTTTCATGCACTGGGAAGAACTTCAAAACAGCTCCCTGCTGTTATCTGCTGCACAGTTCCAAACTTAATTCCTCCCCTTTCTGAGAGGTAAACATCCTGTCAGCTCTCTCACTCTTCTTTCTGTATCACCACAGAAAAAAAAAAAAAGCATCAGGCTCATTTTTATTACTCTCCTCTAGAGATGTGAATCGTGTCCTCGATCGTCTTAACGATCGATTTCGGCTGGGAGGGGGAGGGAATCATATTGTTGCCGTTTGGGTGTTTAAAATATCGTGAAAATCGTTAAAATCGTGAGCCGGCACACTAAAACCCCCTAAAACCCACCCCCGACCCTTTAAATTAAATCCCCCACCCCAAATGCCTTAATACTTCATCAACTTTGGGAGGGAAGTACTTACTTGCCCTAAACCAATGGCAGGAAAACCGGCACACTAAAACCCCCTAAAACCCACCCCCGACCCTTTAAATTAAATCCCTCACCCTCCCTCACCCCCCCCCCCAAAAGCCTTAAATTACCTGGGGGTCCAGCGGCGGTCCGGAACGGGCTCCTGCAATTGAATTGTGTTGTCTTCAGCCGGCGCCATTTTGCAAAATGGCGGCCGCAAAATGGCGGCGGCCATAGACCAACACGATTCGACTGCAGGAGGTCGTTCCGGACCCCCGCTGGACTTTTGGCAAGTCTTGTGGGGGTCAGGAGGCCCCCCCAAGCTGGCCAAAAGTCCCTGGGGGTCCAGCGGGGGTCCGGGAGCGATCTCCTGCCGCGAATCGTTTTCCATACGGAAAATGGCGCCGGCAGGAGATCGACTGCAGGAGGTCGTTCAGCAGCGGTCCGGAACCACCGCTGAACGACCTCCTGCAGTCGATCTCCTGCCGGCGCCATTTTCCGTACGGAAAACGATTTGCGGCAGGAGATCACTCCCGGACCCCTGCTGGACCCCCAGGGACCTTTGGCCAGCTTGGGGGGCCTCCTGACCCCCACAAGACTTGCCAAAAGTCCAGCGGGGGTCCAGAACGACCTCCTGCAGTCGAATCGTGTTGGTCTATGGCCGCCGCCATTTTACGGCCGCCATTTTGCAAAATGGCGCCGGCTGAAGACAACACAATTCAATTGCAGGAGCCCGTTCCGGACCGCCGCTGGACCCCCAGGTAATTTAAGGCATTTGGGGGGTTTCGGGAGGGTGTGGGTTTTAATTTAAAGGGTCGGGGGTGGGTTTTAGGGGGTTTTAGTGTGCCGGTTTTCCTGCCATTGGTTTAGGGCAAGTAAGTAAGTTCCTGCCCTCCCCCTTCCCCCGATTTACGATTTTTTAACGTTAAATCGGGGGAATTGGTATTGTATCGTGGCCCTAACGATTTCTGACGATTTAAAATATATCGGACGATATTTTAAATCGTCAAAAAACGATTCACATCCCTACTCTCCTCTTCCCCAAACAGCATTATATCTGCTCCTGTAATCCTACCTACCACACTTACTACCTCACCCCATTTATTCATAGAAACAAGAAAGAAAACAATGAAATGGAAAAAAAAAATGTTTGCACACCCTAGTTCTCACCAGTAAAATAGTAGTTTATCCAGTAAAGATTTTCAAATTTTTCCACATATTTGTATTAAATTTTGTTGTGATGTGTGCTCTACATGAGCAAATCATTGACACTATTCACACCTTTTCCTAGTTTTCCAATCAAGTGTCCTTGAGGAAAAAAGTACAATGCTCACTTTAGCTAGAAGAAATTGTAGCTTTAATAGTGTGGCACTTGAGTGGTCAAGGACGTGGACACAGACAGATGAATCACACTCAGACTCAGCTGTAGCTTCAGTGAGTTTATTTTCAGTGCCACACTTAACACAGTCAGGATTAGCAAACACAAAGACTGCTCTCTAGCCTCTCAACTAACCAGGCACTTGCCAGAAGTTTGTCCACCTTCACAGTATCTCCGAGGAACTTCCCAGCAGTCTGCCTACTTTCACAGATCCTTGGGCATTTCCTAAAAGACTGCTTGAGACCTCTCCCAGAGAGAGGTCTCAAGCTCCCACTCTCAGACAGGACCTGGAGATCCTGATCCCAGATCCATGGGGCCCATCCTCTCCCTGCTGGCTCAGCAAGTTATCCTCCCCTATTCTAGGCGCACTCTGCCTGGCAGGGTCCCACCAATGGATATTCTCCCTCTAGGAGATTTAAAGGAGACCAGGAGAACCTTCTCCAGCACCTCTCACTTCAGACAGTTGCCCCAGCTTGGTCTGCCAGTATCTCATCTATCTCCTATAGGAGCTCTTGCGACTCTTTGTCCAGCCTCTCTAGCCATTCACTCTTGGATCTGGCTGACCTCTCCAGCTGCCACACCTGCAACTCCAGGTTTTCCCTCTTGCCCAGCTCCTGGGCATGGGGCACTCCCATTGCACAAAATGTACATTGTACCAGACTTTAGTTCCTTCTCCAGCCCTCTGGTTCTTCTTTCTTCCCCCTTTTTTTTCTGAGTTGCAATAATCCCCACTGGTTCCCAACCAAGCCTTACTGAGATAATGATTAGGCGTCCAGAACCTGATCCTTCTAGCTGTCCCTGCTCCAGCCTGGAGCACAAAATTTTCTTCCTGCTTTTCCTCTGTTTTTTTTTTTCTCTGCCTAAAAAAAATCCCTGAAAGCAAATGAAATCCTGCTTGACCAGCTCTGGCTACACTTTGCTTGCACCTCTATCTCAAGACAGGGAAAGCCCCTTTAGTCTCAGTAAAAACAAACAAACCCAACTTTCTTTCCTAATAGGCCCCTTATACCTCGCTCTGGGTTGAAAGCACCTTTTTTTTCCTCTGTGCCCTGGAGACTAGCACTGCTGCAGGGCACTAATGCTCTGCGGAGACACACCCATTTCTTCAGCTGCTTCTAGCAGACAGCCCAATTAACCAAACTTTTCCTCTTTCAAACACCTTTTTCTCTCCTCTGTCTGTGTGCTCCCAGAGCCCCACAAGACCCACTGCCCTCTGCAGTGCACTTCCCAAGCCGCACTCTCAAAAAAAAACCAATTCCAACATACTTGTTTCTTTTCTCCACAAATGTTTCCCTCTTCAGACTGTATACTCCCAGAGTCACACCAGACCAACTGCATTCTGCAGTGTGCTCCCAGAGCCACACTCTCCCTCAACAGTGTTGCTCAGAAAAAAAAAAATCTTTACCTCAGTCTTTTCTTCTGGAGACTGGTTCCTTCCCTCTGTGCCTTGCTTAAAGGGATCCCACAAAGACACCATATGTGGCACTTGAGTGGTCAAGGACTTGAACAGAGCCAGAGGATTCACACTCAGACAGTGCTGTAACTTCAGTGCATTTATTTACAGTGCCACATTTAACATAGTCAGGAATAGCAAGCATAAAGACTTCTCTCTAGTCTCAACTAACTTCCCAGCAGTCTGTCTACTTTCACAGATCCTTAGGCACTTCCCAGAATTCTGCCTACCCTCTCCCAGAAAGGTGCCTGTAGCTGCCACTCTCAGACAGGACCTAGAGTTCCTGATCCCAGATCCACGGGACCTATCCTCTCCTTGCTGCCTCAGCAAGTTATCCTCCTCTATACTCGGCACACTCTCCAAGCATATCACTCCCACAGACATTCTCCCTCTAGGGGATTTAAAGGGGACCATCTCCCAGCCTGGTCCTGCACATGCTCACAAGGGGACACTAGGGGCACTGCCTTACAGATATTGGGTCTGATTTTAAAAAGCATTTACTCGAGCAAAACTGGTTTTTGCTCGAGTAAATACACTTTACTCAAGTAAGTGGGCTTTTCAAAATTGCTACAATATATGCCATTGAATTGTCCATAGGATTTACTCAAGTAAGTGCACTTTACTCGAGTAAATATCTTTTGAAAATTGCTACGATAGTATGTCACATTTACATGCATAACTCCTTTGAAAATTACCCCCATTTTGTGTAAGTCTGTATTTCATGGAAATCATTGCTCATTTGATTGAATATTTTAGACAATGGGCATCCTTCATTCTTTCTCCATAAATAAGATGTTTTTCAAACTCAGATCCCAACTTCTACAGTTCTGCATGTAAGTGGATGCATGGAGTTTAACAGGGATGTGCAGAGGCTGTTGAGGGAGCGCTAGGAAGTGCTCCTGATTCCAGGGAAATGTGTGCCCATGGACCACAACGTGACTGCAGAGAGGAGCTGTGTGGATATGCCGCAGCAGACAAGATGTGTCCAAGCAAGGGAGGAGCAGGCTGGCCACTGAGTCCTAACCTCTGTGGAACCTGCACGCCACCAGCAGAGACCCAACAATGCATTGCTGGTCTCTGGGGTAGCCCTCTGGCCACTCGATAGCCCTTTCGGACCTGCCACTGGGGAGCGGCAGATGCAGCAGGATGGACAGAGGTTGAAGACAGGCGATGGTACTGGAGCTTGGAACAAGACGGGACCTTGAACGGGGCCTCCTGAAAACTTGAACAAGATGAGAAAGCTTGGAGGCTCAGATGAGATGAAGATATTTGGAGCTTGGGGCTCAGATGAGACGAGGACACTAGAAGACTCAGGCGAGGTGAGGACACTTGGTACTTGGAGACTCAGATGAGATGAGGACATGTGGAGCTTGGGACTCAGATGAGACGAGTACACTTGAAGACTCAGATGAAATGAGGATGCTTGGTACTTGGAACTTAGAACTCAGATGAGACAAGGACATAAGGAAACTTGGAACTTAAAACTTGGAACTCAGATGAGACGAGGACATAAGGTAGCTTGGAACTCAGACAAGATGAAGACATGAGGTGGCTTGGAACTCAGATGCAAGATGCGTGGATGAAGGTCAGAGGTGGAATCTAGAGAGTCAGGCGAGGATCCAGATACTCCGATGAAGACTTGGAAATTGGGAAGACTCAGGCGAGGTTGAGGACTCGGGATACTCATAGACTTAGACAGGTGCTGTCCCTCAGGGCACCCTACACAGCCAACATGTGCTGGTCACGGACCACCCTGTCCCAATGTGTACCCTACACAACCTGAAAAGGCTGGTCACGGACCACACGGAGAGCAGAACAAGCACAGGACTGAGGCTCAGGATGAAGGAGGAATCCGGGCAGTGCTTGAAGACAGATCCAACCAGAAGAGGACTCAGCCACCAAACTCAGACACCGGATAGAAATGGATTTACTTTCAGGAAGGTCAGCAGGAGATGAGGACTGGGGCAAGGTGATGCTGGACCCAGAGCTAGGAACTGACAGTACTTCAGGATTGGGACTCGGGATATCAGGGCTGCAAGGTAGGACATCCGATATGAAAGGACACCAGTGCCTGAAGATGAAATGAGGTTCTCTCCACTTCAAAGATCAAGGAAGCTGTGTGATCAAGAGTACAGGCATGACCGTGAAAATATCATCATAGGGTAGCCCTGAGTTGTGTCCAGCCCCATTCCACTTCCATCTAGACAAGTCCCTGATTAGGATAGCAACAGGTGAGGAGCTATGAAAAAGAGAGAAGGGAGCAAGTAAGGGTCTGGAGATGCAATGACCCATGGCAGAGTGTAGGACTTGATCTACTTGTGAAGCTAGTGTATTTTTATGTTGTAATGGGGTAGATTTACTGTATGTTGGATTTTAAGATAGTGTTGGATCTTGTGAGGTGCTGGCAAGGAAATGCTGCTCTCAGTGGGGGTATGGATTTTGACTGGGCCACTATTTATGATTGGGAGAGCATTTATTTGCTGGCCTAGCCATTTTTCATGGGATTTGAGATAGGCTAGGGTCCCGGAGTTTGATAGTGCATGTGATGTTCATGCTGCTTGGTTCTATTATTTTGTTTTATTAATTTTTGTAACTGAAATTTTTCCATGTTTATACAATGCTTTGGGAGATTTATTATACCAGGTTAGCCTGACTTCAGTGCCAGGAAAAATAGTGGAAAGTGTTCTAAACATCAAAATCACAGAACATATAGAAAGACATGGTTTAATGGAACAAAGTCAGAATGGCTTTACCCAGAGCAAGTCTTGCCTCACAAATCTGCTTCACTTTTTTGAAGGAGTTAATAAACACGTGGAACTGGTAGATGTAGTATACTTGGATTTTCAGAAGGCATTTGACAAAGTTCCTCATGAGAGGCTTCTAGGAAAAGTAAAAAGTCATTGGATAGGTGGCGATGTCCTTTCGTGGTTTGCAAACTGGCTAAAAGACAGGAAACAGAGAGTAAGATTAAATGGACAATTTTCTCAGTGGAAGGGAGTGGACAGTGGAGTGCCTCAGGGATCTGTATTGGGACCCTTACTTTTCAATATATTTATAAATGATCTGGAAAGAAATACGACGAGTGAGATTATCAAATTTGCAGATGACACAAAATTGTTCAGAGCAGTTAAATCACAAGCAGATTGTGATAAATTGCAGGAAGACCTTGTGAGACTGGAAAATTGGGCATCCAAATGGCAGATGAAATTTAATATGATCGATTTATGACTAAGATTTATGACTTATCGATTTATGACTAAGAATACCTTATGCCCGCTGATTTTTGTACTTTGTACATTGCTACTTATATTTTATAGTTATGTTTATAGTTCTTGTTGTAACTATTTATTGATTTATTAATACTATATTGTTTAATGTATTCATTTGGTTAAATGTAAGGGCTCTGCCCTTATTTGGTTAAATGTAAGGGCTCTGCCCAAAAAATTACATTTAACCTCATTTGGTTAAGTGTAAGGGCTCTGCCCAAAAGTTAATTGTATTCCTCTGTTATATGTAAGGGCTCCGCCCAATAGTTCTTGTTTTTTGTGAACCGATGCGATGTGCAAATGGATATCGGTATAGAAGAGACTTTAAATAAATAAATAAATAAATAAATATGGATAAGTGCAAGGTGATGCATATAGGGAAAAATAACCCATGCTATAATTACACAATGTTGGGTTCCATATTAGGCGCTACAACCCAAGTAAGAGATTTAGGCGTCATAGTGGATAACACATTGAAATCGTCAGTTCAATGTGCTGCGGCAGTCAAAAAAGCAAACAGAATGTTGGGAATTATTAGAAAGGGAATGGTGAATAAAACGGAAAATGTCATAGTGCCTCTGTATCGCTCCATGGTGAGACCGCACCTTGAATACTGTGTATATTTCTGGTTGCCGCATCTCAAAAAAGATATAATTGCAATGGAGAAGGTACAGAGAAGGGCTACCAAAATGATAAGGGGAATGAAACAGCTCCCCTATGAGGAAAGACTAAAGAGGTTAGGACTTTTCATCTTGGAGAAGAGACGGCTGAGGGGGGATATGATAAAGATATTTAAAATTATGAGAGGTCTAGAACAGGTAGATGTGAATCGGTTATTTACTCTTTCCGATAGTAGAAAGACTAGGGGGCACTCCATGAAGTTAGCATGGGGTACATTTAAAACTAATCGGAGAAAGTTCTTTTTTACTCAACGCACAATTAAACTCTGGAATTTGTTGCCAGAGGATGTGGTTAGTGCAGTTAGTATAGCAGTGTTTAAAAAAGGATTGGATAAGTTTTTGGAGGAGAAGTCCATTACCTGCTATTAAGTTCACTTAGAGAATAGCCACTGCCATTAGCAATGGTAACATGGAATAGACTTAGTTTTTGGGTATTTGCCAGGTTCTTATGGCCTGGATTGGCCACTGTTGGAAACAGGATGCTGGGCTTGATGGACCCTTGGTCTGACCCAGTATGGCATTTTCTTATGTTCTTTTGTTCTTATGTTCTTAGGAAAGTGGTCTATAAGTAATATAAAATAAATTCAAAACTAAACATTTTGTTGAAAGAAAGTGAATTTGCTAAAAGTTGTAGATGTCAAGAAAAAGACTGAGCTTCCAGAAATGATCTCTTTTCATTTGAAATCCCAATATATCCACATTGATTCTTCAGTTTTTTGCTGGAGCTGCTAATGTTAATAGCCATGATTTCTCTTCGATATGAATCCCAACAGCTGCAACTCAATATTAATCATATGAATTAGTGGATAAGGTGGGGAGTGGAAGCTGGAAAAGGTAAACAGAATGAGGCATAATCATTAACAATAAGCTCATGGTACCGATATCATGAATTATCTCACTGTAGCAGATAAAGGCACTGGGCGAGTCTGCAACACATACGTTTAAGGCCTTTCTGCATCACACTGATGACATTAAGTAAAAATCCTTTCTTGATAGCCTTATTGCTCAGAACAGACCTACAGCAATACTTCAGAGTCCTGAGTACTAACGTTGCAGAATACCAGGTGCCATGGCTGTGACACTGTGTCAGGGTATGGGCTTTGTCATCTCAGCAATTGGGGTGGCTGGAATAGTGGCATCAACATGCATGAACCAGTGGAGTACCCAAGACCTCTACAACAACCCCGTGACAGCTGTGTTTAACTATCAAGGGCTATGGCAGACTTGTGTCAGGCAAAGTTCTGGCTTCACTGAGTGTCGGTCCTACTTCACCATCCTGGGCCTGCCTGGTAAGAGATTTTTCTTCATAGGCATCATCAGCTAGGTAGGGAAGTAACTACTGGAGGAAAATGATCAGATAGAAATGACTTGAACTCTAGTCTTTACCTCATAGAACAAAACATTACAAAAATGCTACCACAAATAAAAATGTGTGAAATTTTACTTTTAAATATCATGAATATTTTGCAGAATATTCTACAGTAAAAATTTGCAAAAATAGAAGCTATAGACTTTGAAGAATGTCTGTAATACATGCAGAAAATGTCAAAATTCAACAGCTCTGCAATGTTTCAAAAATGTTTCCTTAAAAGAGGTATTTAAGATCAGTCTTAGCCATGATTTCTTTTACCTGGAACATCTAAATAATTATCAAAATATTCTCTATCAATCAGTTGAATTATATTCATTGTTTCTATTTTACATTATTATACTATTTGGATATATGATTTAAAACTCTTAGAGAAGGTACATTTAATTATCACTATATATTTTTTGGGTGGTCATCAATGTAGATATACTATGTGCCATTTCTGTCATTTTATATCTTTGACGAATCTTTTTCTATTTTCTAAAGTTTGATTTAGCATTTACGTTTCTTTCCCCCTTTCAAATAAAGGACCTCATTTACTAAGATTTTCCCAGACACTCAGAATGTGAGGAAAGCCTTAGTAAATCAGAACCTTTTGAGTGATTGCTGTGTTAGTCCACTTGGAGGTATATAAAAATGTAGGTCAGCAAACAATATATAAGCAATTCCTTTTTAGTCTAATAAATATGTATCAACTTAAACTGTTTGCTGATCTTAACAGCCCCTTTGAAAATGTTTATATTAAACTTTATAACCCCCCCCAAAAAAATGTAGAAACAAATATTTTATGTGAATTGTTCCAGAAAGACAAAAAGCATGGTGTTCACTATTAACATAGGAAGATGTATTTATATATACTGACATTTGATCTCAATTGAGATATCACACTGGTTTACATTCAGGTACTGTAGGTATTTCTCTATCCCCAGAGAGCTTACAATCTAAGTTTTTGTACCTGAGGCAATGGAGGGTAAAGTGACTTGCCCAAGGTCACAAGGAGTGACAGCAGGACTTGAAGCCTGGTCTCCTGGTTCATAGTCCACTGCTCTAACCACTAGGCTATTCCTCCTCCAGTAGATAAAGGCCCTATGGTCCATCCAAGCTGCCCATTCACATCAGTTTAAGTTTCCATACTCTCCCTCACATATCCTCTGTACTTGTTCCATGTTTTATTGAATTCTGACACTGTCCTCATCTACACCACCTCAGGGAGACTGGTGTATGTGTCTACTTTTCTTTTATAAAGGAAAATATCCTTAAATTGCTCTTTTACCTTCATCCCAGAGCCTCCTTTTTATTGAAAGAGGTACACTTTCTGTGAATTTATTCCTTACAGGTATTTGAATGTCTCTATATCTCCCCTTTCCCTATTTTCCTCCAGGATATATATGCTTAGATCTTTAAGTCTAAACCCATATGTTTTATGTTGCAGTTCAATGACCATTTTAATAGCTTCCCTCTAGAGCAACCAAGGCCAGATTTAATATTTTGGTGCTCATAGACAGCGTGCCATTGTGGTACTTATTTGAAGCTGTGCCAGTACATGGCCCTAATGCAAGCAGAAGCAGGATCCTTTTTGGCCTGCATATTTAGCGCCTTCAAAATGTGGTACCCTAGGCAGTTGCTTATGTTGCTTATTCCTAAAATCGGGCCTGGAACTAACACTCTTTGGTTTAAATCCTTTTGAAGGTGCAATCTCCAGAACTGTACACAGTACAATAAATGAGGTCTCACCAGAGACTTACATAGAGAAAACATTACCTTCTTTTTTCCTGCTGGTTATGTGTCTCCCTATGCACCAATTAATTCTTCTGGCTTTTGTTGTTACCTTATCTACCTATTTGACTACGTTAAGATCAGCAGATATAATCACCCCCAGATCCCACTGTTTTGTTCATAGAACTTTGCCTTCTATATTCTATTGCTCCTTTGGGTCTGAGCCATAGACAGACAATTTGGCACCTATTGGCCAAGTAAAAAGGTGCACTCTTGCTCTATAGGCAACACATGATACCATGAGCTGTTAAATGTTATATTTTCTAATTGAAATATAAAACGTATTATTCATCATCTATAAGTAGATGCAGAAGTGACCTTAGGTCTGTGTGGATTCAACTGATTAGTAATCTGCAGCTTGCTAAGCAGTAGGAATTGAAAAAGGAGGGTCTGCCTAGATCAGAATAGATTTAGGGGTACATCACAAGCTCTTTCAAAAACTGTTATTAAGATTTGGGAAATGAATACCTACCCAGATTAATAAAATAAGTCCTGTGAAGTTTATAGTTATGAAAATTACCAACTATTTTGAATAAGTAATTTTTGAATGTGTCAAAAATATTTGATTTAGGATATTAGTAAAAATATATGAACATTTTAAAATGTTAGCCATTTCAAAAGTCAATTTAAAAAGTGTTGTTTTGGTTTTTTTGTTTTTTTTGGCAAGTGACATTTAAATTATAAGCCAAATGCTCTTCATATGCTTTATCAGTGGAGGTATTGATTTCAATGAGGATACATTTTTCCTTCTATTGAATTAAATTATTTTAAACTATATTAAAATAATTAGGTTCTAGAGCTCATCAATAGCAAAGCAAATTCCCTCCACTACCAAGCACATTGTGATGCACCATAGAACACAGTCAAAAACCCAATTTAGAACCTTTGTAGCAAACCTGCAATACCATTACAACACTAGCACCCAGGACTCACACAGCAACAACCTTTCCTATAAAAACTACGGCAGCACTGCAAATATAGTAGTGGGCCCTAGAATACCAATACACTTCCTAGCAGCATAAGAAGTGCCATGTTGAGTCAGACCAATGTTCATCAAGCCCAGAATCCTGTCTCTGAGAGTGGTCAGTCCAGGTCGCAAGTTTCCAACAGATCCCTAGTAGTTGTTCCATTCCTTGTATTTCACTTCCAGTGATAAACATTGAAACATATAACCATGATGGCAGAAAAAGACCATATGGCCCTTCTAGTCTGCCTATCCATTCAATTTATAAAGCCCTTAAAATTCTCATCAATAGCTCAGAGATCCCCTGTATTTATCCAATGTTTTCTTGAATTCAGAAACCGTTTTAGTCTTCACCACCTCCACTGGGAGACTGTTCCATGCATCCACCACTCTCTCTGTAAAGAAATATTTCCTAGAATTACTTCCGAGTCTACCCCCTTTCACCCATATCTCATGACCCCTTGTTTTAGACCTTCCTTTCCTTTGAAAGAGGCTCGTCTTCTGTGCATGGAAACATTTGAGATATTTAAATGTCTATCATATCTCCCCCGTGTCACCTTTCCTCTAGAGTATACATGTTTAGAACTTTATGTCTATTCTCATATGATTTAGAATGAAGACCACTGATCATTTTAGTAGCCACATTCTGGACTGACGCCAACCAATTTATATCATTTTGAAGGTGGGGTCTCCAGAATTGCACAAGTATTCCAAATGAGGTCTCAGGGCAATATCCCTTCCCATTTTCTGCTGACCATTCCTCTGCCTATGCAGCCAAGTATCTTTCTGGCTTTTGCCATCACTTTATCCATCTGTTTGGCTACCTTAAGAATATCAGATATAATCACCCCAGATCCTGTTCTTCTTTTGTGCCTAGAAGAATTTTACCTCTACCACTATATCTCTCTCATGGGGTTTTGCATCCTAAATGCATTACTGCATTTTTTAGCAATAAATCTTAACTGCCATTCTCTAAACCAGTGGTTCTCAACCTTTTTTCGGCCGGGACACACCTGACAGATGGTTCTCACATGCATGACACACTGAACATGTAACCGTCACTGAACATTCTGAGGATGCAGAATGTAAATATACATTCTGCATCCTCAGGAACCCCCTCGACCCCCAAAAATGAGTGCAGAGCAGAACTAGGGCATTACCCATACAGCTCACCATACAAAAAAAGATATTCTGGATCTGATGACATCTCAATAAAAGCAAAACAAACCCATTACTAGCAAGCACAATACCCCTCCTTATGAAAAGACAGTAATTTACCACTACAAATATTTAACCAGGCCCTAAACACTAATACACCTCCTATTAGGAAAACAGAGCAAGCCAAGCTGCTATAGATACCGACTTAGAAATGATTGTAAAACTGGGAGGAGTCGGTGAGAGATACCCCTTGGGAGAGAGGGAAAGGCCACGGGACAGTGACAGGGCTTTTCGCTGCACCCAGGAGGTCATGGGAACATCCTTTCAGTACGTGACCCCAGTGACATCATCTACCGGGGCCCGGACTGCCCAACAAATTCGGAGGGACTGTGGCAGAAAACCGGAGGAGTCGGTGAGAGATACCCCTTGGGAGAGAGGGAAAGGCCATGGGACTGTGACGGGCTTTTTGCTGCGCCCAGGACGTCGTGGGAACATCCTTTTAGTACGTGACACCAGTGACGTCATCTATCGGGGCACGGACTGCCCGATAAATTCGGTGGGACTGCGGCGCGCAGCCGAAGCCATGCGCCAAAGGGGCGCGCCCCTTCTGAAAATTTTTCTTTTTTCTTTTACATCTATATATGGGTAGAAAAAGGAAATCTAAGCCATTTACTTCATCACCGGGGGCCTCTATGGTTAGAGGACCTATGGACCTTCATGTGGATCGTAGGGTAAGCTATTTTCCCAGGAATATTCCTGAAATCTCATTTTCTTCTGGTTCCCCCGAGAGTCCAGGCCCAGTGCAGATATCCCAACTACAGATGGAATCATTAGAAGTAGTTCCTCAAGATATTAATTCTGATGGAATGTTACCTGTAATTAATTTTCCTAGTAACATGGTTACTGAGGGGGAACAGATCGAATCTGGTTCTCAGACGACATCGGAACCCCCTCAAGATACCAATTTAAATTTAGTAGGTATTGACCCTCAAAAGGTTACTTTGGGAGATGTCTGGAAAGTTTTACTAGATATGCAAAATTTCTTGTAAATTCAACTACTCAGTTTAATAATGTAACTTTGGAAATTAAAAAAGTTGTGGATAAACATGAAGTACATTTGAATCAGTTAGAAGAAACGTCTAAAATGGTAAATGTGCAAATACCTGTGATACAGGCATCAAATACTGCCTTTATTAAAGATAGCTTAATAATACATAGACAATTGGAAAATATCGAGAATGAGAATAGAAAGAAAAATCTTAGATTGTTAAATTTTCCAGTATCTAGATTGTTGTCCGCTATAGAATTATTTAAGAAATATCTATCAGAAATATTGTCTATTACCTCAATAGAGGAAAAGAATATTTCTAAAATATATTATGTTCCTAAAACAAAGACTAGGCCTCAAAATTATTTGGAAGAGATGGATGTAATACAAAGAGAGTCACCTAACTTAACATCTTTCCTAGAGGCATCAATAGATGACATACGGAAAGAGCGACTCTTTTGGTCTCCTTTTGTAGTGAAAAGGATAAAAACTTGACACTACAAAAATATTTTAAAAATAAAGATTTTGCATTTTGTGGCGAAAGGATTCAAATCTTTCCGGATGTCTCCCGCACTACTCAACAATTCTTAACTCTGAAGTCAAGGGTATTAGCTATTGGAGCGAGTTATTTACTTCGATTCCCTTGTAAATGTTCTGTGATTTATCAGAAGAACAAATTTATTTTTCAAGACCCTGTACATTTAGAGACTTTTTTGACAGATAAAGAAGCTAGTTGAGATATTTATCTGCACAAAAGAAATGAATGATGCTCTCAAATAATTTGCTAGTGCAAAATGTATATTTGTTTTTTTCCTTTTTCTTATGTGTATCCTCCCAATTATGAGGACTATTTTTTTTTATGTGTACTTATAATGTGATAACTTGTTTTCATGGAATTTACTTGTACACAGGAAAAAATTTCTTATTTTGTGCAAATGTTTAAATTTGTGTAAAATGAAATAAAATATAAATGAAAAAAAAAAAAGAAATGATTGTAAAACTATACTAATAGATGTTACAAAACAGCTGATGAACAGAATAACATCCAACAATTAAAAACTCATAAAAATTATTAAAAATTGTCCAAATATCAATACAATATTTCAAAACAGCAGACATCACATAATACCCAATAATTAAAATGGCAGTCAATCAAGAAAAATAAACTTAAAAAGCTGCCTTTACTTACCCTCTCCAGCAACTCTCCTACTCCTTTCCCTTGCAGGCCAATAGCACTCACCAGAAGCAGCAGTGGCTGCTGAAGCTCTGTCCTCATAGTCCTCTTCCTTAGGGCCCACAACCAGTCACAACCAGTCTCTGTCTCACACAGACCAGTCACCTCCCTGACCAGTCTCTGTCTCTCCCACACACACACACACCAGTCATCTCCCTTACCAATCTCTGTCTCTCTCTCTCTCTCTCTCACACACACACACACACAAGTCACCTCCCTGACCAGTCTCTGTCTCTCTCTCTCTCTCTGTCACACACACACACACAAGTCACCTCCCTGACAAGTATTTGTCTCTCTCACACAGACACCAGTCACCTCGGTGACCATTCTCTGTCTCACCCCCCCCCCCCCCCCCAGTCACCTCCCTGATCAGTTTCTGTCTCTCACACACACACACCAGTCATCTCCCTGTCTCTCTCAATCATATACATGCTCTGTCACTTACATACAAGCTCACACATACTCTGTCAATTACAACCACACACACACACACACACACACACAAACACATATGCACACTACCACTCATGCACCCATTGTACCGCACACACACAAACTCTCACTCACGCACCCAGGAACCCATTCTACCACACACACACACTGCCACTCATGCACCCACTGTACCATACACACACAAGCTCTCACTCATGCACCCAGGCACCCATTCTACCACACAAACACACACACACACACACACACACACACACACACACAGACAAAGCTGCCACTCATGCATGCAGGCACCCATTCTACCACACACACACACTGCCACTCATGCACCCACTGTACCACACACACACAAGCTCTCACTCATGCACCCAGGCACCCATTCTACCACACACACACACTGCCACTCATGCACCCACTGTACCACACACACACAAGCTCTCACTCATGCACCCAGGCACCCATTCTACCACACAAACACACACACACACACAAGCTCTCACTCATGCACCCAGGCACCCATTCTACCACACACACAAGCTCTCATGCACCCAGGCACCCATTCTACAACACACACATACACAAGCTCTCACTCATGCACCCAGGCACCTGTTCTACCACACACACACAAGCTGACATGGAGCCTCTTCTCATTGTTTGGCCCAATTAGCCTGGCCTCCACTTCTCAGCCGCCTCTGGCCTGACTTCTGGCGGCATGCAACGCCTCTCCAGCTGCCTCCTATGGAGTGCAGGGCCTCTCCACTCTTCGGCCCTGCCGACCTGGTCTCCAGCGGCAGTGCAGAGGTATGTCTCCACTCTTCAGCCGCCGGTGGCGGCGCACAGCGTCTCTTCATTCTTCGGCCCCACCGGCGGTGGCACACAGGTCTCTCTACTCTTTGGCCCCACCACCGGCAGTGCGCAGGTCTCTCCACTCTTCGGCCCTGCCAACGGCGGTGTACGTGTCTCTCTATCTACTCTTTGGCCCTGCCGGCGGAGGCGTGCAGGTCTCTCTACTCTTCGACCCTGCTGGCCTGGCCTCCAGCAGTGGTGCACAGCATCTCTCTGCTCTTCGGCCCCGCCCCTAGGGAGAAGGGAAGCACAAGCGGGGCAGTGGAACACTGGGAGCCGCGACATACCTGCTATGTTTTCCAAATCTTCCTGGTGTGGCCTCCATGTCACAAGAAGTTAACAGTGCTAACAGGTTTGATGGTAAACTGGTGGATTCCCCTTATGGGAGCCCTGAATTGCCTTAAGCAGTATGTAGATTGCTGCTGGAAATGTACAGGATGTGCATGGCACAAGAGGTTAATTTGTAACCAGTGTAGGAATATTACAGAACTCTGGGTCAGCTATATGTCAGAAGGTTTTACCTATGCTTTTTGACAGACAAGGTGATACATCTCTTGAGAGGCTGAATTATTGAGCAGAAGTGATAAAACTAGGGATGTGCAATCGTTTTTGTCGAATTGGAAAATTTCAAAGAAATAATCCAATTCGGCATGGGTTGGAGGACCCGTATCCCGAGACGGATTTTCCCTAAACTTCGGGGAAAATTCATTGTTCAGGTTAGCACAAAGGGGAGGGGCACATTTAGTTAAAAAAAAAAACCCAACCCACCTCAACCCTTCATATTTAGTTAATTACAACTCCCCACCCTCCCAACCCCCCCGAAACTTGTCTAAAGTCCCTTGTGGTCTAGCGGGGGTCCCGGGAGCGATCTCCTGCTCTCGGACCATCAGCTGCCAGTAAACAAAATGGCACCCGTGGCCCTTTTGCCCTTACCATGTGACAGGAACTACCGGTGCCATTGGTCGGCCCCTGTCACATGGAAGGAGCAATGGATGGCCTATGCCATTTTCTAAGATGGTGCCGGCCATCCATTGCTCCTATCATGTGACAGGGGCCAACCAATGGCACCGGTAGCCCCTGTCACATGGTAACAGCAAAGGGCCACTGGCGCCATTTTGTTTACTGGCAGCCGATGGCCCAAGGGTGGGAGATTGCTCCCGAATCTCCTGTTGGACCACCAGGGACTTTAGGCAAGTTTTGGGGGGCTTATAATTAACTAAATTCAAAGGGTTGGGATGTTTGGGGGTTTTTTGGTGAAAAGAAATGACTCGTTGTAAAACAAAGTTTTCCAAGGATCACCCGCCCTGTAGCCCGACCCGACATAAAAAAAGATGCACATCCCTAATAAAAACCCGGACTCTACTGGGTCTGGGGGCTGTAAAGATTGAAATAGATAGATACCGGTTGGAGCTGTGATCCTCTCCCAGGTTTACAGAAGGGAACAGCAGGAGTGGGCGGGATTTTCCTCTAGAAGTCTAGAAGCCAGCCAGAGGAAAAGAAGTAAGGGGTGCAATATAGCCTGGAAGCTATAAAACTAAGCCTATGCTTAACTGAGGCAAGAACTTGGCCAGTTCTTGCCTCAGTTAAGCATAGGCTTAGTTTTATAGTTTTATAGTTTGAGGCTTGCCTCAAACTGTGCCATAGGGAACTTGATTTGGGACTCGGAAGATGCTGCACCAGTAGGATTTTCCCTTGAGCTGAACTGGACATTTTTGTGAGTAACTATTTTGTAACTGAAGAAATTAAAAGAAGACCAGTCTAAGTTGTGCAAATGACTGAGAGGAAGAGAAACAAAGTAACTAGAGACCCTATGTTACTAAAAGAAGAAACTTTTACTTAACAAGAGGAGCTTGTTAAGAAGAAGAGTTAAAGATTTTCTGGACTGCAATTCTGTTTAATTTCTGCATCTATCTGAAAATGTCATTTTGTTTGATCCAGAAGATTCTCCAGTAAACTATTCATTTTTTGGAGCATAACTTGTGCCTGGAAGTGGTTTGTTTGTGTGGAGTCTTCTCAGCTTGGTATTGGCCCTGCAGGTTATCCTGCCCTCAGCTCCCAGCCACAGAGATTTATTTCCCCACCTTGGGATAGTAATTATGATGCTCCCTTAGACTAGGAAGGTGACCCTTGGTGTACAGGGAGTTACACTGGCTATCTACCCTGTTGCAGGTTTAGGTATCATCAGCAAAAAGACAAACCTTTCCTGACAATCCTTCCATTATGTCAATCCTGAAAATCTTGAAAATAACCAGTCCCAGGACTGATCCCTGAAACATAGCACTAGAAACATCCCCCTCCTCCAAGTAAACTCCATTTACCACTACCCTTTTTTACCTCCCACCCGCCAGTGTAATTAATCCATCCAGCCTCTGCTTCCTATGAGTTAGCAAGGACTTCCTTCCTGCTTATTCCACTCCTCTTGGAGATGCTTCACTTCGCTACTCTGAACTTGTTCCTGAACTCCTGGACTTAGAACACCTTAGGTACGGTGCGGAAGGGGCGCCCCCGAGGTTCCCGCCATGATGTGAATAAGAGAGGGCCTGGTACGTGCGGCATGCCCTAGGTAATCCCTGGTTCAAGATGGTGAACAGGATCGCCCATGCCATCCCGGGGACGCAGAGGAAGGTGGCATTTGCAGGCTGAGCCCGCCATGGCTCTGAGAATTGCTGGTGCAGGGAAAAGAGAGGTGAGCAGTGTCGGTCGCAGCCATCTGTGACCGACGGGTGCAACAGCCAGTGGAACTACCAGGACTTCTCCAAGTTCCCTCAATATCCTCAGATTTATCCCATCTGACCCATCACCTTATCTACTTTGATTTTATTTAGTACCTCATGAACCCACTTTTCTGAAAATCGACTGAGGTTATTATTATTAACATTACTATTAAAATGTTACATACTGCTTGTAAAGCATGTTAACCAGGTGGGGATACATTAAAAACAAAAGAGGGTTTAAAAAGATAAAATAGACAAGGGGACTATAATAAAACTAAAAATCACTGTCAATCCTATTTGTATTCATTTGATGTCATTCTGCTCCAGGCCCTTCAGTGAACACCGAACAGGAATATTTGTTTAACAATTTTGCTTTTTCTCATCAGCCTCTACATATTCCTCCCGTTCACCTTTGAGTCTTGCAAAGTCATTTTTGCACTTTCTTCTATCAGTAACATATGTTTAAAAAAATCTTGTCCCCCTCCCATTTTACCATATTTGCTATTTTTTCTTCCATTTGAATTTTTGCATTCCTGACTACTTTCCCGGTTAACTTTTCCAGATATTGCTGCCTTTCTTCCGTTTTCTGAGATCTCTTGTAATTTATGAACAGTGCCCTTTTCTCCCTTACATTTTCAGTTACTTCTTTAGAAAACCATAGTGGCCTTTTTTCCCCCTCTTTCCTTTATGTACTTTCCTAGCAAAAAAGTCATTTGCCCTAATAATATTTTCTTTTAGTTTTACCCACTGCTCTTCTACATCCCCTAGATTTTCCCCACCAGCTAATGACTCCTTGAGGAATTCTCCCATTTTAACAAAATTAGTTTTTATGAAGTCTAGGACCTTTACCTTAGAATGAACCTTCATCTCTTGTGCTCTGATAATGAGCCACACCATCCAGTGATCATTGGATCCCAGAAGATCATCAAATACAACATCAGATATACTGACCCTGTTGGTAAACAACAAGTTTAGTATCATATCACTCCCTCCCGTGTGGATTCCATTAACAGTTGACAGAACAATTATCCTTGCAGAGAATCCAGGATCTCCCTGCTTCTACTGCACTTGGGATATCCCAATCAATATCCGGCAAATAGAAATCCCCTGACAAAGCACATTCCCCTTCATAGCAATTTTGTGAATATCCTCCATTAAATCTCTATCTGTCTCCACTCTCTGTGATGGAGATTCTGTATATTACACCAATAGAAATAGATGTTCCATTCCCTCTTTTCAAATTATCTTCCTTCCTTGAAAACCCTGTAATTCTGTTCAATATTATTTTTTATATATAATCTCATGCCTCCTCCCTTCCTTCCTATCCAGTCCTTCCTGAATAGATTATAGTCCTGTATAAGTAAGTATATCCCAATTATGATTTTTGTATATCAAACCCACGTGACAGCCACTACATCTAGTCAGCTTCTTGATTGACTGCCTCTAGATCCAAAACTTTATTTCCCATACTATAAACATTAGTGTTCAAGGCTTTTTAGATATTTCTCTTTTTCCCCCCATTTCTATTCATGTATTTAATGTTTTACTTACCTTAAGATTTTGTTCATCCATCCCTAATGATTCTAGTTTAAAGCGCTCCTCAGTAGGTATGCCAATCTTAATTGGAAGATGTTGCACACCTTCTTCAGCTGGTGGACTCCATCTGTGCTCATCTGTCCTTGAAACATCATCCTATGGTCGAGGAAGCCAAAACATTTTCATCAACGCTATCTACACAGCCATTCATTTATCTCCAGAATGCCTGGGGCTTTATGCTTGACTGAAAGGAGAGGAGAATGCCACTTGTGCATCTATCTGCTTAACCCTCTCTTCCAGAGCCATGAAGTCACTTGTATATGATCTGTCAATATCATTCATGCCAATATGGATGAGCAGCATCATAGAAGTCAGTAGACTTGAAGATATTTGGCAATATGTCCATAATATCTTGGATTTTGGCATCTGACAGACAGCATACTTCCCAGGATAACATGTCTGGTTAGCAGATAGATGCCTCTGTGCCCCTCAGAAGTGAGTCACCAACCACCACTACACTCCAGCTCCTAGAAATATATATTGTTTTATTTATTTATATTGCACTTTTTCAGGTACTTCAAAGTGGATTACATTCAGGTACTGTAAGTATCTTCCTGTCTCCAGTGGGCTCACAATCTAAGTAGGTACCTGAGGCAATAGAAGGTATAGTGATTTGCCCAAGGTCACAATGAGTGGAAACGGGATTTGAATCTTGGTTTCCACTGCTTTAACCATTACGTTACTCCTTCTAGGTGCAATCCCTGTTGAGCCAACAGTTTTGTGGTCTGCATGTTTTCGCTCCTCTTCATTCTGGGATGGTTTCTCTTCCTCCATTTTCAGGGCTCCATACTGGTTCTTCAGCTCAAAGGAAATCAGATTCGGGGCATAAGGTATAATAGCCATAATAATCTCAGTCTAGCTGTTATCTCATGGTCCAGTTACACTTTCCCCTCTGCTTGAATTCTCCATCTTTGATGCCTCGATAAGCATTTTATCAATATAGTCCTCATTCTCCCGAATGCTTCTCAGTCTCACCATCTCCTCTCTGACTTCTGCCACCTGTTTCCTGTGGGAATCAATCTGCATATCTTTCCACTGAAAAGGTTCATCACTGTGATCAGGACATCTGTCTGAACAGCAGTAGATGTGGTAACAGAGACAATGGATTTGGCAGTACAATGTTTCCCAACCATCTTTCAGCTGTTGGTAACTTCTGGTACTCTTGAAAGAAATGAGAAAGATCTGATTGACTTTTGTTTCAAAATAATTCCCTGTATGAACTTGGTTGTTGTAAATTTATAGTAATGGTGGTGAGGGACAGGCCTTCTGGTATTTTCCTGCTGGAAGTGTGTGGGGCCTATAGAAGCTGAGGCTGTGGGAGTCAAAGCCTGTTCTGGCTTTCCCAAGTCTACCTATCAAATAATTATCTATGGACTATCTTTCAGAAAAGTCCAACCCTATTTTGAACCTCATTATCCCCTAGATTCATCATTCCAAACTGATATAAATAAAGGGCTTTTTCAGTGCTTATACCTTTTTAGTCAAGCCCATGATCTTATATATCCTATCACAAATGCTTATTTGATTTGTAGTTAGAGTTGTGCAAGAGTATTCCAGAGTCTGGCTGCTAAGATTTAATACTAAAATTTGTAGGATCATGCATCTAGATTGCAATAACAAATTCACTGAAACAATGAAAGAGTATTACCATTCATATCACTAATACTGATGAAAGCTTATAGCCACTCTAACTACTATCAATTAAAAAAATGATTTTCTGTTTGCTACACTGAAATCACCTACCTATCACTCTTACTGATGTTAATAAAAGGGTATTGCCATGAGATATCATTGACTCTACATTCAAAGAAAGCAAAACAAATGCCCAGAGAACTGGTCAACTTATGCATGACTTAGGGAGTTGAATCTGGTAGGGACATAAAACAAACCTTTTTCTTACACGGGAACAATGATCTGGAATGCATTGCTGCTGGAAATTCATCAAGAACAGGACTTTCTTCATTTCTGTAACAAGGTTAAGACAGGCTTTTACACAACTTTAATATGTATTATTTTAGTTGTCATTTTGTTTTAATTTTAAGAACCAGGGCTCTAGTTTTGGGTAAACTCAGATTTGAGTTAAGATAGGAGGGATTTGTATTGATGTCTGTCTTGTTGTGTCTTGGATTTTATGTGCAATGTGTTATTAGTTGTAATCTATTATTGACTGTTCATGGGTTAGCAGGATATAAATTTAAGGGGGCCATCAAATCACATTAGGGCCTTATCACGTGATAACGCCGCAACACCCACGATATACAACACATCGTGAGATATGTATTTCAATTTTAAAATTTTTCCTGAATGGGAGGAGTAAATTAAAATGAGGGGTACTTAATGTAATTCACATTATAACCAAAAAACAAATCGGAAGCCAATCCAGTAGTCTGTATAACAGAAAAGAAATGGAGATTGGTGTATATAGAATGCCCTTTAGTGAATTAGCCCGACTCTGGCCGAATTTCGCTCTATGAGCTAGAGCTGCCTCAGGGGCAATGCACTATGACAGGGCTTGTAGCATGTCTGTTGTATTTCAATACGGTTACCTTTACATATTCAACTTATTCTCAGAATCTGTCTTATGCTCAGACTTAGTTTAATTCTGTTGGTGCACACATGGGTGTGCTACAGCATAAAGTTATAGGATATAAATGCCGACCAAGCATGTAAGACCTTTTGGAGTTCAAATCATCCAGAAAACCTGTAGTATGGTACTTAGCCGATTCAGCTAACTTTCGGGCTGATACAGTAAAGTCTGCGGGAGAGCGGGCGAATGCCTGCTCTCCCGGCGCGCACACCAGCCACTCGCCGGTGCGCACGATTCAGTATTTAAATTAGGTCCAGCGGTAGATCTGGGTAAAAGGAGGCACAAGCGCCTCCTTTTTGACAGGAGCGGCGGCTGTTAGCGGGTTTGACAGCTGACGCTCAATTTTGCCGGTGTCGGTTCTCGAGCCCGCTGACAGCCACAGGCTCGGAAACCGCCGCCGGCAAAATTGAGCATCCAGTTTTCGGCCCGACAGCCGTGGGCCGAATTCAATTTTTTTTTTTTTTTAAACTTTTTTTACTCTTCGGGACCTCCGACGTAATATCGCTATGATATTAAGTCAGAGGGTGCACAGAAAACCAGTTTTTACTGCTTTTCTGTGCATTTTCCCGGTGCCGTAAGAAATTAGCGCCCATCTTTGGGTCGGCGCTAATTTCTGAAAGTAAAATGTGCGGCTTGGCTGTACATTGGCTATGTACCGGACCGATATGGCACTTGTGTAAAGTAACGTTTCAGCATCATTATTTGTTTGTGCCTATTATAAACCGTTGTGACGGAAACTACTAAACGCCGGTATAGAAAAGACTTAAATAAATAAATAAATAAGTAAATAAACATTTTACTTTCTGTATCCCGCGCGCATACCTAATAGGGCCATCAACATGCATTTACATGTTGAGGGCACTATTAGGTGCCGCGGGTTGGACGCGCATTTTCCTCCGCTTACTGAATAAGGGATAAGGGAAAACGCGTGTCCAATAGCAGGCTAACAGTGCGCTCCATCGGAGTGCACTGCACTATATCGGCCTGTTTATGCTGTAGCACACCATGTGTGCACCAACAGAATAAAACTAAATCTGAGCATAAGACAGATTCTGAGAATAAGTTGAATATGTAAAGGTAACTGTATTGAAATACAACAACAGACATGCTACAAGCCCTGTCATAGTGCATTGCCCCTGAGGCAGTTCTAGCTCATAGAGTGAAATTCTGCCAGAGTTGGGCTAATTCAATAAAGGGCATTCTATACACTGATCTCCATTTCTTCTCTGCTATGCACATTATAACACCAGAAATAACTAAACCTTTTTTCCTGGTGTTATGCCCAGGAAGGGGGGGGGGGGGAGAGAGAGAGAGAGAGGTTTTGTAAGGTGTGTCTATAAGTAGACTATTTATACCACTGAGAGGCGGGGCAACTAGTAACTCAAGGTGAAGTTTTGGTGGTGGTCTAGCTTTTGTGGGGCAGTTTTACATGCATAGTCAGAGCTATGAACAGCACAGAACACATCAGTGAAGATTTGATGTGATTTGGAGAGAGGAAAGGTACATAAAGATGAGATTTGTACAATGTACTTTCGACCTAGCTTGGCATATAAAACTGCCCCCCCAAACCTAGACCACTACCAAAACCTCACTTCGAGTTACTTGTTGCCCCTTCTACACTGGTATAATTTATTATATGAGCACATTATAAAGAGTCTCTCTCTCTCTCATATATATGAGTGTACACATGTGGTAAGGTCCAATTTTACAAATATGGATAAGTTAGCAGGAATATTGTGAGGAATAAATGTCTTACTAAATATTCTAAAATACATTTATCCAGCTATACACAACTTGCTAACTTTGAAATCTAACAAACTATGGGGGTCTTTTATCAAAAGCTTATCGAGAGTACATTGTGTTATTTTCTATGAACAAATAACCCATACAGAAAGCAAATAAAAATGTTTACTGCTGGTTTCAAAGTGAAAATATCATGTACTTTATCTGTGAAAACTGATGCATATTACAAAGGTAAAATTACCAGTGGACTTTGTCTCAATGCAGAGAGTTTTAAAATTGTCCATTATAAGCAAAAGGATCTGGAGACGCTGCAGATGTACCAGGCATACACAGAGCAAGAAAGATGGCCGCCCCAAATCATAGTGAGAATGACTAAAATGAAAAAAAACCTTGATATTCAAAACAAAATAAAATTCACAGGAAGGAATACTATTTATGAGAGTGAGAAAAAAAACCTAATTTCTGGGTCACATTGCTCCTTTCAGCACTGCTATCTATGGACACAAGTATTGTTTTCTATGCACTATTAGGAAGAATGGGTTGGTCCCTAGCCTTTGCAAATGGATGAAGCAGTGTATTCAGTCTTCACCTACTATAAAAGACTATATAACTACGAAATCTAGCATATTCTCATTAGTTGGTAAATCATGAAGCAGGATGATATTTGACATTCATACTTCTTTGTGGTAATAATTAACTACTGGTCTCTACATTTACATACAGTTTTGTGAGCAAGAAGTCATTTTAAGCAAGGGAGCATGATTAAACTGAACATTGTTGCCTTTGTGATGATGTTAGTTAGAAAGGTAATGGATTTCCCATTACCCATGGACAAAATTAGCAGGTGAACCCTGGAACACTCTCTAAAACAGTCCTCCTACATACAAAGTGGTGGATAAGCATTCACAGCTCAGTTTGTTTAGCAAAATTAGTCAAATGGGTGTGAGAAGAAAACTAATGCTGATAAGATTAGGAGAACAGAGTAAGTAAAAAATATAGTGCTTAAACTGGCAGTTAAAAATGAGATGATTAATATCCTTCTGCTTTCTTTTTCATTTAAATCTAGGACAAGGATTTTTGAATTCAGGTTCTAGTAGCTATATTGGACCTTATTGTCAAGTCTACATCAGGAAGTAGATCATTCTGGGAGATTTGGCTTCACTCTAAGGGAATCCCTAACACTAATGGGGTTAGTGCGCACTAACTCCCCATTAGTGTGCACTAAACCCGAAAACAAATTTTTCCTGAGATTTCGGGAAAGATTCCTTGGGATTTTGGGCTCCCCGAACTAGGACGAATTAGGCAATTTTGTTGAAATTGCCTTATTCATCCTGGATGAATGCACATCCCTAGTATTTATCAATATCCGTTAGCAGCTTTCTGTTGTAATGGTGTAAAATATCAACAACCATAAAACTCACCCCCTACTGTCTTTTATATTGCTTAAACATCCATTATCTTATAATTTATAACATGAAACTTAGATACTGAGGATTTAAGATGTCATCTGGATGCAAAATGATCTTGCCGCCCTGCAGGCAGGGAGGTAGTAAACATGTTTTGGATTTGTTTATGATACTTGGAATTGGGTCAGGAGGTTCTCGTTGTATACAATGTTCACTGTAAGGGAATCCTGTATATATACAGCAGCTCTAAGCTAAGCCTTTCACTCCTGCTACCTGACTCTTTCAGACCACATAGGCAGCAGCCTCAGATAAACCAGAGGCATTCTGGGGTGGAATCAAGCTATTTATTTATTTCACAGTTTTTTATACCACTAAAGCAGAACAAATCTGGTCAAAACAGTGTTAATGTTATTAAAACAAATGAAAACATAAAAATAATATTATAATCAAATATAGCAGTCAATGTCAATTCCACTATTCCTAGCAGAAATTATCAATCCATCCAAAGTCCTAATTAAAATAATCACATTTTTACTTTTTTCAGATAATTGTTTCCAATCTCACTTCTCAGGGGGCTGAATTCCAAAGCTCTAGCCCTCTATCCAGAAACATCCTCCTCTTATGAACCATTTTACGAACCTACTGCCATCAAAGCAGTAACCTCATATTGGGATTGCAAACTGCGCTTAGGGACATAGTTCTTAATGCTTTCCTGCAGCTATTTGGCTCCCCCCATGTAGGGACTTAAACATTAAAATTAGGAACTTAAACTGCCTGCACTTCTCAATAGATAACCAGTATAACTGCTGAAATATAAAATATAAACTCACACTCACCTTCTGGGATACATAAATCAGCTGAGCCACCATCTTCTGAGCCACCTGAATTTGTTGAATGCACTTTTTAGGGAGGTATACTAATGCTAATGTTAACCTTTTACCCCTTACCTTTGCAGCCACTTCTTTAGAAAACCATAGTGGCTTCTTTTCCCTCCTACCTTTGTTTACTTTTCTAACAAAATGTTTTGTTCCCTCACATATCTCCTTTCAGTTTTGCCTACTGCCCTTTTACATCCCCTAGCTTATCACATCCAGTTAATGCTTCCCTGAGCTACCTCTTCCTTCAGGGCAGCAAAGTTAGTTTTTCCCAAGTCTCAGAGTCTCAGCTTTGAATTAACCACCTATGTCTATGCTCTTATATTGAACCGCACCATCCTGTTATCCTTGGAGCCCAAGTGATGTTTCCAGTATTATATCTGAAACACTTTATCCATTTATAAATCCAGGTCTGATATTACCCCCTCATGTGTTGGTTCTGTTATTGATTGCCAGAATTGTTCTTCTTGAGAGCGGCAGTGGTCCTGCTTCACAAGAGTGGGAGCTGAGAAGAGGCTGCTAACTACAGGCTAGTTAGCCTCACCTCAGTGGTGAAAACATTAATGGAGGCTCTGCTGAAGGAAAGGATAGTGAACTATTTAGAATCCAAAGGGATGTTCAATTTGAGGAAACATGATTCACCAGGGGAAGGTCCTGTCAGACAAATCTGATTGATTTTTTTGATTGGGTGCCTAAAGAATTGGATTGAGGAAGAGTGCTCAAAGTGATCTACATGGATTTCAGCAAAGCTTTTGATACGGTCCTGCACAGGAGGCTTATGAATATAATGAGAAGCTTTGGAGTGAGCGCCAAGATGTTGGAGTGAATTACAAACTGGTTGATGGTTAGAAGGCAGCATGTGATGGTAGATGGAACCTACTCTTAAAAGAGAACGGTGTTAAGTGGAGTGCTGCACGGATCAGTGTTGGGACCATTTTTGTTCAATATCTTTGTGAGTGACATTGCAGAAGGGATAGAAGGTAAAGTTTGTCTATTTGTGGATGATACTTAGATCCACAACAGAGTGGACACACCAGAAGGAGTAGAGAGAATGAGATGTGATTTAAGGAAGCTTGAACGATGGTTGAAGATATGGCAGCTGGGATTCAATGCCAAGAAGTGCAGAGTCATGCATCTGGGATACAGTAATCCAAAAGAGCTGTATGTGATGAGGGGTGAAAGGCTGCTGTGCCTGGAGGAAGAGAGGGACCTTGGGGTGATAGTGTCTAGTGATCTGAAGATGGCAAAGCAATGTGACAAGGCGATATCTAAAGCCAGCAAAATGCTGGGCTGCACAGAGAGAGGAATAACCAGTAAGTAAAAGGAGGTGATAATGCCCTTGAACAAGTCCTTGGTGAGACCTCACCTGGAGTATTGTGTTCAGTTCTGGAGACCATATTTTAAGAGGGACAGAGACAGGATGGAGGCAGTCCAGAGAAGGGCAACAAAAATGGTGGAGTGTCTCCATCAAATGACTTACAAGGAGAGGTTGAAGGACCTAAATATGTATACCCTGGAGGAGGTGCAGGGGAAATATGATACAGACCTTCAGATACCTGAAAGGTTTTAATGATGCACAATCAACAAACATTCTCCGTATGAAAGAAATTAGTAGAACTATTGGTCACGAAATGAAACTCCAGGAAGGAAGACTCAGAACCAACATCAGGAAATATTTCTTCATGGAGAGGGTGGTGGATGCCTGGAATCCCCTTCCAGAGGAGGTGGTGAAGACAAAAATGGTGAAAGATTTCAAAACGGGATGGGATAAACTCAAAACTAAAGGATGGAAATGAAGAAAAAAGTTCATGGAGGTAACTTGCTGATGTGTGGTTACTACCCTTAACCAATAAGCCTTCATACTGTTGATATGACTCCAATATTGCTCTCTGCTTTAACAATAGGGGAAAAAGTAAAAAAAAAAAGGGGAATCAGATTCAGACAGCAACCAACAAGGACAGTAAATTTTAAGATCTGAGAAAACAAATAAGATTTGGGGTAACTTGCTGATGTGGCTGTTAGTACCCTTAACCAATAAGCCTGATACCTTTGATGCTACCATAAGCTTGCTGGGCAGACTGGATGGACCATTTGATCCTTTTCTGCCGTCATTTCTATGTTTCTATGTTTCTAACCAGTAACCCCCTGCTTCTAGATGACAGTGCATTTCATTTTTCTTTTGATTCATTTACATTCTTCTCCCTCCTTCATACCCTTGGATTAAATCCATGCAGAAACGTTTACTAAGAATACACCCAGCCTCCCTTCTGTACTTCCAGCCCCTCAGCCCCTCAGCCCCCTCAGTCCTGCTCCATTTGAACCACATCCCTGGGTTCAAATGGAGCAGGACTGATCCCTATTTGTTTCCTGTCCTGATTGAACCACATCCTAAAATTGTAAAGACTACTTTAAGGAGAGGGTGAGGAGGTTGGAAGAAGGGAGGGAAGGCCTAGGGGCAGGGGGTAGGGAGATTTGTAAAAAAAAACAACCCAATTGATATGGATTTAATCCTCAGGATAGAAGGGGGTAGTCTGACTTCCAGCTTTTAGTGAGCACTGCCAATAGTGGTCACTCAAACATTTCAGTGAGTACATTTTAGAAAATGCTGTTGAAAACAATACAAAAAATGCATGATCTAAACAGCAATTTAAAATATATACAAAGCATAAAATACAATTCCCAAAACTCAAAGCACATAAAAATCTGATACCCCTCATCCCTGCTCCTCACCAAATGCCTCCTTAAATAGCAAAGATTGTGTTTATGAAATAAAAATAGTCTTCTAAAAGACAGAGATTTAAGCGAGGTAGTCCATCAACATGGGTCAATTACTGAGAAAGCCCGATTTCTATTGCTTTTAAGCATGTACGCCTCGCAGCTTGAATTGATAGCAAATCCTTCCCCTGAGAATCTGGCTATATCTTTTTTTTGAGGTGGAGTGACCAGAACTGAACACAATACTCAAGATATGGTCATACAATAGATCTGTACAGTGGCAATAAGATGTTCTCTGTTTTATTATTTATTCCTTTCCAAATAATTCCTATTAAGAACACAATAATTGCCAAACTGGATCAGACTGAGAGTCAATCAAGCCCAGTATCTTGTTTCCAACAGTGTCCAATTGAAGTCACTATTATCTGGCAAGATCCCAAACAGTAATGTTATTGGCATGCAGTGTTTGCCTTCAAAGAATTCTGATTGGTTAGTAAGACACAACTTTCCTTTGAACGGTCCATTCTAGCTCTTCTCCATTAAGCCATGTTTTTCCATATGATCAGCAATTTTATTCTTAATTATAGCTTCCACCATTTTACCAGAAACAGATGTCAGGTTCACTACTCAATACTTACTCGGGTCACCCCCAAAGCACTTTTGAAAATTGGTGTTACATATGGTATCCTTTAGTGCTCAGGTACCAAGGCAGATTTGAATTACAGGCTACATTACCAGTAGTTGGTCTGCATTGTCATGTTTGAGTTCCTTTAAAACTCTGTGAAGAATACCATCAGCTCCCAGTGAGTTTCTATTATTATTTTGTCAATTTGCTCTACTACTTCTTTAGTGTCAAGCTGATTGGTTTTAATTCCTCCAGGTCCATTCCGCCTAGAAAAAAATTGTTCAGTATGGGTTAGCTTTCCATCATTTTTCTCTGTAAAGACTGAATCTAAACATTTATTTAGTTTATCTGCAATGACCTTATCCTCACTGAGTGCCCCTTTTATCCCCTGATCATATAGTGGCCCAACTGACTCCCTCACAGTATACTTGAAAAGGTTTTTATTATAGGTTGTTATCTCTTTGGCAAGTATCTCCTCATATTTTCTCTTGGCCTGCTTTATTAATGTTTTACATCTAATTCTCAGCCTTATGTGCATTTCTATTTTCTCATTAGGCCCTGCTTTATATTTTTTAAAAGATGCCTTTTTGGATTTGATAGTCTCTTTTACAGCACTATTTAGCTGTGCAGGCAAGTCCTTGTTATTTTTTTGATCTTTCTTAATTTGTTGAATACTGTTTATCTGGGCTTCCAAAGTATTGCTTTAAAAAAGTCACCATGCCTCATGCAGACTTTTGACTCTTATAAAGAAGCAGGGATAGTAAGTGCCCCCCTTTTTGAATGCAAATATTCTTATTAAACCTGAAGAAGTCTTTGGAAAGTTTTAGGGTACTTTACAGTGGAAGAGGTGAGAAGTGAGATATTTGCAATTTCATGCTTAAAAATTGTCAGCTTTAATTAATGTACATATTATTGAAACACTCAAAACACATATAATTCTATTTCATGACAGTTATACTAAACACACTATACTGCTGCAGCCACAATGATATTATGGAGTAATTTAAACTTAAAATGATTTAATATTACTATTCTGAAAGATATGAAATATAGTATTTTTTCAAATGCATCTTTGGAGGATGCTTAAGGACAAATCTCTTATGCATTAGCAATGACCCAAAAGATGAATTTTTCTTCAAAATGATGGAATGCTGTTGACATTCATTCTTTAGAGATCTATTCTGTATAGGCCTTGAGCATATACTTAATAAATTATAAATATCATCCAAAGAACTCTCAGCTCATTAAGTCAAACATTAATCTGTGCACATATGGATTTTGTCTATTTCCCCTCATTTGACTGGCATACACTGTTTCTATTTGCTCCTATTGCTTGTTCAAGAAGGTTTACAAATAAAGTGTAATTTCTCCATCCTTATTTAACATCTAGGGTCATTCTTCAAGCCGCATTAGGGCCTCATGGAGCAATAAATGGGATCTAATGCATGATAGACATGCAATATTTATTGCATCGCACTTTAGTATGTAAATATGATAATGAGTATGCAAAAGATAGACAATTATGCAATTTAGGGACTCCTACAGCATTTTGCAGAAAAATACACAATAATGTGGGATTTAATGAGGGAAATAACAACACCTTCTTGATTTGCGATAGAGTGGGAAAAAAGTTTTATTGCACTATAGCAGCCATTATTGCACATTGTGTCTATCACGTGTGATAAAATAAGACCTTCTTTCAGACACTCATACATGGCCCTGGTGGCCCAATAAAATCAGCTTTTCTTACTTGCCCTGTCTTCAGAAAGCTACAATGTTAGGGGGAAGTGTACAAGCAGTGGGATACTGGCTGTTTCAGGCTGCTCAACAGCAACAACAATTACTACTACAACAGGCCAAAGAATTTCCAATGCCTAAGAACATAAGAAATTGCCATACTGGGTCAGACCAAGGGTCCATGAAGCCCAACATCCTGTTTCCAACAGTGGCCAATCCAGGCTACAAGTACCTGGCAAGTACCCAAACACTAAGTAGATCCCATGCTCCTGTTGCCAGTAATAGCAGTGGCTAGGGATGTACCCGCACTGAGCCAGAGTTGTAAATCCTGCTGGTTGATCATGCTGACCCACGTCAGGGCTTGCACGCAGGCAGTATAGAGAGTGCATCTTTCATCCCCACACCACATTGCTGAGGATACCAGAGGATCAAGTGGCTATGAGGTATCGCCTCAGCTCTCAGGCTGTCACGGAATTATATAAAGAACTCAGAGGGGATCTGGATCTGGTTACAGAAAGGTCCTGCACTATATCAGGCCTCACCAAACTATTGTGCCCCTGCATTTTTTGGCATCTGGCTCAATTCAAACAACAGTCGGGGTCATTAGAGGAATGTCACAAATGTCTTTTTCTTGTTGTCTGGGCCAGGTCCTTAGCCACATTAATCATTACATAAGATTTCCTCAGCAAAGACAGGATTTGCTGGACTTGAAGAGAGGTTTTTATGCCATTGCCAACTTCCCTAATGTTCCTGGAGCTATTGACTGTGCTCACATCCATCATCCCACCCAATGGCAGGGAGGAGATCTACAGCAACAGAAAACTCTTCCACTCCATCAATGTACAAGTGGTTTATGACACTTGACTGCACATTCTTAACATGGTCACCAGGTACGTGGGAGCTGCACAAGATTCCTTTATACTTAGGCAACCTGGCCTTTTTGAGCAATTTGAAGATGGCCTCCATGGTGATAGCTGGCTCATAGGTAAGAGCGGTGCTTCTTTCTATTGTACCTCTCCAGCTATGTGTTTACAGCAAACGGCAGTGACATTGGTGGATGACGGGGAGGTGACTGCAACAGTTAAATGAGAAATGACTTTTCTAGTTAGGTCAACAAGCTATCATGCCAGGGCCCATCTCCTCTGGGTCCTAGGTGAAATAATAGTGGAGCCCAATGGGACACTGGTCCCTTCCTCGGAGGTAACGTGCCAGCAGGATCAAGGTTCTATGACAGCTAAAGCTCCAATCATGGCTAAGCCTGCTGTAATAATAATGGATTCAGTTTGAAACTATGTATGCACATAGTTTTGCATTTTCAAACATGTGTGCTTAGTTTCTCTTGGGAAAACCAGCTGCACAAGTTAGTAGGAGTAAATATTAGAGATGTGAATCGTGTGATCGATCGTCTTAACGATCGATTTTGGCTGGGGGGGAGGGAATCGGATCGTCGCGGTTTTGTTTTTTTAAAAATCGTGTAAATCGTAAATCGGGGGAGGGCGGGAAAACCGGCACACAAAAACAACCCTAAAACCCACCCCGACCCTTTAAAATAAATCCCCCACCTGCCCGAACCCCCCCCAAAATGTCTTAAATTACCTGGGGTCCAGTGGGGGGGTCCCGGTGTGATCTTCCACTCTCGGGCCACGGGTGCGTTAATAGAAATGGCGCCGGCGCCATTTTGGTTCCTGTCTCCTGACGTCACGAGCGCAGGTGATCGCTCCCGGACCCCTGCTGGACCCCCAGGGACTTTTGGCCAGCTTGGGGGGGCCTCCTGACCCCCACAAGACTTGCCAAAAGTCCAGTGGGGGTCCGGGAGCGACCTCCTGCACTCGAATCGTATTGCCGTATTGCAAAATGGCGCCGGCCATACGGCCGGCGCCATTTTGCAATACGGCAATATGGCCATACGGCCGGTGCCATTTTGTATTGCAAAAATTGTATTGCTATTGTATATCGCCTCTAATGATTTTTGTCGATTTAAAATATATCGGACGATATTTTAAATCGTCAAAAAACGATTCACATCCCTAGTAAATATGTGGGATAATTTTCAAAGTGAAAGTACATAATTTCACTTCGAAAATTAGTGTAAATTCCATGGGTAAAAGATAGCCTTAGACTTTGCACCAGTGTAAGCAGTTACAAAATTACCTCCTTGATGTTTATAATCCCCTGATGGGGCTTTCTAATGCCTCTTCTGGAGCTGAGCACCAGGCTCTCTGTATGTTTGCTAAAACGTTGTTCAAGCAGATGGTGTAATGGACCAGGCACAGAGGCAAGGACAATATTTACCAAGCCGAAAAGGGAAACACAAAAGCACTGTTTCCTCTCTCTGACCCCTCTTCCTTCAATTCTGATATCAGTCCCTGAACAAAGCTACACCTTTGAGTAGAGCAGTGTCTCACATATCACCCAGAAACAGAATATCTATTTCTGAGGGTTCCAGCAGTCAGAGTGTACAAAATAACAAGGGATATTAAATGACATTGATTTTAACAATGCAATTTTAGCAATATCACAATAACTATTAACCATGTTTTCATCTATCAACTACATACTTTATTATATATTAGGAAACATACCCAAAAGTACTCTTCCACTCTCCATTCCAATGGACTATTATTCACAGTCCGAACAATAACTGTATCAACTTTTGTTATATAAGTACTCACTCATTAGGCACATTGTAAGTCCTCTCCTCACTCCCAGGCAATTCTGTATCATTTCAATAATGCTTTCAGACTTCTCCTCCAGTTAATAACAAGGAATAGTATACCAAATTATCACCTCCCACCTCCTCATCACCCTCTGGTTGTTTTCTCTGCAGTCTCAGGCCTTTTTCCTTGAGGAGGAAAGCCGCTGCAGAGTTCTCCCTTTGAGGAGAAGTACTATGATTGCCTCATACTTCTGGTAGGTTCCTCCCAACTCCTTCCACCAAACTTTGAACACACCATACATAGTCTTTGTAATTCTTTTCCTAGAGAACCCTTTTACTAGTTTTCTTAAACAAAACACACAATAGAAACTCAATAAACATCCCATCCTGAACTTTCCCATTATTTAACATACACCATCTTGTTTTACCAAACACTCTGCCATCTGGTAGTGCTCAATGTAATTATCTTATCAGTAGTTTTCCATAAGGCTTAACTTCCTCATAATTTTTCAGGAGCATCAGTCAGCTTCACAACCCATGAAGAAGGTCATAGGTCTCCCCCATACAAACTCCCTTCACTGTTATACTTGAGTGACATAGGGCCCGTTTTGGAGGCCCATCATATGTATTCAGTAAAAAAGCAGAGTTGTTGGAAAGTAGGTGGAATGATATAATGTAAAACCTATAACTCTATGAAAATGATTAATCAAATTTTGAATCAAAGTTCACAAACAGTGACATTTTTCACAGAGCAAATCTGCCAATATCCATGCCCTATTGTTTAAAATTAAGGTGATGCAATACAAAGAAGGCTTAACTCTGAGAAAGCAAAATCAAAATTATCCCTTGATCCACCTCAAAACATCACCACTATGGGAAAAATGAAATTCTTTCATCTAGTTAATTTAGTGATATCCCAATGTAGTTCTTTTAGCATCACAACCTGCCAACTTGACAAGGGATTTTTGAAGGGACTATAAAACTAAACAATAAAGACAATGAGAGACAAACTGAATTATGTCGCACAAGTCACTCAATGATGTCACTGTCTGTGATATCACAAATTATTGATATGTAATGAGGAAGTGTTGACTGCTCTTTAAGAAGGATAGAGAAGGAGAAGTCATAACTATGATCCAACGAAACTGAGGGTGAAACTCATGCACAGTATCTTATGAAAACACATTGAACAAACAAAGAGCGTCAATGGAGCACTGGTGATAAGAGTCGTTGCCCTTCTAAGAGCTCAGTCACAGAGACGCCTATTTTTCCATCAGAACAAATTAGCGTTAACACAAGTTACTTGTGAACAAGAAGAAATCATGTCAGTGACAATGTGCCAAGTGATGGGCTTCGTTGTCGCTACTTTAGGCAGTGCTGGAATAATCACAGCCACTGCACTGGATATGTGGAGCACCCAGGACTTGTATGATAACCCAGTTACTGCCGTCTTCCAGTACCAGGGGCTCTGGAGGAGCTGTGTCCGGCAGAGCTCAGGGTTCACAGAATGCAGACCTTACTTCACCATCCTGGGATTACCAGGTAAGAGGGATGATATAGAAGAACAGGACAGCAGTACTCTTTAGAAAGATAGGTATCAATCAGTGTAGTCAGCCTGTCAGCTGACTGGGCATTAGCATGGGGAAATATTAATCTAAGTACATTTTCTCCATATTATTTAATAATAAACCTAAGGCGAACATGGGTTTGGGGATCTAAAGACCCCCAGTGCTCTTTCTACTCTTGATACATATATTGTGAAATATGCCCAGTATCTTAGAAATCTTTAGTAAATATTACTTGTCACTGTTGAAGTATTTAGAAGGAAATTTTCTAAAGGTATCTAGATAAATTAGCCAAACTGAAAATTGCCCTCCTCAAATGCAGCTAAAATTATGCATTGAGCTCACTGTACATGCACTTGTACCCGCCTTAAAAAAAGATGTTCCTTTGCGTATTTTTAGGGCATAAGAAGAAAATTATGTGCATTCATGACATTCTCAAAAGTATGCCTGCCATTTTCCTCTTCAGCCACCCACACAAAGAACAAGTGCAAATTACTTGGGAGGTTTTACATGCACATTAATTTTCAAAGAGCAAGTATTCAACAAAGTATGTGTATTACATCACTCATATAATTTTCAACTCTACAGGTTGCTTGAAAATCATCTCCATAATAATTACTTTGCTTTATGCAAACCCATCTTTTCTGGATTTTGGTTTTCATAAACTTTTGACTTTTTGTAATCAAATGTATGCACCATTTTTGCTAGCTATCTTAAATCTTCTCCCAGTCTATATGAATATAGTTCATAAAACACTGGCCAGTAACATAGCAAGGAAAATAACTAATTCAATTTGTAATGTTGATTCCTATACCTGGCATGCATCCCACACATTTGACTTTCACTGTGCACATTCTTTAGGAGTTGGGCATGGTATCCCAGTGCCACTATAGACATTTGCATGGGATCTCTGGTCCTGCTTCTGGGATATCACAAAGAGACAGTTAATTGACTGGCGAAAAAAACTGGAACTAAGGTCCTGAAACTTCATACTGTGGGGAAATATTTTCAAGGAAAGGATATCTTTGTTAAAGAGTAAAAATTTGATTGATATCGATTTAGTAGATATTGAATATCTAACATTAACAAGATTCTAGTCATGTAGGGATAATGCATGGGAAGATACACAAAGTAAAAAAAGGGCAGCAAGAAAGTTGTGAAATGGATATTCAGAGCATAGGATTCTTGAGGTCAAGGCTGGAGTATTTTAATTTATGTATTGAATAAATAGGTAGAGTTATATTATTCTTATTACTGTTATACTGAAGTGCCATTCCTGAATTCTTTGGATGAGAATTGTGCTACTTCACTGGAATAGCAGTGTTAGAGTGGAGAAGTAGCCGAGTAGTTAAAGCAGAGGGCTGTGAACCAGGGAAGCCATCGTTCAAATCCCAGTGCTGCTCCTTGTGACTTTGGGCAAGTCATGTCACCCTCCATCCATGCAAGTATACACTTAGAGCCTTATTTACCAAGCATTTTTCCCCATAGACACAACACAAGAGAAAACCTTTAGGAAATGGATTCCTTAGATTGTAAATCCTTTGGGGTCAGGGAATATACCTACCACACATGAATGTAACTTGCCTTGAGCTACCAATGCAAAGGCATGGACTAAATCCCTGTCTTTTGCCTTTTTTTTATCTGGCCTGTTCTGCTGCTGAGAGCACCATTTCTGGACCTAAGGATCCTGCTTTTTGTTTCTCTGTTTATTTACTGAGCTGTAGTTACATTTCTGCATCACTGGAGCATTTTGTGCGTGCATTTTTTCACTGTGCTATGAAGTAATGAATTATTTTGTATGTTTACATCTCATTACTTCTTTAGCTTAGATTTCACATTAAAACTAGTGTATGTGCTTTAACAGTGCTGGTAAAAGTGCAGCACTTTTAACAGACATTAATGTGTGCGATAGTATTACATTGTCCTCAGAGAGAAACTAAATATAGTTCTGTAGTGAAACTAGGTAACTATATTTATCTGCTCAAAGGAAGGGCAACTTTCAACCAAGAGATCTTGCCACCTAACTATATGATTAGCTGACTCTTGGTTTCTTAGAAAATTTCCCTCCAGATAATGATTTTTGGAAAGCAGGAGTGCAGAGTTCCAGGAGCCATATTGATCTGAGAGAAAACTGGATTTGTTGTAGGTTGTGAAACTTTTTATAAGTCCAACAGCTGAAGAAGAGCCCTATGTGATCTGTAAAACTCATGAAAGCAAAGAGAAACATGGTGAATTTCATAGAGTATTCTAGGACAGCAAATGTGTGAGGTGCAGCTATTAATATCCCACAGTGTAGATTTCGAAATAACTTTTTTTTATTTTGTTAATTTTTTAGTGTTAAATTTTTTAAATTTCTCAAAATAATGGTGTTCCAATTGGTTGAGCACTTCAAATCATTTGATGGTGTATGAATACTATAGAAAGGGGTATGAACAAAATGTTTATTCCCAAAGAGAAGATGTATCGACGAAGTTCCCCGATATGGCCATGTTTCGCTGGACAGCTTCCTCGGGAGGAATCAAGCTGAAGGGAATATAATAGACACTCACAGGAACACTTTGGCATACCTTCTGTTTGGGAATAAAAGCATGTTCATGCCATTTTCTATAGTATAAATTAACAAAATAAAAAAGGTTTTCTGAAATCTACTCTGTGGGATATTAATAGCTGTTCCTCACACTGTTGCTATCTTTGAATATACCTTCTTGTGTGAGATTATTATTTCCTATCCACCCTAATTTGTTTTCTCTTTTAGATTGTCTAGAACATTTTAAAAATACATATTTTATCAATGTTTCAGTTTGTCCCATTTCAAATATTATGTGATAGCAGGAGACTTTTGAGAATACAACTGATACAGAATTTTAATAAGTTATGCCATTCCTAAATTGTTAGATGGTTAGAGACCCTTATTACCATGCAGGATAGGGACGTGAGATATCATAGCAAAATTAAGAATTCATCAAAATACTTGAAACAAAAGTTCAAATGAAAAAGAAATGAGACTATTTGTATGACTTGAGCACACAAACCTTTGTTTTCAGAACTTTAAGTTAGTATGCTTGCAAGTGAAGGTGATCAGTTACAAGTCATGAAAGGGCATGTGGGCCTAATGCCCTCATGCCCACATTAGTGTGGTACCGGGCTCTCTCCCAACGGGTGCCCCAATGCCCAGGAGGGAGGGGCGGGGAGGGGTCTGGGCTGAGCGCAGGTTCAGGCACGAAGGTGGCCCGGGTTCTCATGGAACCGTTGGTGTGGGTATGTTTGAATTTCAGGACTTCAGTGCCCTAATTGGCCATAGAGGTGATGCGTCAGTGTTCAGGGGGAGGAGATAGCTCGCAGGCTCCGGAGTTTTCTCCTCACTCTGTCTCCTCTATCCCATCGCTCCCTCCTGCCCGCCCTATTTTATCATTGTTTGATTTGGGGATGTTCTTGTTGCAGCTTGGAGGGGGTGGGTGGCCCAAGCCTATTTAGGATGGCAGCATCTTGCCGATCGGTTGTATGACTTGGCTGGTGCCAGGTTCGAATACCACAAGGGTACAGCTGGGTGCAGTTGTCCCTGCATGACTCCTAGCTGGGTAGTGGCGGGGGTCAATGGTTTCAGCTTCTTGCTGGGCGGCGGCGGGGGTCGAATGAGTTAGCCATTACTGAAATCTCTAGGTCGGGTGACCTAGTGGTAACCATATTACTGGAAGGCAGTGGATGGTTACTATCGAGGTCCTAAATGGGGGGGGGGGGGGCGGCAATTGTCCTGTATTCTTGTGTGGTTACTTAGTGAAGGGCAAATGTGGAGGGAGGAGATAGTCCTGGCTGCCTACATTATATTCCATCCTGGATAAAATAGTGTAATAGTCATGTTAGGCCACTTTAATGCCCAGAAATAGTCAGCAAACAAAAACATATATATATATATATATATATATATATATATATATATATATATAAATTATACATAAGTAAATGAAATATAAGATGATACCTTTTTATTGGAAAACATACATGTATTGACTAGCTTTCAGGAATCCAAACAGAATGAGCGGGTCAGAGTAAAATGTAACATTGGCAGAAAATACAAGTGAATCGTAGATTACATTACAATGCGAGAGGGAAGGGAAAGGGGGTAGTGGGTAGAGAGTGATATGCTAGTGATAAGAAGGTGAAAGGCAGTAGAATTATTTCTGTTGGTGAGTTTAGAGAACAAGTTTCTTAAAGTCCTTTTAACTTGGTTCTAAAGAGTTTGATTATTTTAACTTAGGAAGGGTAATTTTCGATAGTGTGCATAACTTAGCTCAAACAAATAAATACACAAAAATGAAATAAACAAAAAATAGGTGTGTGTTGCATTAATATTCAGTGTGGTTGCATATGATCAAAACAATTTCAGTGACTTTAGAGGTAGATATCTCTCAACATAGAAAGACAAAACAATGTTCTTTTAATCAGAGATCCTGATTGAAACCCAAATTTACTCACAACAAAGCCCCAGCGATATATGGGTTGAACAGTTGCTCATTAGTACAATTGAAAATTGAAGCCCCCCATTTGTTCAAAAGTACATTTGAAAATTTAGTCCTCCGACACGGGACCAGTTCAAACTGGTCCCGTGTCGGAGGGACAATTTCAAACTGAGCAAGTATCAGGTTTCTCTGGGAATAAAATGAAATACAATGGCATTAAATTGCAAACCAACAAAATGAGCACAAGCAAGAGGTGCACAGATATAAGAATACATACCCAGTTCAAAAAAGGGGGAGCAGCTAATAGTGTAAAGACTGATTTAAAGGAGATTCTGAGAGAATACCGAATAACAGATGCCTGAAAAGTGTGGAATAAAGAAAACGTTGATACATAAGTTAAAATAAAACTGCATAATAAAAGACAAAGTAACATTGTTATAAATTGGATGAAAAGGAGAGTAAAACCAGACGTGTGCAACACTGGGAAACTAAATGCAAGGTAACAACAGTGGAAAGTTTAAAAAGAGTTGTTTGGAAAAGGGGACTGTCTGAAGGAGAACCATTATATAAAAGTAAAGGGCACTGAGAGCAATGGTGAACAGGGCAGCACTGAGCGTCCAATAGCGGTGACATGGCGGTCGTGAGTCAGAACGACGAAATCAAGCAAGATGTCGGTGTTAAATCTAAGATCTTGATTTCTTTAATTGATTTTTTAGATTTTTTTTCAAGTTTGTTTAATACCCCCAGTTTTGGGCATCTTTATTTTGTCCTTTTCACTGTTTTCACACATCTTTGTTATTTCAATTTTGTACTCTTAATCCCGTTTCTGCGGCCACCACTGTGTCAGTTGCTACATCTCTACTATTCATTTCGCTGTTTACCTTGCCGACACTATTCTGCTTACTGATATTTGTTTTCTACTTTTATTTTTTTACTCTTAGATTTATCTTCTATTCTGCAATTATATTTTTAACTTATGTATCAACATTTTCTTTATTCCACACTTTTCAGGCATCTGTTATTCGGTATTCTCTCAGAATCTCCTTTAAACCAGTCTTTACACTATTAGCTGCTTCCCCTTTTTTGAATTGGGTATGTATTCTTATATCTTGTCACCTCTTGCTTGTGCTCATTTTGTTGGTTTGCAATTTAATGCTGTTGTATTTAATTTTATTCCCAGAGAAACCTGATACTTGCTCAGTTTGAACTTGTCCCCCTCTAAGCAGCCTTGTGAAACAGGGTTCAACGTCGGAGGACTGAATTTTCAAATGTACTGTTGAGCAATTGTTCAACCCATATATTGCTTTGTTGTGAGTGAATTTGGGTTTCAATCAGGATCTCTGATTAAAAGAACATTGTTTCGTCTTTCTATGGTGAGAGGTATCCACCTTTAATATCATTGAAATTATTTTGATCATCTGCAACCAGACTGAACATTAACGCAGCGCACACTTATTTTTTGTTTATTTCATAACTTAGCACGTACACGGGTAAGTAGGTGCACCTAAAGATTGCGCTGCAGTTCATAAACTGTGCATTGGAGGCCACACAGTTTATAAAATACAACATATCACCACCTGAAAGAATGTTCTTACATTTGTCTACACATATTTTTTAATACAGAGATCTGTATAGTATATATATAGTATGGACATATATATTTTATGTGTTAAATAATTGTAATATGTGCATGTAACACTCAGTTTATGTTCATAGCCAGGTATCTAATATTTGCACATATCTCTTTTATGAAAATACTTGTGCATGTACTTCCAAACACCTATTTCCTGAGAACTACACCAGTTGACCCAAATCTTCTCCAGTTCATAAGCACCCTCTGTCACTTGCTGTAGACTGACTCTCCACCCAAACATTTCAGATAAAAGAGGAGTCAGATGTAATATCCACAACTTGATCAGCAGTTGTAAAAACATCTGCATTTGTTTGATAACATATGTGTATACTCAGTTTATAAAATACCTAAATATGCACAGATTTTCAAATCCAGCTGAGAAATGCTTGTACATACAGGGGGTTATTTTCAAAGGAGTTACGCATGTAAATGTGACATACTATCGTAGCAATTTTCAAAAGCTATTTACTCGAGTAAAGTGCACTTACTTGAGTAAATCCTATGGACAATTCAATGGCATATATTGTAACAATTTTGAAAAGCCCACTTACTTGAGTAAAGTGTATTTACTCGAGCAAAAACCAGTTTTGCTCGAGTAAATGCTTTTTAAAATCTATCCCACATAGGGGTAGATTTTCAAATAGCGCAAATTGGCCTACTTTTGCAGGCGCATCAGGCGCAAGCAAAAGTAAGCTGGATTTTAGTAGATACGCGCGGAGCCGCACGTATCTGCTAAAAACCTGGATCGGTGCGCGCAAGGCTATTGATTTTGTATAGCCGGCGCGCGCCGAGCCGCGCAGCCTACCCCCGTTCCCTCCGAGGCCGCTCCGAAATCGGAGCGGCCTCGGAGGGAACTTCCTTTTGCCCTCCCCTCACCTTCCCCTCCATTCCCCTACCTAACCCACCTACCCGGCCCTGTCTAAGCCCCCCCCTTACCTTTGTTGGGGGATTTACGCCTCCCTCCGGGAGGCGTAAATCCCCGCGCGCCAGTGGGCCTCTTCCGCGCCGGGACGTGACCTGGGGGCGGGTATGGAGGGCGCGGCCACGCCCCCGGACTGCCCCGGGCCGTAGCCACACCCCGTACCCGCCCCCAAAAAGCTCCCGACACGCCCCGAAAATGCAGCGCGGTTCGGGCCCGCCCCCCGACACGCCCCCCGACACACCCCCTCCGAAAACCCTGGGACTTACGCAAGTCCCGGGGCTCTGCGCGCGCCGGTAGGCCTATGTAAAATAGGCTTACCAGCGCGCAGGGCCCTGCTCGCCTAAATCCGCCCGGATTTGGGCGGATTTAGGCGAGCAGGGCTCTTAAAATCCGCCCTATAATTTTTAATGTTGCAGTGAGAGTATGCACGTACTCTCACCCTTCTGAACATGTTCTTACCACTTTCAGAGGCTACTTACACGTGTGTACACTGATTTTGAATGGACAACTCCCACATAAATCTTGGAAAATTCACCCCAGGGAACACAATTATGTAACTTATGCTTAGAGCTGAAGTACAAAGTACAGACAGATCTCAGCCCTAATTTTCAAAAGGCTTATGTACATAAAACTATTTTGAAACTTCTCAAGACCATGCATACCTTAATGCAGATGTGCACATTTATAGCATCTAGAGAGCAAGTGCATATGTGTCTGCAAACATTTATACATACAGGGGTAGATTTTATAAATTTGCGCGAGGGCGTACTTTTGTTCATGCACCAGGTGCAAACAAAAGTACGCTGGATTTTATAAGATATGCGCGTAGCTGCTCGTATCTTATAAAATCCGGGGTTGGCGCGTGCAAGGGGGTGCACATTTGTGTAACCTGCGCGCGCCGAGCTCTGAAATCGGAGCGGCCTCTGAGGGAACTTTCCTTCGCCCTTCCCCCACCTTCCCCTCCCTTCCCCTACCTAACCCACCCCCCGGCCCTATCTAAACCTCCCCCTACCTTTGTTGCCAGATTTACGCCTGCTGAAAGCAGGTGTAAATCTGCGCGCGCCAGTGGGCTGCTGGTGCGCCATCACCCGACCCGGGGGCTGGTCCGGAGGCCTCGACCACAGCCCCCGGGCCGGCACCATGCCCCCACCCCAAACTGTCCCCTGACCCCGGACCCGTCCCGGGCACGCCCCCTCCCCGCCCCTTTTACGAAGCCCCGGGACTTACGCGCGTCCCGGGGCTGTGCGTGCACCGGCGGCCTATGCAAAATAGGTGCGCAGGCGTGCGAGGGCCCTGCGCGCGTAAATCCGGCCGGATTTACGCATGCAGGGCATTTAAAATCCGGCCCACAATGAAATCACTTCCATATATACATTTTCAAAAAGTCCATTCACACAAGTAAATGCTTTTGAAAATGTATTTCTAAATGTCTTATGTTTCTGGATTGTTCTGAATTTACCTTTTAGTATCCTGATCATAATATAAGGTCATTGACACAGTGAAATGGTCTTAAAAAATGTTCCATCATAGAAATGTTGCCTTTGTCTTATTTGTGATGTACAGTTCCGTGTCTGTGTAAGTTTAATGTTTAGATCCTGGCCTCTTTCATCAATGTAGCATCGTTCTCATTTTCTGTATTGCATAGTAAATACTACATAAGAGGAGGAGCATGCTAAATGTTGTCCCCATGTATTAAGTTAATGCAATGGCAAAGTATTACCTTATATTTTTCCCTGTTAATTTATTTATTTCCATGCATTGAAGTAAGCTAACATGACAACCACACTTTGGATAACTATGGAATCCAGTGATGTGTGTTGGCATCTTGGAGCATAGTATATTATAGAGATTAGTGCCATTCTTTCTGAATTTTTGTTAGAAGCCTGCTTCTTACTAGCTTGAGTACTCATTCTTTAGAATTCCAATTTTTATTTCTGTAGTTTTGCCTTGGATGCTTCCACCATGCAAAAAAGGTCCATTATGCACAGACAATCCACATGGTAACTCTGTATCTGCTATGATCCAAAAGAAAGAGTCAAACAGCTCAAAATAATGACTGAAACCTTCAAACACAAAAAGATGAATTCTAAAAGCCTGACGTATGCTGAAATTAGGGTATGCATGAATATGTCAGACTCGGATTTTAAAGCCTTTTGGTTATGCTCGTAAATGCCATTGTGAGCACATCTCGGAAATTCTTAAAAAGGGCAGGGCAAGGAAGGGTATGATCTGACAGGACATGGATGGTACATGGGCATTTTGAGTCTTGAACCAGAAATTAGCACATAAATACTTACGTGATCTGACATGCACCAAGTCTCCTGATGCATAACTTTACTTCTGCTATGGATGGTGTGTAATTTAAAAATAAAACTAACGAGCCATTTGAGGGATATAAAAGGTCTGGGGTAACTGGAGGGTGTACAGGTTATCAAACCAGGGGGGTTTGGAGGACCTAGCTATTAACTGAGTGAACTGGGGAAGAACTGGTAAAACAGGTAATGGTGTCAACGCGCATCCCTTTTAAAATTTCCACACTTATGTGGTAGAGGTGACTTTTGTGCTCACAGTCGTGCATCCATTTAACTTGTGTGCTTGGCCAAGTCATTTAACAATATGCACGCATATATATGCATCTGTTATAAAATAGCAGTGCCCCTAGACATGGGCCAGCCAATGCACACACATGTGTGTCCATCCACTGGTTTTAAAATTCACCTTAAAGACTACAACTCTATATTCATCTCCAGGTTTTAAAAAAAATGTATTTATTCCTTTATGATAGAAAGTGAACTATTTAGAGAATCAGAAAGAATGGAGCTGATATACATTATAAAGGTTAAAAAAAGATGGTAAAGAAATTTGGAAAGGATCTCAGCATGTTTAAAGTGTGATAATCACCACAGGCAAATGCAGGGTGTCATAAAGACTACGTTATTTAATAACTGACCCTAAACTATTGGTGTAAAAATGTGGAGATCTCAATTTCATAATGTTGTTCAGTCACTGCAAGTGAAGAGGCTTCATGGCATTATCAACATAATTCAAGTGAGGGGACCTCATGATATTAATCACAATCTGCAGGTAAGAAGACTAATAACATTTGTTTAATTTTTCTAGTGAAGAGATCTCATAGTGTTATTAAGGCTCTCTAATCACATTGTTTTATGATATTCACACACTCCTTTCTCCTGAAGAAGTCTCATGATGTTTTTCAAGCAGCATTAGTGAGGAGACCTCATAAGTATATAGCATTGTGCGTACATACGCCAGGCGTTTATTTTTCTTGGATACATGCAGAACAGCAGCGTGCTATGAAAAAAATATGCCTGTTGTACTCTGAAACCTAAGAAGTTGAACAAAACTTTTCTATTTGGAAAGAGTAATGAGAAAAATGTATGTTTCATTCCTATTTCTATTGTTTATTGAAGATATCATGGATCTGTCCAGATGTGATTGATCTTATAACTACCAGTTCCCAACTATTTGTTTCTGATGATTAATAGCCATATCGGTGAATGACTAATAGGGCTATGGCTGTGAAGTGACTATCACCCTGTTTCATATATGTTTGCACTGATAAAGACATTCCTAGTGAGATAATATTTCTTACTTTTGGCCTCTTGCTTTTTCCTTTTGAGATTCATATATGGTACATACTGAGCTCATGCTAACTTTACCCTTCTTTTTCCATCTCTCACCATATGTCTCTTCATCTTAGTTAACTTTACCTTACTGTATACTTAAACTTATATCCACCTTTTCTTTCTAGTCCCAAGGTGGTACACATAATATGCAACAAAAAATACACATCAATGAAGCAAACACAAACAAAAAAATAAAGAATAAGCAAAGAATAACCATAAAAAGGTAGATGCACTGAAGGCCTGATAGAATGCTGGCAGTGGGATCCAAAAATTTAGCCAGCATTATAAGTGAGCCCATGTTATATCGAGTTTATATAATTTGCTGTAATAGAGAAGAAAGATGTAATAATCATAAACTGCAAAATATTTTGGATGGTGGAAATGAAGAGTTCATGGAAATAAAGGTTTTATTGCTAAGAACAAAAGTGCTGAGAACATAATACCTGAACTCTATCATTATCAATTTAAAAAAATCATTAATAACAAGATAAGTATTTTAATATTGAAAAATTGGAAGCCAACCTTTGATAGCATTATAACAAGCTGAGTTATTTCAGGTTTACAGCACATGAATAAAAGCCTCATTTCTAATAATTACAGCTAGGATTAATTATAGCAATTAAGATGCTACCGTCATTTCAAAAACATTCCATAAACTACAGTGCTCTGGTACTTAAGCAGACCTTTGTAGTTAGGATCCTGATACATAGGTCCTCCTAACTCACAAATATCCTAGGCAACTTAGGAATGAATAAAGTAAACTCAATACTAATTAAAAGCAGTTACATACAGCCATGTTTTTTAGTCGTTCTAAATATTAGATAGTCTGAGCATTTTGAATTATTCTTTGTGTATTGCACAGGAAAATGCTTTATTCTAGGTACCCATGTGCTTTGCAATGGATACTGGCCTTAACTTTACTAGTTTGAACTGGGGTCCAGAAAAACAATCAATTGGATAATAGGAGGGGCCTAACTTTGTAGCTTTAAATGTTAATATCATTAGTTTGAACAGGATACATTTTCTTACTGGAAGCCAATGTAATTGTTTCAGTCTGGAGTAATATGCTTCCACCACTTCATTCCTAATAACCTGGCTAATGAGTTTTGAATGTACTGGATTTTATGAACATTTTTAAGGGCAATTCAGTATATAAAGAACCTCATATACAGTCAACTAAGGATCATAGTCTGTAATATTGGAGCTAATTCTAATCAGAAAGCGAGGCTCAGAGCTGCTATTCTTAACTTTCCTTTCTTTCTTTTATAAATCACTTCCCTGACTTTAGGAAAAAGTTGTCCAAAGCAGAATAAAGTTTAAAATCAATCCAGTGCAAGTGCAAAGCATCAAACCAAAACCAAAAAAGAATGAACCATCATCTAAAGATATCAATTACAAGCCTTCATCAATGCTAACACAGTGACAGTAAATGACTGCAGAAAAAGGCCCAAGTGATCCATGAAATCTGCCCAGCAAGTTTTACTTAGAGTAGTAACTGCCGTAACTGCCTGTGGGGGAGTCAGTTGGACCGTTAGATGATCGAAGGGTTAAAGGGGGTTAAAGGGGCACTTAGAAAAGATAAGGCCATCGCGGAAAGATTAAATGATTTATTTGCTTTGGTGTTTACTAAAGAGGATGTTGGGGAGGTAGACGTAATGGAGAAGGTTTTCATGGGTAATGATTCAAATGGACTGAATCAAATCACGGTGAACCTAGAAGATGTGGTAGGCCTGATTGACAAACTGAAGAGTAGTAAATCACCTGGACCGGATGGTATACACCCCACAGTTCTGAAAGAACTAAAAAATGAAATTTCAGACCTATTAGTAAAAATTTGTAACTTATCATTAAAATCATCCATTGTACCTGAAGACTGGAGGATAGCAAATGTAACCCCAATATTTAAAAAGGGCTCCAGGGGCGATCCAGGAAACTACAGACCGGCTAGCCTGACTTCAGTGCCAGGAAAAATAGTGGAAAGTGTTCTAAACATCAAAATCACAGAACATATAGAAAGACATGGTTTAATGGAACAAAATCAAATTTGTGAGGCAAGTCTTGCCTCACAAATCTGCTTCACTTTTTTGAAGGAGTTAATAAACATGTGGATAAAGGTGAACCGGTAGATATAGTATACTTGGATTTTCGGAAGGCGTTTGACAAAGTTCCTCATGAGAGGCTTCTAGGAAAAGTAAAAAGTCATGGGATAGGTGGCGATGTCCTTTCGTGGATTGCAAACTGGCTAAAAGACAGGAAACAGAGAGTAGGATTAAATGGGAAATTTTCTCAATGGAAGGGAGTGGACAGTGGAGTGCCTCAGGGATCTGTATTGGGACCTTTACTTTTCAATATATTTATAAATGATCTGGAAAGAAATACGACGAGTGAGATAATCAAATTTGCAGATGACACAAAATTGTTCAGAATATTTAAATCACAAGCAGATTGTGACTACTAAGGACTGTTTCTATAAACTCCAAGTCCTAAAAAGAATAAGACCACTCTTCCATTTTCATGACTACAGAACTATTCTACAATCTATAATATTTGCTAAACTAGATTACTGCAACTCTTTGCTTTTAGGTCTTCCAGCATCTCACACTAAACCCCTTCAGATGGTCCAAAACACGGCTGCGAGAATATTAACAAACACACGGAGAAGAGACCACATATCACCAATCCTCAAAGACCTGCACTGGCTGCCAATTCACTACAGAATCATATATAAGTCCATAACCACTATTTTCAAAGCTATACATCAACAATCTCAGCTCAACCTTCAAATTCCTCTCAAAAAATTCACGTCCAAAAGACCAATCAGAGAGTCCTATAGAGAAACCCTACAAATACCACACTCCAAAACCATGAAGCACATAACCGCCAGAGACAGGGCATTCTCCACTGCAGGACCAACTCTGTGGAACTCTATCCCACCAGATTTGCGACAGGAACCATGCCTTCCTACTTTTAGGAAAAGACTAAAAACGTGGCTATTCATGAAAGCTTTTCCTGAACTAAACTGAACTTATTACATTATCAACCAGTCGCCCAGACTTTGCCTTAATCATGGTAATTAACATCCCTACCTCATAAGGGCAATTCATCAATGCTATAAGCACATTGACTGGCATATATATTCTTTTAATTTAAACCCCTGCTTCTTTTCTCAGATCCAAGTTATTTTATTCCCTTGTTTTATTGTAACTGCATTCCTTAGCCTTCTCTTGATCTATGTTTTTTACTACTATTATTATTATTATTATTTATTACTAAATGTTATTTTTTGATTTTGTTACTAAATGTTATTTTTTGATTTTGTTCCTATCCACTTGTTAATTGTGAACCGACATGATGCGATATTTATCGCGAATGCCGGTATAGAAAAACTTAAAATAAATAAATAAATAAATAAATTGCAGGAAGACCTTGTGAGACTGGAAAATTGGGCATCCAAATGGCAGATGAAATTTAATGTGGATAAGTGCAAGGTGATGCATATAGGGAAAAATAACCCATGCTATAATTACACAATGTTGAGTTCCGTATTAGGTGCTACAACCCAAGAAAGAGATCTAGGTGTCATAGTGGATAACACATTGAAATCGTCAGTACAGTGTGCTGCGGCAGTCAAAAAAGCAAACAGAATGTTGGGAATTATTAGAAAGGGAATGATGAATAAAATGGAAAATGTCATAATGCCTCTGTATCGCTCCATGGTGAGACCGCACCTTGAATACTGTGTACAATTCTGGTCGCCGCATCTCAAAAAAGATATAATTGTGATGGAGAAGGTACAGAGAAGGGATACCAAAATGATAAGGGGAATGGAACAACTCCCCTATGAGGAAAGACTAAAGAGGTTAGGACTTTTCAGCTTGGAGAAGAGACGGCTGAGGGGGGATATGATAGAGGTGTTTAAAATCATGAGAGGTCTAGAACGGGTATATGTGAATCGGTTATTTACTCTTTCAGATAGTAGAAAGACTAGGGGGCACTCCATGAAGTTAGCATGGGGCACATTTAAAACTAATCGGAGAAAGTTCTTTTTTACTCAACGCACAATCAAACTCTGGAATTTGTTGCCAGAGGATGTGATTAGTACAGTTAGTATAGCTGTGTTTAAAAAAGGATTGGATAAGTTCTTGGAGGAGAAGTCCATTACCTGCTATTAAGTTCACTTAGAGAATAGCCACTGCCATTAGCAATGGTAACATGGAATAGACTTAGCTTTTGGGTACTTGCCAGGTTCTTATGGCCTGGATTGGCCACTGTTGGAAACAGGATGCTGGGCTTGATGGACCCTTGGTCTGACCCAGTATGGCATGTTCTTATGTTCTTATGTTCTATATGCAGATTACCACAATTAACACAGGTTACCTCTTTATTTCCAACCTTTAGCCACTAGGGATACTCTGGGCCAATATTCAGTATTGGCTGGGTAAATAAGTTATCCAGATATGACTTATCCAGCTAAATTACACGGGATATTCAGTGGCATGGTTATGCCATTGAATATCCACGGTCAAGGTGCTACTTAGCCGGATAAGATAAATCCGGCTACATTAGATCAGCTCTATCATTGATGTAACTTATCCCATTAACTTAACCAGATAAGAATGAATATTGCTACTTATCTGGTTAAGTTAGCTGGATACGTTACGTAGTGCCAGTGAGCTCCTCCCACTGCCTGCCCACAAATTGACTGGCTATCCAGCGCTAAATATGCTTTCAATATTGGGCCCTCTGTGTTTATGCCAGGCTCTTTTGAATTTTATTACCATTCTTCTCTTTACTACTACTTCAGGGAGGGTATTCCATTTCTTCACCACTCTTTCTAAAAATAAATATTTCCTGAGGTTGTTCCTTGGGGTTTCATATCATGGCTCTTAGTTCTACAGCTTTTGTTCCACTAGAAAAGGTTTGATTCTTGTGCATTATTAATACCATTCAGATTTTTAAAAGTCTGTATCTTATCTTCCCTTCTCTCACCTCCTCCAGAGTATAAATATTTAGGTCCTTCATGCTCATCTAATAAGTCTTCTGGTGCAGACCTCATACCATTTTGTTTGCCTTTCTCTGGTCTGCTACTATCCTGCCTCTATCCTTTTTGGCATTCAGTCTCCAGAACTGAACACAGTACTCCAGGCGAGGCCTTACCAAAGAACTGTACAGGGGCATCATCACTTCCTTTTTCCTGCTGGCTATTCTTCTCTATGAAGCCCAGTATCCTGCTGGCCTTAGCTATTGCCTTTTCACATTGCTTTACTGCCTATAGATCATCAGACATTATCACTCTAAGGCTTATTTCCCAGTTAGTGCACATCAGTCTTTTACCCCCATCAGATACAGCTCCTTTTGGATTTCTACACCCCAAATGTATGACTCTGCATTTTTGGCATCAAATCCTAGCTGACAGCTTCTGACCATTCCTAGAGCCTTCATAGATCCCTTCTCATTCTCTCTACACCTTCTGGTCTGTCCACTCTGTTGCAGATCTTAGTATCATCCAAACCCCCCCCCCCCCCCCCAAATCCAGATAAATTACATCATGTGCTCATTTAGGGGTAGATTTTTAAAGGTGCGCACGTGCATCCCAGCGCGCACACATGGATGCACCGATTTTATAACTTGCGCACGCCGGCATGCCCATGTTATAAAATACGTGGGCCATGTGCGGATTTTGTAATCCGCCTGTGCATGTGCAGGTGGCACGTGCAAAGGGGGGGACATGCAGTTTCCATGAGGTGATGCATCCTGGCTTTTCCTAGTTCCTTCCCAGTCCGCTCCAATTAAGGAGCGGACTGGGAGGGAACTTCCCTACCCCCCCCCCCTACCTAACCTGCCTTCCCCTTCCCTTCTCCTCCCTACCCCCTAAACCCTTTTTCCTACCTTTTCTTTTGTTTACTTTTTTGCTTACTGCTCCATTGGAACAGAAGCAACTTGCGCGCGCAGGCTGACTGCCGGCGCACACTTTCTCGGCACAGAAGCAAATGGCCACTGTACCGGCTGCCTCCAGCCCTGCCCCTCCCCACCCCTTTCCTTGGGCCCAGCACTTCTGCACGTAACAGGGATTATGTGCATGGCCGGGTCCTTTTGAAAATACGCACAGCGCACATAAGGCACGGCCATACGCATAGGGGCGGATTTTAAAAGGAGCACGAATAGCCTACTTTTGTTTGCGCTCCAGGCGCAAACAAAAGTACGCTGGATTTTAGTAGATACGCGCGGAGCCGCGCGTATCTGCTAAAAACCTGGATCGGCGCGCGCAAGGCTATGGATTTTGTATAGCCGGCGCGCGCCGAGCCACGCAGCCTACCCCCGTTCCCTCCAAGGCCGCTCCGAAATCGGAGCGGCCTCGGAGGGAACTTTCCTTTGCCCTCCCCTCACCTTCCCCTCCCTTCCCCTACCTAACCCACCTGCCCGGCCCTGTCTAAACCCCCCCCCTTACCTTTGTCGGGGGATTTACGCCTCCCAGAGGGAGGCGTAAATCCCCGCGCGTCAGCGGGCCTCCTGCGCGCTGGGACGCGACCTGGGGGCAGGTCCGGAGGGCGCGGCCATGCCCCCGGGCCGCCCCGAGCCGTAGCCATGACCCCGGGCCCGCCCCCGGAACGCTCCTGACACGCCCCGAAAACGCCGAGCGGTTCGGGCCCGCCCCAACACGCCCCCGACACGCCCCCGACACGCCCCCCCCGACACGCCCCCCCCGACACGCCCCCCCGACACGCCCCCTCCGAAAACCCCGGGACTTACGCGAGTCCCGGGGCTCTGCACGTGCCGGTAGGCCTATGTAAAATAGGCTTACCGGCGCGCAGGGCCCTGCTCGCCTAAATCCGCCCGGTTTTGGGTGGATTTAGGCGAGCAGGGCTCTGAAAATCCGCCCCATAACCCGTTTTTTACGCATGGAGGGGATTTAGAATTCAGCCATTAGTCACCCAATCAAAAAATAAAGCTGATTCATTTGACACGACCTTCCTCTGGTAAAATCCATGAGGTCCATATTCAGAGACATTCTGGCTAGCAAAATTAGCTGGATACACTTATCCAGCTAAATTTGGAGGTATATTCAATAGTGAAACTGCACTATTGAATATATCTGGCTATCTTAAAGTTCCATTTATCCTCCTAATTTTAGGAAAGCTCTTTGGCCCGACCAGCCTTAGCTGGCTAAGTCATCCAGCTAACTGAATATTGGAGTTAACCAGTTAACTTAGCCAGCTAACTCAACTCCTCCTAGTTACACCCTTGGAATACCCCTAATTTACTAGGTCATTCATCAAAATGTGTTAGGACATTATTGCAGGCATTAGGGCCCTAACACCCGGGATAACGACATAACACATGCGTTATTTTTCACATCACGCAATGCAAATGCAAATTTTGAAAATTTTGTCAAAGGGGAGGAGTTTGGGAAGAGTTTATAAAAATGAGGGGTGTTTAAAGTTGTGTGCAATAGCATAAAACACATTTTAATGCTGGAAATAACTCCACCTTTTTTTTCCTGGCATTAAGCTGTGTGAAATGCCCAAAACAGGATTTGTGATATTTATTGCAAATCCCATTTTTGGCAGGAGAGAGGGAGTGGAGTAGAGAGAGAGAGAGAGAGAGACAGCCTCTGGGGTGGCATCATATTTGTCATCTATTTATACCACTGTAGGAGGTTGAACTAGTAACTGGAGGTGAGGTTTTGGTGGTGGTCTAGGGTTTGGGAGCAGTTGTACATGCACAGTCAGAGGTATGAACAACACAGTACACATCAATGAAGATTAGATGTGATTTGAAATGAGGAAAGTTACCCAATGATGGGATTTCTACAACGTATTCTCACCCAAGCTTCATGCACTCTCTACCTGGGTGCTATCAAACTTTGTGAGAGTCTGTAGTTGCTGTTGTGTTAATCTAGAAAGTATATGAATATGTACTAGATTATATATTTGCTGATGTGTTGACCTAGAATATGTATGGATATAAATAAGAATATGCTTTTGCTGTTGTGTTGACTTAGAATATGAAAGCTGACAAAGATGTGAATGCTGACCAAGAATTTTAAAGCTGGCTTTGTAAACCTTTGTGATCTTCTTTTGGAAAGATAATATATAAAACTCCTAAATAAATCATGAAAAATAAAAGCAGGGAAGCCAAAATTAAAACAATAAGGATAAACCAGGAGTCATAATAGGGTCCATCCAGCCCCTAGTAATCACAACCCAGAGTAAAATTCACAAGGAAAACACTGGAGTCCAAAGTTGGTGTTCAAATAAGATAGAGTCTTTACTGTAATTTAAAGGTGAGGATCCAAGCCAAGATCACAAAAATAAGAATCGACATACATTCAATGATCAACAAAAATCAAATGTTTTCTCTGTCCATCCTTGCTCTCCTGGCTCTTGCACCTTCATCCTGAGAAAAGATATCCTCACCCGTGAGGGTGGGATAGCTAGTGTAGCTCCAACATTAACCAAAAAACACATCAAAAAAATATCCCCCACTCCAAAAAATCCAAAAAGGGTTTCCAACTTTCAAAACTTTATACTGTAATTCAATTATCCAAAAGTTGAGGCATTTGCTTCTGGGTTCAAAAGTCTCTAAATATCTCTCCACCCTCGCTTGACTTTACACTTGGACAAAATTATCTCCAAACCCCAATCTTCAGAGAGACGGGAGGCAACCCTTCCCCTCAGAAAAGGTCCAATACAAAATCTCCCAAAATGTCAAACCTCCTCCAGCAGAGACTCTGGATGCATTCCAAAAAACAGCTCTACAAAATTCCTCCTTCTCTCTCCCACTTCAGTGCTGCTCAAGATTAAGGGTGATCTCTATTAGCTCTCTGACTCCTCCAACTTTCTCCCTTCTCTCCTCTCTCCTCTCCCCTCTAACCCACTGGGCATGCTTCCAAGGGTTACAAATGCAAATAACTTGCCTTTCCCCCTAAAAAGTGGGGTTAAAGCAATGGGAGAAGTCTCAAAATAGGAGAAGTCCTCCTATTGCCCCTAGCTTAGTAAAATACTTTGGTGATAAATGTTTTCTGGCTACATATAGATGGATAACTAAAAAATAACCATTTATGTGTGAATGTAGCCAGTTAGATTTTTTAATTATCCGACACTGTGTAACCAAACGGGTTGGTAGAGGCAGGGTATAGAGTGGTAAAGTGATTTTTGTTTTTAAACAGAGCATGGGTGAATGGGGGTTAGGGGGAGGGTGCCCTGTCTAGGGACCTGGAGCATATTTTATATTTAGGAGATGATGTAGGGTGAGGGTGTATGGCCCAACAGTGCCATCAATGAAATTTGGTGGGGGGAGGGTTAAAATCAGGCACAAGCCCATTTACTTTCTTTTTTTTAATGTTAAAAACTTTCCTAGATTGACTAGTGGTATGATTGGTGAGCTAAAAGTAATGAAAAAACAAAATGAGGGATGTGAATAGCTTATTAGCTATAAATAATATCCAGTATTTGTGGAACAGGCATATGACATAACTATAGTTATGCCTTTTTACTTGATATACCATTTTTTAATTCAAATTTTGAGATTAATTTTGTAGGTGTCCATTTCACATTTAATTATTTTTTTTTATAATGCAAATAATCCAAATCAAAAGGCTTCTCAAACAGAAAGCTCTCGCTGAGAAAATACATATCAGTAAGCAGGTAAGAACTTATCTTTAAGTTGAAGAAAGCTGCGGTCTCTTTACACTCTGCTTATTTCTTGCCTTCCCTGATATTACTTGCCCAACACTGCCAGCATTTCGACAATGGATGTCTGCTTCAGGGGCTAGAGAAAGTGTTTTTGCTGGTAACATTCTCTTAGACAGCTGCCATTTTCAAAACGTCTAGAGACCACAGCTTTCTTCAATATTTATGGGATCTTGTCAAGGTGTTCATCTATTTTAACCCCCAATATCCAAACTTGGTTGTTTAATGAAATACTGCACGATTATCCCCCAAGACAAATAATAGACTAATGCTCTTATATGAGGATTTTGATACCCATAATATCTTGGGTTTTGTAAGATTTAAGAAGAGTTTATTTTAGTCAACCATTTTGTTATCGCACTGAGGCAATTATTAAGATTATTTATTGCTTTATCACAATCTTTTCCTAGAGGTACCCACAGTAGAATATGATCAGCATGAAACAGAAATTAAGATCATCTCTTTCAATTACTGCAATTCTGCCAGAGAGTGAATATAAATTTTAAACATTATTGCTGATACACTTGAGACTTTGTGGCATTCTATACTTTAGGGTCCAGGGGGTTGGCAATTTATGCTCCATTTTTACCTTTCGACTGCAATCTACCAAGAAAGAGATAAACAACTGAAATGCTATATCTGTCATTCCAATCTCTTGCAGCCAGTGAATCATGGTCCACAGTGTTGAGTGCTACAGACAAATCAAGCAGCACCAATACTATGTTCCTCTCCTGATCCAAAACAAGATGTTAAAGAGAATGTTAAGAAGAATCATATGAAGACACAAAACCTATCTCTTCTCAAACTACATATTCCTTATGAATTCATTCCATGTGCTCTGCCTCTCTTTCAATCTTTTTGCTTCTCCCAGAACCCTCTTGGACTTTTTTATCAGCTTTATTTATCATTGTTATCTATACTTTCCCATATTCCTCTGTGCCTTTTCCATGGCTACAGTATCAGAGTGAGTCATGAATAGGGTTTCCAACTGGTTCCAGATTTTCAGGACAGTTTGATTGAGTCTTGGTTTTACGCCCCTGCATGCAGGTACTAATAGTCTTGTTTTTCTTAAGCAGTGCAATAGGGAAATCAGAATAAGGCCCAGTATGCAATAGATTAAAACCAGGACTGGATCAACCTGTCCTGAATTTCTAGAGCAACTCTAGTCATGAAGTGTGAGATCTAATTGTTACATCACAGGAATAAAAATTGAAAGACTCATGGGTTTTAGTCCTCACTGTGTTCCTTTGGAATACTTTGTAGGGAAGGAATATGTTTTAATTTATTTTATTTATTTATTTACTTTTATATACCGGTGTTCGATTTTACATATCACATCGGTTTACATTTAAACAAAATTTGCAGAAACTTATGCGTTACCTTTGTCAAATACATTAAACATTTAAATATGGGGATTGTTAACAAGGGATATAAAAGAACATGGGGAATGGCTAACACTACGGGATGCATGAAGGGGAGTGCCTTAATGGTAAAGCAGTAACCATGGAATTATTTTACTGCACAAGGGAAACTGTCTCTCTGGTAGTTTTGTATTAGGAACAGAGCTAATCAACATTCATTGAGCTAATGTCTTATGCACTGCCTTCTGTAATTTATATTACTGATTTTTATAAGGATGGGAAGACTACAATTCCCAGCATTCATCAGAATACCTATTAAAACCACAGAACTGCCTCCTATGAGATTTATTCTTCCTCTTCCAGCACAGCACAGCTAGGTCAGCCAGACTCATGTTGAATATGTTTTTTTTTTCAGCCATGTTCCAGGCCGTAAGAGCCCTGATGATTGTGGGCATTGTTCTGGGAGTTATTGGACTGCTTATAGCCATTTTTGCCTTGAAATGCATTCATATTGGTAACATGGAGGACTCTGCAAAAGCCAACATGACCCTGACCTCTGGCATTATGTTTATTGTGGCTGGTAAGTGAGTGTGTGTTTCATATGTTTGCTCCATGGGACGTGTTTATTAATAGATAAATGATTCTGTGTACATCATGTAACCTGTGTATTAAGAGGATTCTGTGTGCAGGACTCCTAATTTCCTTCAATTCTGTGACTGTGGAAAGGCTGGAAACTTTGGTCCTTACGACAGAATTGACCAGTTCCTGTAGAATCAATACAAGAGACTGGAGGGAAAAGTTGGGTTGGCTGACCAGCAACACATTTACAGTTCCCTTTGCCCCCTTCAATAGCTATCTCTCTCTCTCTTTCTATGCTGATCAGACCAGCAGTTGAAGATGAGTGATGATGCCTCAGGTTACATACTCTTCCTGTCACCAGGGGTCCAACTTATGCTTTGAGCCATGTAGCACTACAAGTGTCCCAAATGATTCAAAGTTCTAGCTGGGTTCCAAGTATCAGAGGAGAGGAATATGGCTTACGACATTACCATTCACCAATTCTTAATGCCATACTGATCAGAATGGGGGGGGGGGGGGGAGTGATGGTCAATAGAATTGTATGAAGAAGGTGCTGAGGAGATTGGGAAAAAGAGGGCAAGAGAATGTGAAATGGAAGCTGGGGTTGATCAAAGGGGGAGTTTTATGAATGAGGGCCTAGAGAAAAGGAATGTAAAAAAGGAACTGGAGGATAAGGCTGTATTTGAAAGAGTAAGTGAGCGACTAGGAGATGAACATTGTGTGAAAAAGGGGCTGGGCAAAAAAGGATCTGAAAGAGGGACTGGAATGTGTATATATATATTGACAGAATGGGGGGGGGGGGGGGATGAGATTGTAAATATCTGGTATGGGGAAGGGAAAGGAGACAAAGAGGATAGGGCCAAGATGGGGGAGATGGAAAAGGGGGTAGGATTTGAGTTGGGGACAAAGAGAAAGATCTCAAAAAATATAAAATATAATAATGGCGCTGCAGGCTTCCATGAATCCCATAATAGTGACTCTATAGACTGCCATGAATCTCATCCCGTATTGGCTGGAGATAAAATCTAACAGGCCACTGTGGATTCCATCCCATGATGGCAGAATGAGGGGTCCAACAGGTTGCCACAGATCCTAACACATGGCAGCAGAAGAAGAGGCCCAGCAAGACCAGCATTGGCCACAGAAGAGGCCCAGAAGAGAGGGGGAGGCTTGGAGAAAGAGCGTGTCTGTGTGTGTGTGTGTGTGTGTGTGTGTGTGTGTAAGAGAAAGAGTAATAGCCTGTGGGAGTGAAAACCTTTGTATGTGTGTGAGAGAAGGAGCATGTGGGAGTGAAAGTTTGGGTGTGACAGCATGTGTGTGTGCAAGGGAGCCTATGGAATTGAGAACTTGTGTAAGTGTGTGTGTGTGTGTGTGTGTGTGTGTGTGTGTGTGAGAGAGCCTGTGAAAGTAAGAATGTGTGAGTGTGTGAGAAAGAGAGAGAAAAAGAGCATGTTGCATGTGAGTGTGTATGTGTGTGAGAGAGATAAAGTATGTGTGAGAACATGTATATGTGTAAAAGAGAGAGAGAGAGAGTGTGTGTGTGTGTGTGTGTGTGTGTGTGTGTGTGTGTGTGTGTGTGTGTGAAGGACAGATAGTGCAGTTTCTGGAATCCAATAGATTGCAAGATCTGAGGCCGTGTAGTTTTACTAGTGGTAAATCTTGTAGAACAAATCTGATCAATTTCTTTGATTGGATCATCAGAGAGTTAAACATAGAAATGATGGCAGAAAAGAACTAAATGATCCACCCAGTCTGCCCAGCAAGCTTATGCCAGTATCTGCTGGACTGTTCAGTTTTCCCTCATGCTTATCAGTTTCCCAGACCATAAAAGTCAAGGCCCTCAGATGCTGTTTGAATCCAGTTTCCCTTAACCCTTGCCATGGAAGCAGAGAGCAATGTTGGAGCTGCATCAAAAGTATCAGGCTTAGTGATTAAGGGTAGTAAAGGTCACATCATCAAGTTACCCCCATGTTTATTTGTTCTCCAAACCGTAAAAGTCTGGGCCCTCATTGGTTGCTGTCAGAATCCAATTGAAGGGAGAGCACTAGACACGGTGTACTTTGATTTCAGTAAGGCATTTGACACGGTTCCACATAGGAGACATAAACAAACTGCCCTCGCCATGGAACCTAGAGTAACTGACTGGGTTAGAAACTGGATGAATGGGAGGCGACAAAGGCTAGTGGGAAATGGAAGGATTGTCGGGAAAGGTTTGTCTTTTTGCCAATGATACCAAACTCTTCAACACATGCACAGGAAGCTAGCCTCTTTCATTGGAAAGGAGGCTCTAGAACAAGGATCATGGGAAGGTGATGAAAAGTGGTAGACTCAGGAGTAATCTTAGGTTTCTTTACAGAGAGGGTAGTGGATGCATGGAACGGCAACTCAGTGGAGATGGTGGAGGCAAAAATGATATCTGAATTCAAGAATGCATGGGATAAGTGCATGGGAACTCTGAGGGAGTGATGGGAATTGTAAGGGCTACATAAAGTAGATGGATAGGCAGACTAGATGGATCATATGGTCCTTTTCTGCCATCATGTTTCTCTGTTTCTCTGTTTCTTGCAGTTTCCAGTTCAATTTTTGTCTGCACATATGTATTTCTTCTTTATGGTCTCTTTATTCTTTATTTGGTGAGGGTTTGTCTGTGCTCTGCATGTGTGATAGAAGTATTCTGCTAGCTTGTAGTTTCTGTGAATGGATCTATAGCATCCTGACCTGTTTTCCTAGTGGGAGATGTATTGGTGTTTAGGGCCTGGTGTAATATTTGCAGTATTGCCTTTTCATAGTTAGAAGTGTTACTGTTTGATAGGGATGTGCAGAGGGACGCCATACATTGAATTTGTGATTCAGATTCATCGGGGAGCAGATGCGTTGCATTCGGCCGTATGGCGCCCCGATGCGTTAATACGGCGATTTCTATTCGTGTCCCAGCTAAAATTAAAATTAACTACAACCTCCCATCCTCCTGACCCCCCACCCCCAAGACTTACCAAAACTCCCTGGTGATCCAACGGGGAGACAGGGAACCATCCCATGCACTCTCACACCCTCAGTGCCGGTTTCATCATGGTACCGACGGTCGGCCCCTGTGACATAGTGAGGGCAAAGGCAATCGACGCCATTTTGAATACTGGCATCGGACGGCCGGCGTGCAGGAGGTAGCTCCTGGACCCCCGCTGGACTTTTGGCAAGTCTTGTGGGGGTCAGGAGGCCCCCACAAGCTGGCCAAAAGTCCCTGGGGGTCCAACGGGGGTCCCGGAGCAACCTCCTGCACTCCGGCCATCCGATGCCAGTACTCAAAATGGCTCCGATAGCCTTTGCCCATATTATGTCACAGGGGCTACTGGTGCCATTGGTCAGCCCCCTGTCACATGGCCATCGGCGCCATCTTGTGCTCCTACCATGTGACAGGGGCTGACCAATGGCACTGGTAGCCCCTGTGACAAAGGCTATCGGCGCCATGATGAAACCAGCACCGAGGGTGTGAGTGCAGGGGATGGTTCCCGGACCCCCCGCTGGACCACCTCGGAGTTTTGGTAAGTCTTGGGGCGGTTTGTTTAAATTTTTATTTAGGTGGCCGTATAATTCGGCAAAGATTCGTGTATTCGTGGGGAATCACGATACGTTTCGCTTCCCCATGAATACTATGAATAGTGCAATATACGTTGTGGATCGCCAATACGGTGAAAACGAATGCACACTCCTACTGTTTGAGTCTGGCAGTTAGTGCGTTATGGTATGGTAGGTTTTAGGGATGTGAATCGGGTGATCGATCGTCTTCGATCGATTTTGGCTGGGGGGGGAGGGAAATCTGATCGTCATGGTTTTTGGTTTTTTTTAAATCGTAAAAAATCGTTAATTGGGGGAGGGCGGGAAAACCGGCACCCTAAAACCCACCCCGACCCTTTAAAATAAATCCCCCCACCCTCCCGAAGCCCCCCAAAATGTTTTAAATTACCTGGGGTCCAGTGGGGGGGGGGGGGGTCCCGGCGCGATCTCCCGCTCTCGGGCCACGGCTGCGTTAAAAGAAATGGCGCCAGTGACCCTTTGCCCTTACCATATGACAGGGCAAAGGTAGCGCCGGCGCCATTTTGGTTCCTGTCACCCGACGTCACGAGTGCAGGAGATCACTTTCGGACCCCCGCTGGACCCCCAGGGACTTTTGGCCAGCTTGGGGGGGCCTCCTGACCCCCACAAGACTTGCCAAAAGTCCAGCGGGGTTCCGGGAGCGACCTCCTGCACGCGGGCCGTATTGCCAATATTCAAAATGGCGCCGGCGCTACTTTTGCCCTCACTGTGTCGACAAACACAAACTAAGGGCCTCATTTTCCAATATCACATGCGATACGAAAAAGGGGTGTACCTTTTGCTAATAAGCATGTGTATCGCAAATTGAGATATCAGCTATGCAAAAAAGCTCCTATTGTGGTTCATGATGTTTCTGGACAGGCCTGTTTCAGTATGCTGCAAGTGTGAGAGAGAGAGAGAGAGCGCACCTGACCATAATGAGACTTGCTATAGTGCCTCCTCCCTAGACAGGTATTTGTATCCCTATGGGAGGCCCACCTAGTAACTCGAGGTGAGGGTTAAGTATTAGTGTAGGGGGGTAGGACCACTTTGACATTCAACGTGAGATGTACGAACAGAACAGTGGTCTCTTGTGAAGATTTGCTGGCCTTCGGAGTGAGGAAACTCACTCCAAGATGAGATTTGGGCAAGGTTCTCTCAACCTAGCTTGAGGGACTCTCTACCTGGGTAACATCAAGCTAGGTTGAGAGAACCTTGCCCAAATCTCATCATGGAGTGAGTTTCCTCACTCCGAAGGCCAGCAAATCTTCACAAGAGACCACTGTTCTGTTCGTACATCTCACGTTGAATGTCAAAGTGGCCCCTACCCCCCTACACTAATACTTAATAGGGATGTGAATCGTTTTTTGACGATTTAAAATATCGTCTGATATATTTTAAATCGTCAAAAATCGTTAGAGGCGATATATGATAGGAATTCCCCCGATTTATCGTCAAAAATCGTAGAGGGGAAGGGGGAGGGCGGGAAAACCGGCACACTAAAACAACCCTAAAACCCACCCCGACCCTTTAAAATAAATCCCCCACCCTCCCGAATCCCCCCAAAATGTCTTAAATTACCTGGGGTCCAGTGGGGGGTCCCGGTGTGATGTTCCACTCTCGGGCCACGGGTGCGTTGATAGAAATGGGGCCGGCGCTACCTTTGCGGCAAAGGTAGCGCCGGCGCCATTTTGGTTCCTGTCCCCCGACGTCACGAGCGTAGGAGATCGCTCCCGGACCCCTGCTGGACCCCCAGGGACTTTTGGCCAGCTTGGGGGGGCCTCCTGACCCCCACAAGACTTGCCAAAAGTCCAGCGGGGGTCCGGGAACGACCTCCTGCACTCGAATCGTGTTGCCGTAATGCAAAATGGCGCCGGCCATACGGCCATACGGCCGGCGCCATTTTGCAGTACGGCAATATGGCCATACGGGCGGCGCCATTTTGCAACGCCATCAAATCTTCACAAGAGACCACTGTTCTTTTGTAGGTGTCACGTAGAATGTCAAAGTGGTCCCTAACCCCCTAAACTGTTACCTAAACCCCACCTCGAGTTACTAGGTGGGCCTACCATAGGGATACAAATACCTACCTATGGGCCATGACATTATGGCCAGGTGCTCTCTCTCTCTCTCCCCCTTGTGTGTCTGGGACCATTAAAAATGGTCCCCCAGTGGTTAAATGCAGGAAATACAACAGGTCTGGCACTTATTGCAGATTCTGAAAATGGTATTGCAATTTGCACTAACTTAGCTCTTCACACAGGTAATTAGTGCAAAATGCTATATTAGCATAAAACACATCCCTTTTGCTATCGCATGCGGTACTTACCGCATTTTTATAAATCCAGGCCTTAACTTGCTCCAGAATGCCTCCAAGTTATCCAAATAAGTTTTACCCAATTAACTACTTAACTGGATTACTTGGAAATGATCAAAGCATGGGAACTTTGAAAAATCATGTGAACCAACCATTTGAATATCAACCCCAATGGTTCTTTGCACAATCAAATTGAATATTTAGAGAATGTGGTTAGAAGAAGGAATTTGCAGTTAATTAATTTCCCAAAGGTTATTACAATCTTTTCTTATAATATGTTTAAAATATCATTATTAAAAATCTTAAAGGTGCCACCTGAATCTATTCTTCATCTATCAAAAATATATTACCTGCCTCTACTCAAGAGGCTGACTTTTAAAGATTGGCAGTCTTGATTGTCCCTTGATAGTTTTGATTTAGCTACATTTCGAGAGAGATTGCTTATAGATGAAAGAACACCTGCTACTCTGATTGTCCAGCTAGCATTAGACACAGACAGAAAATGACTATTGAAAATATTTTTTTAAAACATAGAGATGTGCAGTTTTGAATAATAAAATGTGAATGTATCCTGATAGATTGTAACACAGATAAAATGGAAGACATTTGTATTTCTCTGTCCCAAGGTAACATAACTTGGGCATTTATTTATTGTAATTTTCATGAAAGTCTTTTGCTCATATTTCATGATTGAATCATAAAGTACCAGGAGTTCATTACATTTTTTTGATCCCTCCCAAATATTTACCTTCTCATTGAAAAAGATCTCTCTTTCTACTCATAATACCTATATCTTGGAAGGGTCCATCACTGATGCCCACAATTCATGTTTTTTCACTTTACATATTTATTAGAGTTATGTTTTATTACTGTTATGATTTTTTTCTTCTCCATTAAAATGGACTTTACATTGGTGGACTAATGTATTCAAGATTATTTTTAGAATTTTGTTTATGCTTCTAGCTTAATATTTCATTTGATTTACTTTGTTTAGGAATGATCTTTTTTTTTTCAAGAATTAGTTTATTGTTGTTTATATGATTATGTTACAACTTATAAATAAAAATCCACCACGAATGCTAATATTGTGTAATACCGTCACAATACTTCAGATTGGTATATAAGTTGAAAGTCTTATTTATTCACAAATCGGCAACTCCATTATTATACAGCGCAATTTTTCATGCACACGGGGTCCCCCGACACGGTCCCGTGTTTCGCCAGCGGCTGCGTCGGGAGGGATGCCCACAAATTCAAAGAGGGAAATCTAAAAATTAACAAAAGGACTGTATAAGAAATAGTAATGGTACAGAGTCAATACAGGTAGATGCACACATACATTTTACCTTTAGACGGATTTCTTAAGTTCCAGGCATGGAGTGCGTTCGAGCGAGGTTCAAGGACAACTTAAAAGCTGTCAAAACTCGCGCCAACCAGATTTCAAAGACCAATCAGAAAAGAGAAAGAGCCAACCTATCGCAGCTGAGGTGGTATCAGCTGCAGCCTATCAAGATTATGTAAAATGAAACCATTCGATTTCTTTATTAAGGCCCTTGGGAATCACACAGTCTAACCGGTATATCCACCTTTGTTCACAACGCGTCAGTAAAAGATCAAAATCACCACCACGTAATGGAGGTGTCACAATTTCTAAAACAAAAAAGAATAAATCAGAAATTGTGTGAGAGCGTGATAACCAATGATCCACTAGGGGGGCCAAGTTGCGGGAATGTTTAATATTCGATCTATGTTCGATCACTCGGGTACGTATCTGTCTTGTGGTTTTTCCTACGTATAGCATGTCACAAGGGCAGCGGATAATGTAAACCACGCCTATGGAGGCACAGTCCGAATCTTGACGTCAAGATTCGGACTGTGCCTCCATAGGCGTGGTTTACATTATCCGCTGCCCTTGTGACATGCTATACGTAGGAAAAACCACAAGACAGATACGTACCCGAGTGATCGAACATAGATCGAATATTAAACATTCCCGCAACTTGGCCCCCCTAGTGGATCATTGGTTATCACGCTCTCACACAATTTCTGATTTATTCTTTTTTGTTTTAGAAATTGTGACACCTCCATTACGTGGTGGTGATTTTGATCTTTTACTGACGCGTTGTGAACAAAGGTGGATATACCGGTTAGACTGTGTGATTCCCAAGGGCCTTAATAAAGAAATCGAATGGTTTCATTTTACATAATCTTGATAGGCTGCAGCTGATACCACCTCAGCTGCGATAGGTTGGCTCTTTCTCTTTTCTGATTGGTCTTTGAAATCTGGTTGGCGCGAGTTTTGACAGCTTTTAAGTTGTCCTTGAACCTCGCTCGAACGCACTCCATGCCTGGAACTTAAGAAATCCGTCTAAAGGTAAAATGTATGTGTGCATCTACCTGTATTGACTCTGTACCATTACTATTTCTTATACAGTCCTTTTGTTCATTTTTAGATTTCCCTCTTTGAATTTGTGGGCATCCCTCCCGACGCAGCCGCTGGCGAAACACGGGACCGTGTCGGGGGACCCCGTGTGCATGAAAAATTGCGCTGTATAATAATGGAGTTGCCGATTTGTGAATAAATAAGACTTTCAACTTATATACCAATCTGAAGTATTGTGACTGTATTACACAATATTAGCATTCGTGGTGGATTTTTACATAATTTCTGAATGCTTTCCATATGCTCGGTTTGCTTGTGGTTTGTTCACAACTTATAAATAAAAATAAAAATATGAAAGTTAATGAGCTACTATTATGCAAATTCAGGTAAAGTAGCTCATTAACTATGAGTGTGGTGCAACAATGCATGCAAAATTGGCTTCATGGGTCAGATTTTGCAAAAGAAATAACCACACTTCAATGAGGTATCATTAGTTCTTTTGTGAAACTTTGCATAGATAGTTTCTACATGCTATTTTTTCCTACTGGGATGAGATAACATTTTAGTCCTAATATAAAAATATCACATGTAATGTACTAAAGTGCACATCAACTTTGGAACACTATAGCACATGCTTGTAAGGAAGCTTTCCAGTCTTCTTTGGAGAAGGGAACTAATTTCCAACAGTAACTAAGGGACTAGTCTTTAAGAAGGATATGGGATGCTTGTTAACTGATGTCTCTCTCCTTCAGGATTGTGTTCCATTGCTGGAGTGTCAGTCTTTGCAAACATGCTTGTCACAAACTTCTGGATGACCACAGCCAACATGTATGGAGGAGGGGCAATGGGAGGCATGGGAGGTATGGGAGGAATGACGACAGTCCAGAACAGGTACCTCTTTTACTATAGTGCTAATAGTAATGAGACACAGGATATAGAGCTGTTGGAAGAGCCACTGAGAATGATCAAGAGAACACTAAAATTATCATGATTTGAATAATAATTTAAACTAGTATATTACTGGGTGCCAGCTGAGATCAAGTCAAAGGACATTGGTAGTTGTACCATCTCTTAGGGAAATGGGGTGATTCCAGTAAGCGCCAGAGTATTTTCAGTTGTACCAGGCATGTGCATTCATTGCTCCATTCATTTCATTCTCACAAATGGATAGTAGGCACACAAAACAGTCTGTGCATACGTAGTCGGTAATACATGTACGCACATACCATCCATTTTGCACGCCTACTAACTATTCGTGAGATACGTGCATACTGCCAAAACAAATGAAACAATGAATAAACATCCCTAGCTGCACTATAGAATCTGCTACAGGTGGATATCAGGTAAGGAAGAAATTATCTCACCTTTCAAAAACAAAAGGTTAAGATCTGACTTTTCTCTGGAAAATAATTTTGAGAGAGAATGAAGGTTCTAATAACTTTGCCTGAGTCTTGGGCTGTCAGGTTTTTATTTGGAGTTTTTTAAAAGAATAGTTATATTTTAAGGTAATTTTTAAGGGATGTGGAGAATATGTACCTTAAATAAATAAAAACTACAACACAATTCTAGTCTATAAAAATATTTAAGATCACTTTGGACCCCAGGCTACTTTTTTAAAATGGGTTTGTCCTACCTATGTAATTCTTCATGTATTGTTTGCAAGTAGGATAACTAGTTTTATCCAGTGTCTTGTTCCTAAACTTGTCCCAAACTGTTCCCCATAGAGGCATGTAGGTCAATTCTCTGCTAGCAGAAAATATCATTTTTACCTCCTTCACTGTAAAATTTCCCCTCACTCCCAGGAACTCCCCCCAAGACTTGCCAAAAGTCCCTGGTGGTCCAGTGGGGGTCCTGGAGCCATCTCCTGCACTTGGGCCGTCAGCTGCCGGTATTCAAAATGGCACCAATAGCCTTTGCCCTTACTATGTCACAGGGGCTACCAGTGCCATTGGACGGCCCCTGTGACATAGCCTTTGAGAGGCAAGAAAAGAATCATTCCAAATGCTCACAGTGGAAGAGGATGGGAAAACTTCAAAGTAAAATACAAAATACTCCAGCTCTTCCCTCCTCTAAAAGGAAGAGCTCAGAAAAGAGGAAGTCTACGAATTCTTCACCTAATCCAGGCCTCAATTGTAGGGCCAGGATTTCTTCTTAAGCAAATGATCTGGAACTGAAACAAACACTTCTCATTCTCTAATGTTCAGTTAAAAATCCACACATCCACCAGGATGGTATTTATAATCAAATTTTGAAATTGGGCTTCTTCAGTCCATAATTCACTAAGAGGGTGACCATCTTCCCATGAGAGTATTGCCCTCATAAGGAGTGAGTGCCAATAGGTATGATGCTGTGCATGCGCTATATACCAAGCAAATACACCCACAATAGGATTGCTTATGGTATACCGGATACAGTTTTCATGGAACTTATGAATTCTCTACCTTTCAGCTTAAATCACACCCACATTGTTGCAGCCTGATATAATAAAACCAATAAATTCCATACCCATATGTTTAGATACTAAATCATTCAGTTTCATCTACATATAGCATCAATATCCTTTACAGGCCTTCAGACTTTTAAATAAAATTCCCCAGAAATATATCAGTATTTATTTTATAACTTAAAATTTAGGTGGAGAATCAAGATAAATTATCCAGGGGAATCTGAGATTTCATAATGAATACATATTTATACCACAGTGGTAAAAGTACAGAGGGGGCATATTTAGTAACCTGGCAAGGGGTCAAATTATCCAGTTAAAGTTAGCTGGATAACTTGTCCCAGATATTTAGCAGGATAAATGCAGTGCTGGAATTGTAAACTGTGCTGGAAACCCAGGTGTGGATAAGTGAATACCTCGTTCCCAGTTGGGGTTTTTTAAGTCTATGGGGGTGAAGGGGAGGGCAAGAGATAGTCTGATTTTGAATTTAAAAAACAACAGGGAAGGGGCTAAGTGTAGACCCAAGGACCCCTCTGCATATTTTGAACACCAGAGGAATTGGAGGGTGGGGGATGTGTAGCCCAGCAGGATCATTTAGGACATATTTGGAGAGGAGGGTGGGAATCAGGTTATAGGCTTGCATGGTACTATTGTTTAAGTTTTGTTTAACAGTTTCACGTAAATGGATATTTTTGAAAATATCTGGTTAAGTGGAGAATTATCCATCCATGCATGGCTACAATTTGACAGTCGATTAGCTTAGGTCCGTCCTAGAACACCCCGTAATGCCTCTTTTTTATTCGGCTAGTTAAACTGGATAAGTGATCCAATTTTTAAAAATTTACCATTTAGCTGGGTAACTTGTGAGTTATCCAGCTAAATAACTTTGAATATTGGTTCATAATGCTAAGGATATAAAAAGGGGGAAGGTTCTTGATACAATAATCCAGAAAAAGGTTTTACGGTTTTTGAGATAAAATGGCCAGAAATAAATCTTGCTTAAACTTGATAGTCTTTGAGAATGTTCTAACAGGTCAATTCACCTGTATTTTTTCTGTTGCAGATATACCTTTGGATCCGCTTTGTTTGTTGGGTGGGTGGCAGGAGGCCTAACCCTGATAGGTGGAGTTATGATGTGCATTGCCTGCAGAGGTCTGATGCCAGAGGAGACCACGTGAGTGACACATTTTAGTGCATAATCGTAGTTGGCATTTTAAGTTACAGTGACTGACCAGATGTCTTTAAGCCATGAGATAATTATTTGCCTAGACCTGGTTTTAATTTTTTATTACACAGTAATTCAAGAATCCACCAAGCATTTTTTTTTTAAAAAGAAGACTAGAAATCCTTAGAATGCTTTGAGTTGGGAGTTTTACAGGCTGGAAATAAATGGAAAATAGTATAGTATCTTGTTGAAAATTAAGTTTGGTCACCTTAAATTAGAGTAATGTGGTTAGAGCATGGGATGGACAAATTGTATGCACTGAGGAACAAGAAAGAATGCCCTGCTTTCAATAATAAATAAAACAAGAACTGTAAAAGGGAAGAGCATACAACATGGAAATATTGATGTGGAAATGTCCTAATCTTTCATGCAAATGCACTGAAGTGATGTGTAGGAGGCTGAACGTGAAAAATCATCACTATTGACCCAATCAGCAAGAGTTTCCTACCTGAGAATTAGTAACTTAAGGGGACAAGAGAGTCATAAAGGAAAGTGTTTAATAAAAAGGTGTCAGAAATCAGCAAAAAAATACCCTATTTATTTTCCATCTAGAAGTATCTTGTTCTATTGTACTTTGGTTTTCTCTGTTAAATCAGTTATATTCGTTGTGTTATCTTTACACATCCATTCCTTTTCTTGGCCTTTCCTTCTTCTATAGTATTTATATTTTTTTTAGAGGTCAATATTTAGATGTAGCTGGCAAAGTAACTTACACAGGATATTCAGCAACATGGCTATGCTGCTGAATATCCCTGTATTTGCTACTTCTTATTTGCATAAGTTTTATCCATCTAAGTTTAGACCTGCTATGGAACAGGTCTAATTTATTTCGTTAACTTAACCTGATAAGTGTGAATAATATTGCTACTTATCTGGCTAACAGGCCTATATTTTCTAAAACAACGTGGCAGCGTGAATTGCGCGGTGCAGGGGGGCAGGGGGGGCGAAGCGGGGGGCGGGCCTGCGAAAGCTGGCAGCGATCACACCTCTGCAGTGTGATCGCTGCCAGCTTTGGCACCCTATAGCGCCGTCATAAAAGGTGGCACTATTGGGCACGAAACGGGCAGCGAAAAGGCTCCTTACCTTTTCGCTGTCCACGCTGTCTTCACAGTGTCCGCCCCGACTCCTCCTCTTCTGGGGCAGACTCCGCCCCTTTTTAACTATCTCATGTGAAAGGTCCCTTTTCACGTGTGCTAGCTTTAAAAAATGCACCCCTTAGCCGGATAAGTAGAGCTGCCCAATTACACCCACTGCCTGCCCATTGGCTATCTGGCTAACTACTTAGCCAGACGAGTGACTTATCTGACTAAGTTGAGACCACTGAACCTAGTTTCACTCACACATGCACATTTTCTCTTGCCCTCTCCTTTACTGGGATCCATGCAGGACTGGAGAGGAAGACAATCCTCCTCCCTACATCTGGCTGCTGATTGGTTCAGTGTGATAGCCAGAACAAGTCATGGGTGGGAGGTGGAGAATCAGTAGTGGAGCTTCCTCCTGCCTTCTGCCTTGGACTCCTTCCTAGTGCCAGTCATTTATATAGCACAGATGGAGGAAAAAGGTAGCTTGGCTTAGAAGAGGAGGTGATTTCTAAGGCCTGGAGATCATAGGTGCTCTCCTGGGGACCTGAAGAAAGGGCTCTAAATATGGAATCTCTGGGTCAGATCTGGAGAGTTCCTAGGTTTGATCATGCTACCTCTCTGGTCATATTCAAATCCAGCTTTAAAACGCTTTTAAATCCTAAGTATTTTTCTATAATAAATACACTTCTCACAGACTCTTATTTGTCATGTATGTTCGTCTTGACTAGATTGTAAGCTCCATGGACCAGGGACTACCTGTTATGTGTATCTGTATAGTACTATGTATTTTTAGTAGTGCTTTAAAAATGATAAATACTATAGTAATAACACAGTGCTTTAAAAAGTATAAAAGCACTTGTGATTCATCCTGGTTTTTTTTTTTTATTCCCCGAGTCCCCCCAGGCCTCTACTTTCAGAAGCACATTGGGGAAAGTTAAAAAAAAAAAAGTACAGGATATTATGAATTTGAGAACAGAGAATAGGGGACTTATTTAAGGTCACACCATGCATGGAAAAGCTGGATTTAATCCAGGAGTCTGCCTCCTTTTTGAAAGCTTTGTGCTCTAAGCACTCTTCTACAGCATATTGCTGGTTTCTAGAATGATCTTTGGACAAATAACTCTTTGTTGCTTGGAACCAGATCATTCAGCCTGGTGCATCCCATTAGAACTCAAAACCCACAGGCTACAAGAAGTTAATAAACAAAACCACATTGCAAAGTCCAGAACACCTTGCATCAGTTTCATCAAGTTATCAATGATCAAATGTTATGTCTTCTGAGTAATTTGTTATTAAAGATGCTTATTTTGATTTATTTTTAGTTACAAAGCAGTGTCCTACCATACTGCTGCAAAGAGCACTGGCTACAAGACTGCAGGGTACAAGTCTGGGTATGATTCTGAGGTGAAGAGCAAAACTTACAATGAATCTCGACGCAGTGAAGATGGAAAAAGTTACCCTTCCAAATATGACTACGTGTAAGGGTCCCTCAGAGCTTCAAGATACACTCTCTTTGATATTCCTTTACACGGTGGCTGCTCATGTGACAGTGCTGGCACATGGCATTTTCTCTATTGTACTACAATATAATGATCTGCCATGAATCAACTCTATTGCCAGAATGTATATATGTATACACTATACATGTATGCATATATGCATGTATAAACAGGTGCCAAACCACTTTAGCCAGTACTTATTATATATCTAATCATCTGAAATGTGATTGCAAACCCTGACAAAAAATGCTTTTCTTTTTAAGGCATGAAACATATATTGTCTACATCCCACGCATGATAGTGTATCTTTATTCAGATTTGTAGAAAAACCTAATCACATGAGTTAAGAAAACAGCCCAGTTGCTTGCTACATTATATAAATTGCATTGTTTTTTCCATACATTTTCGAGTAAGAGTGTAATGATTTAGCTCAAGTTATGTGTGAAATATCCTGTGCAACTTGTTATAAGATTAAATAGTTAAGAAGACCACTCTTTTCAGCTATGAAATATGCCTTCCAAGACTATATAGTTCTGAATTCAGAAGAAATGTCTTATAAGTGTAACACCCAGTGCTGCAAGTAAGCAGGTATAATCAGGTACACAGTACAGTATGACATCTTCTGAGACACAAAGGCAGGATTAAGCCTGATGTTTTCTGTAGGCTCTCCTTTAGTCAGTTTACAGAAAACACAGCAGGGAAGAGGCTCCTAAAGGAGCAGGGCAATTGTTTTTCTTCTTTATTATGTGCTCTCTTGTCTCACCCCCTCTCCTCATGTTCCCACAGTCCCCAATGTCAATACCAGCAAGTTTCCTGTGGACAGTCTTATGGGACAGTGGTTCTCAACCCAGTCTTCAGGACAAACCTAGCCAGTCAGTTTTTCAAGATATTATCCATGATGAATATACGTGAGATGGTTCTTCATACAAGAGAGGCAGTGCATGCAAATCTACCTCAAGCATATTCATGATAGATATCCTGAAAACCTGACTGGCTAGGTATATTCCCAGGGCAGTGGCTTGTTTCAGTTTGTATAAGAAAGTTGTTTATAGTAATTAAAAAGCTTTTTGAAATTCAAATGTGGTCTGCTCTATTTACTTGCTTTCTTATCTCCCCTCACCCATTCACCACATCTTCTGCTTTTCTTATACAGATTGTTTCTGCAGCAAAACTGCAATTTTTGGCTGATTCACTAATTAAGTAAACTATTGATTCTTTACCACTTACTTAATTAAAGCTTCTTACTATTTAAGACGACTTACAAGCCACCTAGTTTAATTCCTACCTACTTTAAACCTTCTCAGTCATGACTTTTCTCATTTAATTCAGATCTTATATGTTTTTGCTGTGTGTCATCTCTCTGTCTTGTATAGATTGTAAGCTCTAAGGGGCAGGGACTATCCATTATCTGGCTATTTACAATGCTATGTGCATCTGATAAGTGCTATACAAATGACTAACAATAATAATGAATGGCAAGTTTATGTGATGTGAGTCACTTGCATATTAAGGAATATAATGAGGTGATATAAAGGTGTTAAAATCAAAGCATTTATTTTGGTAACACAGGGGAAGGAACAACTCTGTGGTAGACATCCGGCTTCAGATTGAGCAAGCCTGGTTTTGCAATGTCTGTTTCAAATCAATCTATGTAAAGTCAAAAAGTGGAGTCAACAGGTCAGGGCACACTGGACTGTTGAGAATATGAAACTGCAAGTGCAAATGAAATGTGAAGCTTCCAGTTCATGTAGGAAGTTTAACTTAGTCCTGTTTTTTTGAACTTGCATCTCAATGCATTCTAGTATTTGTTGTCTCTACTTATACTATTGGAAATTAGCACATCAGGTACCAGAATGCATCAAGATAGAGCCTGTTAAAACCAGGACTGCTCTCAGAACTCCCTCCAGGAATTGGGTGACTTAGCAGCTATGAACATTTTCTCCATGTGCATATATTATCCAACTGCAAATAGATCTGATAATAATGTTCCTAAGGAATACGATCTGAATGACAGGCACTATGTAATTGAAAAATATTTGTAAATGATAGACTGTAGTGTGGTTGCCAATTTAGTCCATTTTAATACATGGAAATAAAGATTAACAAATAAAAACAACAATAATAACAACAACAAAAGCAAACAAAATATAAGGTGATACCTTTTTATTGGATTAAGTTAATACATTTCTTGACTAGCTTTCAGGAGCTAATATTCAGGTCAGAGCAAAATCTATAAAAAGGTATCACCATATCTATCTGTTTATCTGTCAGTCTATCTATCTATCTATCTATCTATCTAATTTGTTAACCTTTATTCTCATAAAGGTTAACATCATTTTCTCATAAAGTAAATGATGGCAGATAAAGGTCAATTGCCTCATTCAGACTTCCCAGGGTGTGAAATCAGGGGAGGGGTCAATATAGTACCAGTAAGAATTAAAATCTGTTTTCACCCCTGGTGTCACAACACCCCAAAAATTGCAGCAACTATTTCATCTATATTGGTTCTGGAGGCTAATTTGCTCAGTGCTGTTTTTAATAAAGACAATGGCTACACCAAATACTTAGTTTCAAACTTGACAAATGTATTTGGCAATATGGCAAGATGTTATAATACTGACAACAGTAATTGATGCTAATTGCTTGACCCTCAAAAAAATGTTAATTCACTGTTTGACCTTGATTGTATTAATTTTCACATTCCCAGTACTGAAATTAATAATCAATTTGCACAATGTTCCAGGTATAACAAAAATGTCCAAGAGTCAATTTGCAGCATTAACTCCCTTTAGTCTCTTGTTAGTACTTATATAGAATTCTTTTTCCTGAAAGTTTATATACTATTGTGCATTATTCTCCCTGGGAATGTTAATAGTGGTCATTTTTTCCCTACGTTTTTTATATACTACTGTGTAGGTAGTGAAAGAACTTAAAAGCCAGTTATAGAGTTACATTACAGTCTTTTTTCTTTTTACTGAGAAAAACTACAGAGGCTTCTTGTCTTTTGTATAGAGCTTTGTAATGAAAAAAGCAGCAAGCTTTGTATCCAATGCAAGTGGGTGAGGGTAGCAGGCAGACTAGAGTGATAGAGAACTCAGATCAGATAAAGATGAACTGTGGAAATGTCAAAAGGTTGGAAAGTCACTGCTTGGTCTGGTCAAAGTTACACCAACAAACCTCCAGCCAATCAGCAAGAAGAATTAGGCGGACAGCATAAAACGCAAATTTTGCAATAGACAGACAATGAGACACCTTGGTATATATGAATTCTCAGATCCAGGTTATAAACTGATGAACTCATGATAACCTGTGGCATGGTTTTGTCAAGATGGTGTCTTGAAAAATCTGATGCCATGAGTTGAGTTACCATAGATCAGGGCTTCCAAAACTGTCCTGGGGACTCCACAGCCATTCAGGTTTTCAGGATATCCACAATGAATATGCATGAGATAGACTCACTGGCAGTGAGATCCCCAAGACAGGTTTAAGAAGCCATGCCACAGATTCTGTCTGGCTGAGGAAAGCTAATGACATGTTCAATGTCGCATGTTACGTCAAATGAAAAAAGATCGCTCTGACAAAAATATATAACATTAGAGGAAGTGGCATCATGGACTTGCATGGCCATTTAAGCTGTACACACATTCTAAGCGGGGTAAATTAAGCAATAAAAAGCAGGATTTCAGCAACAGAACATGGTCCCATCTGCAAGTTTGGAAAGATAAACCTGCAGAGCATGGCAACATGCAGGAAAACTGGATAAATTAAATCATAGTTTGGCACACGTGAATTAGGTATATGGCATACTGGGAAGGCCAAAGAGATATGTGAACAGGCTATATCAGATTCTGATGGTTCTAGTGAGAGCAAAAACATGACAGACCCAGCACAAATAACTACATAGGGAGAGTTGTAGTGCTGGTTCTGAGAATTTAAAGAGGACCTAGCGAGAGTGAAAAGTGAAATATTAGCAACAATTTCAGAGTAGGCGAAACTGTTGCGGTCTCCACCGCTTCCCCTCTATCTGCTGTGCTCAGGGCTCACCTCCGATGGGTGGAACGCTGCTCCCGCGGCTCCGCTGGGCCTTCGGGACGTCCGCCATTGCTGGGTCATCTTGCTGCTGCCACGCGCGCGCGCGCGAGGACGCGCATTATGGACGCACGGTCACCGGAAGTCTGGCCCCGTCTGGGTTAACTATGCCACGCCCCAAGCCCGATTTAACCGGCGTTCGTCTGCCTTCTCATTGCCTTGCAACGAGGGTCGCTACTGTTAGTAGTTCTTAGTTGCGCTTCTGCTGTTCTACGTTCCGGTTGACCTCAGCTTGTTCCTGACTCCGCTTCTGCCTGCCGCCTGCCATTGACCTCAGCTTGTTCCTGACTCTGCTTCTGCCTGACGCCTGCCATTGACCTCAGCTTGTTCCTGACTCCGCTTCTGCCTGACGCCTGCCATTGACTTCAGCTTGTACCCGACTCCGCTCCTGCTTGCCGCCAGCCTCCGACCTTTGCCTGCACCTGAGACTGCTACTACTGGCTGCCAGCCTGACTCGGGTTCGTCTCCATTCTACTCACTGCCCGGTCCGGCCCTATTGCATGCCACTGACTCCAGCCCTGCCTTCAGCTGGTCACAGTCTACGGTACACTACAGACTCTGTTCCTGTTATCTGTCTGCTCCGCTCCGCGGCTTACTACAGACCCCGGGCCTGCTCACTAACTGCTTTGTTCAGCAGGCTACAGACTCTATCTGGCTGCCCCGCTCTCGCCGGGCCTTCCTGCTCCTTGCTGCTGGACTCTGTGGGTTACGCTTGCCCAGGCCTTTTCTATAGAGACTGTTACTGTGCTCCTAAGTCCCAAGGTTCTAGGACCCTACGGGCTCCTCCTGGGGGGTTCCTGGTTCCCGGGTGAAGACCTGTGCCTGTGGCTCTGCCTCCCGACCTACTCTACACCAGGGTAGTTTGGCTCAAGGGTTCACACCTGGACTGCAGCTTCCCAGACCGCAACAGTTTGCAAGGCCATGGACTCGGCGGAGTCTCCCAGTCTGCAGGCTATCCCTGGGATGGCGCAGCGCCTTCAACAGCAGCAACATTGTATCGATACTCTTGCTGCCACTGTGGACCAATTGGTCTCTCGTCTAGAAGCTTCTACTCGCCAAGGGCCTTCTGTACCTGTCGCTGTTCCCAATACACAGCTGCCAGCTCCTAGCAGGTACGCTGGGGACAGTAAGTCCTGCCGTGGGTTCCTGAACCAGTGTCAAGTACGGTTCACCTTGTTACGAACCCAGTTTCCCACTGAAGCAGCTAAAGTGGCCTATATTTTTTCTTTACTGGATGGCAAGGCGCTTGAATGGGCTTCACCCTTGTGGGAACGCTCCGATCCTCTGCTACAAAATCTTCAGGAATTTCTTCTTCAGTTTCGCCTGGCCTTTGATGACCCTGCACGCCAGTCTACGGCGGCTTCTGAACTCCTGCATCTCCGATAGGGCACGCGTCCGGTAGCGGAGTACATTATCAACTTTCGGACCCTGGCCATGGAACTGGCTTGGCAGGATGATTGCTTAAAAGGGATCTTCCTTGAAGGCTTGGCTGGTCGGATTAAAGATGAACTGGCAGGACGGGAGATTCCTGAGGAGTTGAATGACTTAATGGACATTGCAGGCAAGGTTGACCGCCGTCTTCAACAGCGTGACAGAGAGACTCGGTCAGCCAATAGGAGTCAGCCACGCCTACACGTCTCCTCCAGGTCTCCTCTGCAAAGGACTTCTCCTGCTGCCAGCCCTGCTTCTGAACCTATGCAGCTGGGCAGGTCACCACTTACTCCGGAAGAGAGGAGCCGTCGGCGCTCCCTAGGCCTCTGCCTATATTGTGGAGGTAAAGGACATTTCTTGTCATCTTGCACTGAGCGTCCGGGAAACGCCCGTGCCAAGGCTATACCGAGGAGCTACACCTAGGCGCTACCGGATCCACTCCTCTCTGCACTCTGCCTGTAACCCTCAAGTACCCCGGTGGGGAGATCCAGATTCGGGCCTTTGTCAATTCTGGGGCTGAGGGGAACTTTATTGTGGCCGAGCTAGTGAAACAGCTGGGCCTGCCTACAGAACCACGGAATCCTCCTTTACGCATCTCTTCGATCCGAGGGACCTTGCTGCCTGGAGTTATCTCTCGCTCCACGAGACCAGTGACTTTGCAAACGGGTCTATTTCACTCCGAGGAGATTTCCCTACTCATCCTGGAACGAGCCGTGCATCCTTTGGTGCTGGGACTTCCGTGGCTCCACCAGCACTCCCCCGTCATCAGATGGGATGACTTCCAGCTAGTTAGCTGGGGTTCTGCCTGCTTTGACCAATGTTTACGTCTTCCTCGTCCTCCCAACTCTCTGCATCTCTGTTCCACGCATCTCCTGCCAGAGGCCTACCAAAGTTTTTAAGATGTCTTCTCCAAAGAGATGGCGGAGATTCTCCCGGAACACAGACCATTTGACTGTCCCATTGATCTGGTTCCCGGTACCACACCGCCTCGTGGCCGTGTATATCCTCTCTCACTGCCAGAGACTAAGGCGATGTCCCAGTATATCTCCGAGAACCTAGCCAAGGGATTTATTCATCCATCCCGGTCCCCGGCAGGTGCTGGATTCTTTTTCGTGGGCAGAAAGGATGGTTCGCTATGACCGTGTATTGACTATCGTGGTCTCAACGCCATTACCAAGCGAGACCGCTATCCATTGCCGCTTATCCCGGAACTATTGGACCGTCTCCAAGGGGCTCGCATCTTTACTAAATTGGACCTGAGGGGGGCCTATAACCTCGTCCGTATTCACCCAGGAGACGAGTGGAAGATGGCATTCAACACACGTGATGGGCATTACGAGTATCTCGTGATGCCCTTTGGGCTTTGTAATGCCCCTGCCGTCTTCCAGCACCTCATGAACGAGGTCCTTCGAGAGATGCTCCATTCCCACGTAATAGTCTACTTGGATGATGTCCTCATATACTCCAAAGACATAGACTCTCACCACCAACATGTTTGCCAGGTTCTTCAGGCCCTCCGGGCCCATCATCTATATGCCAAGCTTGAGAAATGCGTTTTTGAAGCTGAATCTCTACCTTTCCTGGGATATATTATTTCAGCAGCTGGTTTTTGTATGGACCCAGAAAAGGTAGCCGCCATCACTAAATGGCCCCAGCCCACGGGTCTCAAAGCCCTCCAGCGCTTCCTGGGCTTTGCAAACTTTTATAGACATTTTATTCCACGATACTCTCACCGTGTGGCTCCTCTTACAGCCTTGACCCGGAAAGGAGCAGATGCTAAGCACTGGCCGGATGCTGCCGTCGCAGCCTTCTCTGATCTCAAGGAGGCCTTTCTCTCGGATGTCTGTCTCCGACACCCGGACTCTTCACGACCGTTCATCGTGGAGGTAGATACCTCCAGCATCGCAGTGGGAGCGGTTCTCAGCCAGCACTTTGATACTGGACAACTCCTTCCTTGCTCGTACTTTTCCCAGAAGTTCTCAGCCGCTGAAATTAACTATTCCATTGGGGATAAGGAGTTGCTGGCGATAAAACTCGCTTTCGAAGAATGGAGACAGTGGCTCAAAGGCTCCTTACACACCACCACCGTTTACACGGATCATAAGAATTTGGAATTTCTGACCCAGGCTCAACGACTGAACCCCCGCCAAGCCCGCTGGGCCTTGTTCTTCAGTCGTTTTGACTTTGTTGTACAGTACCGCCCTGCTGCTAAAAATCTCCGGGCTGACGCCTTGTCTCGCACCTCTTGCGCCGAGGAGGACAGTGACCCACCACAATTCATCTTGGACCCCGCTAAGGTTCGTCTCACTGCCATGACCATCCTCTCACAAGACCGGACGGTGCTCTCGCGCCGGGACCATTTGACTGCCTTACGTTGGGCCCACGTCTCCTTGATCGGAGGACATGCTGGACGAGAGAGGACTCTGGAGCTTGTTAACCGGTACTACTGGTGGCCCAACATCCGGCGTGACGTCGCCTCGTATGTGGCTTCTTGCCCCACCTGTGCTCGCCAGAAACCCAACTCTGGCTCCCCATATGGTCTCCTGCACCCACTTCCGGTTCCCACTGAACCATGGACTCATATAGCTACAGACTTCATAGTTGACCTGCCTCCCTCCCAGGGACATACGGTCGTCTGGGTCATGGTCGACCGTTTCTCAAAAATGGTCCATCTGGTTCCCCTGCCTAAGCTTCCCTCTGCACCCGAGTTGGCCCACCTGTTCGCCCAACATGTGTTCAGGCCTCACGGCCTCCCTCAAGATATCGTTTCGGACAGAGGTTCGCAGTTTGTGGCCCGCTACTGGAGAGCCCTCTGTAAATGCTTCCAGGTTAAGCTTAGTTTCTCCACCGCCTTTCATCCTCAAAGCAAAGGACAGACCGAGAGGATGAACAGGACTCTAAAAGCTTACCTCCAGGCCTTCATTAATGAGAGGCAAGACAACTGGTCAGAGCTCTTGCCCTGGGCCGAATTTGCATATAACAACCAGGTCCACGCTGCCACAGGCAGATCTCCGTTCCACCTGGTATATGGTAAGCCGTTACGACCACCGCTCCCGCTAGAGGCTCCCAGTGCCTCACCCGCTGTTCAAGTAACGGCCCAACAACTCCAGGCGTTGTGGCACGAAGGCTGGCCGGCGATGGTGATCGTCCGTCCGCTTAGCCTTCGTGGCCGTGCAGCCACGAAGGCTAAGCAGACGGCCGATCACCATCGCCGGCCAGCTCCCACATTCCAGCCTGGGGATAGAGTCTGGCTAAGTACGAAGAATCTGCACCTTCGACTTCCCTCACGAAGATTTGCACCAAAATTCTATGGTCCGTTTTGAGTGGCTGAACGAGTGGGATTGGTATCGTATCGGCTTCGGCTACCCTCTTCCTTCAGAGTACACAACGTGTTTCATGCCTCACTGCTCAACCCTGTGGTTCTCTCCCGGTATCACCGTACTCCTCCGGACCCTGCAGCCACAACCGTTGATGATGATCGTACATACCAAGTGCGGGACGTCCTGGACATCCGATTTCACAACCGCAGATGGGGGTATCTCTTGGCCTGGGAAGGTTGTGGTGACGAAGATAACACCTGGGAGCCCAGCCGTAATATTCTAGACAAAGATCTCCTGCACCAGTTCCACTGGGACCATCCGGAGAAACCAGGTCCGCTCAAGAGGGGCCGTAAAGGGGGGGGGGGGTACCGTTGCGGTCTCCACCGCTTCCCCTCTATCTGCTGTGCTCAGGGCTCACCTCCGATGGGGGGAACGCTGTTCCCGCGGCTCCGCTGGGCCTTCGGGGCGTCCGCCATTGCTGGGTCATTTCGCTGCTGCCGCACGCGCGTGCGAGGACGCGCATTATGGATGCACGGTCACCGGAAGTCTGGCCCCGCCTGGGTTAACTACGCCACGCTCCAAGCCCGATTTAACCGGCGTTCATCTGCCTTCTCATTGCCTTGCAACGAGGGTCGCTACTGTTAGTAGTTCTTAGTTGCGCTTCTGCTGTTCTACGTTCCGGTTGACCTCAGCTTGTTCCTGACTCCGCTTCTGCCTGCCGCCTGCCATTGACCTCAGCTTGTTCCTGACTCCGCTTCTGCCTGCCGCCTGCCATTGACCTCAGCTTGTTCCTGACTCCGCTTCTGCCTGCCGCCTGCCATTGACCTCAGCTTGTTCCTGACTCCGCTTCTGCCTGCAGCCCGCCATTGACTTCAGCTTGTACCCGACTCCGCTCCTGCTTGCCGCCAGCCTCCGACCTTTGCCTGCACCTGAGACTGCTACTACTGGCTGCCAGCCTGACTCGGGTTCGTCTCCATTCTACTCACTGCCCGGTCCGGCCCTATTGCACGCCACTGACTCCAGCCCTGCCTTCAGCTGGTCACAGTCTACGGTACACTACAGACTCTGTTCCTGTTATCTGTCTGCTCCGCTCCGCGGCTTACTACAGACCCCGGGCCTGCTCACTAACTGCTTTGTTCAGCAGGCTACAGTCTCTATCTGGCTGCCCCGCTCTCGCCGGGCCTTCCTGCTCCTTGCTGCTGGACTCTGTGGGTTACGCTTGCCCAGGCCTTTTCTATAGAGACTGTTACTGTGCTCCTAAGTCCCAAGGTTCTAGGACCCTACGGGCTCCTCCTGGGGGGTTCCTGGTTCCTGGGTGAAGACCTGTGCCTGTGGCTCCGCTTCCCGACCTACTCTACACCAGGGTAGTTCAGCTCAAGGGTTCACACCTGGACTGCAGCTTCCCAGACTGCAACAGAAACAGTGATACAAAGAGTCCACAAATTGCAACATCTCTGATTCCATTCTCTCTTATTTGCCAGAACCCTCTAACTTTTCATCCAGAATATTTACTATGGGGATAATCACACTCAGGGTAATGCTAAGGAGTAGCAAATCACTTGGACCAGATGGTTTGCACCCCAGGGTTCTGAAGGAACTCAAAAATGAAATGACAGATCTATTAGTTAAAATTTGTAACCTATCATTAAAATCATCCATTGTACCTCAAGACTGGAAGGTGGCTAATGTAACCCCAATATTTAGAAGGGCTCCAGGGGTGATCCAGGAAACTATAGATCAGTGAGCGCGAGTTTAGTGCCAGGAAAAATAGTGGAAACTATTCTAAAGATCAAAATCATAGAGCATATAGAAAGACATTGTTTAATGGAACACAACATAGATTTACCCAAGGCAAGTCTTGCCACTTAAATGTGGATAAAGTTGAATGGTAGATGTAGTGTATTTGGATATTCAGAAGGCATTTGACAAAGTCCTCATGAGTGGCTTCTAAGAAAACTAAAAAGTCATGGGATAGTAGGTGGTGTCCTTTCATGGATTACAAACTGGTTAAAAGACAGGAAACAGAGAGTAGGATTAAATGGTCAGTTTTCTCAGTGGAAAAGTGTAAACAGTGGAGTGCCTCAGGGATCTGTACTTGGACCGACGCTTTTCAATATATTTATAAATGATCTGGAAAGGAAGACGATGATTGAAGTAATCATATTTGCAGTTGATACAAAATTATTCAGAGTAGTTAAATCACAAGAGGATTATGGTAAATTGCGCGAGGACCTTGCGAGTCTGGAAGATTGGGCATCCAAATGGCAGATGAAATTTAATGTGGACAAGTGTAAGGTGATGCATATAGGGAAAAGTAACCCATGCATAGTTACATGATGTTAGGTTCCATATTAGGAGATGCCACTCAGGATAATATATTAACATGGTCAGCTCAGTGTGCTGCAGCAGTCAAAAAAGCAAACAGAATGTTAGAAATGATTAGGAAGGGAATGGTGAATAAAACAGAAAATGTCATAATACCTCTGTATTGCTCCATGGTGCGACCATACCTTGAGTACTGTGTACAATTATGGTTGCCGCATCTCAAAAAAGATATAGTTGCGATATAGAAGATACAGAGAGGAGTGACCAAAATGATAAAGGAGATGGAACAGCTCCCCTATGAGGAAAGGCTAAAGGTTAGGGCTGTTCAGCTTGAAAAAGAGATGGCTGAGGGGGGATATGATAGAGGTCTTTAAAATCATGAGAGGTCTAGAATGGGTAAATGTGAATCGGTTATTTATTCTTTTGGATAATAGAAGGACTAGCGGGCACTCTATGAAGTTAGCAAGAAGCACATGTAAAATTAATCAGAGAAAATTATTTTTCACTCAACACATAATTATGCTCTGGAATTTGTTGCCAGAGGATGTGGTTAGTACAGTTAGTGTAGCTGGGTTTAAAACAGGTTTGGATAAGTTCTTGGAGAAGTCCATTAACTGCTATTAATCAAGTTAATTTAGTGAATAGTCACTGAAATAATTGGCATTAGTAGCATGGGATCTACTTAGTGTTTGGGTACTTGTCAGGTACATGTAACCTCGATTGGCTACTGTTGGAAACAGGATGCTGGGCTTGATAGACCATTGGTCTGGTCCAGTATGCAATTACTTAGGTTCTTATACTTCTAGAATTAAATCCACTAGAGATATGTAGATTAAAAATTTTGTATATCATTTTGTCTATTAATTTTGTAGGTCAACTGACTTCATTTGGTTTGTAATAATGAAATAAAAAATAATTTATTTAATCATTCCATTTGCTTTTTTTAAAATTGAAGTCAATGGGGGAAGCAATCCTTAGGCACCATTGACTTCAGGGTTAAACCTTTCTCTGGTCTAGGCTTAGGCCTTTGCCTTGGCATTGGGACCTGTATTATGATTAGGGAGAGCAAACTAGAAGACATCTAGATGGTATGGGTATGGATAGAATAACCCGTACTGGAAAGTAAAACTCTGAGCTCAGATTTATAGCCTAGCATTTATTGAGACAAAGAAATCTGAACTGTGTATGTCTATGTACTGCAAAGTATAAATTCGGCCCCAGCCCCTATTCTTCAGATCAGATAGAAGACGCTAAATGCAGATATGTTCTCCTGCATAACTTGCCCTCATACCTTGGAGAATTCCTTGAACCTTAGGCCAACTCCTTGCAAGGCGAACACTACCGGGCTATGTTACTTATCTATTGAGGGCGAGATAAGGGAAGTAAATCTATGATTTAGTGTGTTTTTATATTATATTAACATCTCTCTCTCTCTCTCTCTCTCGTTCTCTTTGTTGTTTGTCCATAATTTCTGGACTCAGGGCCAGGGCAACAAGAACACTCAGTCTCAGTACAATAGTTACATATGTATTCTCATGTTCTGTATATAAGCATGTTGCTAGCAATAGTTTTATTTTCACTTTCTTATATGCCATATGCTATACACATTTCCTGTAAATCTTACTAGTGTAATTTACTCCATTATGATATTATATTTTTGTCAGAACACGTTTGTATTACAATACTGTTTTATAAATTAAACTTTCTACTGATCTCCTGTGTCCATTTCTCCTTTCCACACAACTTATGATCAGTTATATGACCATTACAACAAGGCCAAGACTTAGGCCATGCCCCAACTTCGGGCCTAGGCCTTGGCGATAGGACCTGACTTCAAATCTGGCCCCAGCATCAGGCTTGGGGCTGGGCCTGGGACTCAGTAATGGGACATGGTCTTGGGCTAGGCCCCAGCATTAGTCTTAGACCTCCATGATTAGATGGGCCTCAACATTTGGCCTGGGCCTAGGTCCAGGTCCAGGTATGATGGCTGGGTCCATCTTATCATGGAGATCTGGGCCTGATGCCAGGAACTAGCCCATGGCCGGGTCCTATTGCTGAGGTGTAGGTCTGATGCTGGAGCCTGGCTTCATATCTGGTTTTGTCACCAAGACCTAAGCCCAAAGCTGGTGGCCAACCCAATTCTGGGTCCCAATGCCGAAGCACAGGTATAGGCCTAAGCCAGATGCTGGGACCTTGCCTAAGGTCTCATCCTGTCACTAAGGCCCAGGCTTGACATGTGGACCTGACTCTGAGGCCTGGCCTCAGGATTGTTCTCATCAATGATGCCCAGGCCTAGACCTAGACCTGACACTGGGTTCCATTGCCAAAGCCTGAGCCTAGGCCAGGCTCAGGATTGATACTGGAGCTTGATCTGAAGCTGAATCATATTGTCAGAGCCAAAAGTGATGCTGAGTCCTGTTAAAGGCCAGGGTCTAGGTCCTGGCCTAATTCATGCATCAAGTACAAGGCCGGGTCCCATTGCAGAGGCCAAGGCCTAAGAAACGTTCTAGGCTAGATGCCTGGTTCTGTCTCAAATAGTCCCATTGCCAAGACCCAGGCTTAGGCCCAATCTGAGGTGGGAGCCTGGTTCAAGGCCAAATCCTATCACTAAAATCCGGTCCTGGTACCAGTCCTGGTCTCGATGTCAGGGCCTATATTATAGATTAGGCCTGGACCTAGAAACAGGATCACTGTAGGGGCTAGGCCTCAGGCTGGGCCTGTCACTGAGGCCTGGGTCTAGGCCGAGCCCTTATGCCCAGGCCTGGCCTGAAGATAGTTCCAATCACAGAGGACCATGCTTAGGCCCAGTTATAGACCACATGTTGGGGGCCTGTTTGCAGGCTTGAGCCCATCCCTGTGAATCAAGCTTAGACCCAGACCTTACACTTGGGCCATGGCTGGGTTCCATCACTGAGGCTGGGGTCTAGGACCAGGCCCAATGCCAGGGCTCAAGCCTAGATAATGCCTAGATAATGCCAGCCCAAGCCTAGATAATGTTGCTGAAGCTCAAGTCCAAGCCCAAGCCTGATAATTGTACTCTGCCTAAAGCTAAGTCCCATTACCTAGGCCTGGCTTAAGCCTAGACCCAGAGACCCAGGACTAGGTCCAACAGGCAGGATAGCATCACTTTGGTGCATCAAAAAATTATCCTGTAGCTAGGACCTGCCCTACAGGTGATGTTTTATCCTCTAACACTGAAGATTAATCTCCATAGGTCTGTGTCCAGGAGGTAAGAGCCATTGTAGTAGGCAATTCAATCATTAGGAAATTCAACTGCTGGGTGACTGGTGGATGTTTTGATAACTTGCCTGCCTGGCGCAAAGCTAGTAGACTTCATGAGTCTCCTAGATAAATTATAAAGAATGTTGGGGAGAAGCCAGCTGTTGTGGTACATGTGGGTACCAATGACATAGGAAGGTGCAGGAAGGAGGTTCTAGAGGCAAGGGTAAAGCTCTTAGGTAGGAAATTAAAATCCAGAACCTCAAGTTTTTCATTCTCTGTGAGAATCCCTCTTCCCCCAAGGTAGTTTAAGTTACTCAGGCTAAGGGAGGGGCAGTTAACCATAGAAAAAAAATGTTATGATAAATACTTGTAGATTTGCTTGCCTTGAAGGGAGTATGAACTGTGTCTCCAACCCCAATGCTACACCTGATGTCCTTTCTTGGGTAACCCCTTATTTGTTCCAGAATACACCATATGCAATCAACACACCGAGAATAAACACTTAACAATTTTTACTGGCATTAATGTGAATAAAAGGAAAAAAATTGTATACACATTAACTGGAATACAAGTACAGAAAAGTAGCTGTAGAATTGAAAAAGAGTAATAAACTGGCAGATTCTAATTTAAATAAGCAATGTGGAGAAAGCAGTAAAAATGAACCAATGGGCACTGCTGCCGGCTGAGCAGCAGCATGTACTTGGGCTACCCAATGTATAAAAGGGCAAAAAAAAAACCAAAACCATACAGCCAAACCCAAGAGATACTTTGTATCCAAGTATTCAGAAAATTAAAAAAAAAAACAAACATTCCCCAAAATCCTGGCTAGGGTGTGTGCATATATATAATGCTGGGGTCCAGTTAAAGTAAATTCAGAGAGGAGAAAAACATTCCCAGGCTGGATACTGTAAGTTAACTATGTTTAATTTCCTGGAGGAGTAAACCAAAACCCCCAATCTTTGGATTTTTTTGTCTGGTGCTGAGGGACAGGTACAGCTCAACCTTCCTTTGGCTGAAAGCTGATCACAGGGCTGGGCTATGGACAGCCTGCCACAGGTAGAAGTGTTCTAACTTGCTGTCCACAAAGGGGGTGGTTTATGCTCAGTGTGCAGAGGGCAGCCACAACAGTAATATAGAAGGAGAAACTTCTCTTCAAAATAGCTCTTTGAAATGTATTTTATTTATTTATTTAACTTTTTTCTATAGCAACATTCATGAAACATATCATATCATATCATATATCGGTTTACATGGAACAGGGGTATTATAACATTAACATTAAGGAAGGAGATAAGTTACAATAAACAGGGTTTGTGGAAACTTGGGTAACTGAAAGTGCAGATAACAGAAGTTTAGCAAAATAAACTTAACAAGGTAATAAATACTGGTTGAGCCATGGATCACATATAGAACACTCTATAAATATAGAAATTATATACACAGGAGTAAGAGTGGCTACGATGCAATGCAGCGGCAATACAGGAAGGGGATTAACAAATGGAAAGGGTTTTGACTTTCCGGGATCAAGGAATTGGGAGGAGGGGGGGGGGGGTTAAAGGGAGGATTATGAGAAAGGATCAGATTATGGGAAGGCTTGTTGGAACAGCCAGGTCTTAAGTTTTGTCCTAAAGGTCATCAGGCAGGGCAGATTACTTAGCTCAATTTTTCTCTAACAAAACAGTCCCTGAGTTCCGGTGCTGAGAAGTCGCTAGAGATCTTTTTGTATATGTGCACTGTCTCTTTTCCCTGCAATTGATGGATGTCAGCTGCTGCTGCTAAGCTCTCACCCAGATTCAGCCTCTGCTCTACCGTCTCCTGTCTCCAAATTAATCCAGGACTCTCTCTCCAACTGCTACTGGTCACCACCCTTTAAAACATAGAGAGAGAAAATTGTGCCTTTTTTTTTTTCATTTGGTGTGGCTCCCTTTAGCCCCTGTGCTTCATCTTCTGCTGGATATGTAAATGCTATTCTTTGGGTAGGTTAAAGAGTATAGCTGCTTTCCAAACTTGTTAACCCTGCAAGTGCTGGATCTAAGGTGATACAAGCTGAAAACAAATCTTTAGCAACACATAGACAGTTCTATTGGCAAGTTGTTTCTTTGCCAACAGGTGACTGCTAGAAGGTTGTAGGTGCCACACTTTCTTATGCAAACATGAGGCTCAGTGTAGTAGCTCATAGGGATGTGCAGAGCAAAAGTTTATGTCCATATGTCAATATGTCCAAAGGGGGTCCCATTTGCGGTCAATATGGACATAAAAAAAATTAAATGAGTTGGGTATATGTCCATATGTGCAAAAAAAAAAATTTAAACCCCCTCACCCTCCTTAATCCCCCCCCCAGACTTACCACAACTCCCTGGTGATCGAGCGAGGAGTGAGGACGCCATTTCTGCAATCCTTGGCGAGAAGCATGTGACGTCGGCGCCACGTCGAGTGACGCAGCGTCACGTGATTCCCGGCGAGTTCGCGCCGGAAGGCTCGTTCGGCCCAAAAAGAACTTTTGGCCAGCTTGGGGGGGTCAGGAGGCCCTGACCCCCCCAAGCTGGCCAAAATTATGCTGGCGGCCTATGGAAAATAGGCGTGCCGGCGCGCAAGGCCCTGCTCGCGTAAATCTGGGCAGATTTACGCGAGCAGGGCTTTTAAAATCCGCCCGACTGTGAGGAAGTATATCTTCCATTTTTAAACCTAAAGACTAATTTTATGGCATATATTCTAAATCGTTGGATAACAAGCAAAAAAAAAGAAAAAAATATTCATGGGTTGTAAATGTTTTTAATGTACACAGAAAAGGTATCACCAAGTGCACAAAAATATACAAATATATAGATTAAAAAGTGGGTGAGTCTGTTGTAATGGAGGGTATTCGGTGGTGTGTTAATGATTTTACATTTTTTGACAATTAGCAAACAACCAATAAGTTTGGGGCTGGCAACGAGTTGTATATGAAATCTCTACCTTCCCACCTATATATATATATATTTAGATGTTTAATCAGAATTGAGTGGAGGCAAGCAGACATCACACCCAGTTATGAATATTCTAAGTAGTGCGGTCTTTTGATTTTTGGTTATTGTTGAAGAGATTTACTTCAGCATAGCTGTTGTTTAAAAATACCATCTTGGAAGTCCAGACTAAATGTATTCCATGAATTAAAAATGGTGGAAGGAAGGCCAAAAGTCTGATGGCATGGTTAAAAGGTGAGGGGAAAGTGGATTTTTTTAGCCAAAAGAACATACTCAAAAAATGGAAAAGGAATCCAAATGAAGAAAACAGGAAACTGCATAATCACTGGCAAGCATTCACATGGAAGGCAAAGACAGAATTTCAAAAGAAATTTACTGTGTAATTAATAACTCATAAACCTTATCAGGTACATTCTAAGCAAAAAGCCTGCAAGAGAGCCTGTTAGACATTAGATGAAAAGAGGTAAAAAGGGTACTAGGGGAGGATAATACCATAGCAGAGGGATTAAATTAATTCTTTGATTTGATTTTTACTGAGACATATGTAGGGCAGATATCCATACAGAAGTGATATTTAAAAATGATGATTCAGAGGAATTGAAACTAATCTCAGAGAACCTGAAAGATGCAATAAGGCAAGTTGACAAAAGAATAGCAAGTTACTTGAACCAGATGGTATATATATATATATATCCCAGAGTGCTGAAAGTACTGAAAAATGAAATTGCAGACCTTTTAGTCATCTGTAAACTATTAGAGATGTGCATTCATTTTTGCCGAATTGGAAAATTGCAACGAAATTGTCCAATTCGGCATGTTTCAGGGAGCCCGAAAAAAATCAGGATTTTCCAATTTTTTCGCAAAAATTCATTTTTCCGATTAGTGTGCACTAACGGGAGTCAGTGCGCGCTAACTCCCCGTTAGCGCGCACTAACAAAAACTAACAAAAAGTAACAAAAAGTAACAAAATCTAACGGTTTTTGTTAGTGCGCGCTAACGGGGAGTTAGCGCACACTAATGGAGAGTTAGTACCCACTAACTAAAAATCGATTTTTCGCGAAAAAAAAGACACGAACCGAAAAAAAATGACATTTTCCATGGCGGCCGAAAAACGAAGAACGACACGAACACAAAAAATGATGCACATCTCTATAAACTATCACTAAAATCAGCTATAGTACCTGAAATTGGAGGGTGACCAATGTAATGCCATATTTTAAAAATGGCTCTAGGGGTGATCCAGGAAACTACAGACCAGTAAGCATGATGTCAGTGCTGGGAAAAATGGTTGAAACATAAAGAAGAAAATCAATAAACATATATATAGTCATAGTCTAATGGGACAAAGCCAACATGGATTTAGCCATTTGGTGATTTTTATGGTCAAACATATAATATGAGTAGAAGACAGGCATCTTGTTTAATTATTCCAATTGGTGATGTGAGGCTTTATGTAATGGATATCCCTCTCACTTTAATGCTAGTAAATGTTCAAGCCATTAGGAAAAAGTCTCATATTATTCACAGTCTTTTGATTACAGAGAACCTGACTTCTTCTGCATCATAGAAACATGGTTACTAGATTCTGATTCTGTTGTATTGAACAAGATTTGCCTTGTTGGTTATGTTTGTGCTTCCTAGCCCAGAAAGAGAGGATGTGGTAGTGGTCTCATGATCATTCAGAAAAATCACTGGAATATGTGAAAATCTATTTGGCTATTTTGATGGAGCCCATCCCATCAGAATAGGCTCCCTCTTCCCCCAAATGATGTCCAGTTCCTAACAAACCTAATACCCTCTTCCCTGCACTATTGTCTCATCCTTGCAATGAGGCTCTGGATCTCTGCCTGTCTCTGTGGTCCTGCACATGGAACAGGAAGTACTACTGAGAATGCTACTCTGGAGGTGCTGGATTTCAATGTTCTACCTAAAATCCTAAATTTGACTTCTAGAACCTTCATCATATACTTTCCTATGTCATTGTTACCCACATGTATCACAACAGCTGGCTCCTCCCCAGCACTATCTAAAATCTTATGTATGTGATATGTGAACTTCACCACCTTTGCACCAGGCAGGCAAGTTACCAAGCGATACTCATGTCTACCAGTCACCCAACTATCAACCTTCCTATAATTGAATCACCAACTACAACAGGGGTGTCAAACAACAACGGGGTGTCAAACAATTTATAATCATTAACACACCACCGAATACCCTCCATTACACCAGACTCACCCACTTTTTAATCTATATATTTGTGTATTTTTGTGCACTTGGTGATACCTTTTCTGTGTACATTAAAAACATTTACAACCCATGAATAATAATCCTAACCCTTCCTTCCTGGGCAGGTGCCCCTGGAGATCTATGCTTGGTGTGAGAGGATAGGTTAAGAGTGGGATCTTGGGAAAGCAGAATATTATAAACTTTTGTTGAATAGTTGGGTCAGAGTAAAAGAAGCATGCTGAGAATATCTATTTCTTCTATCCATCACTAGGAGAACTGCAAGGCTTGTGAGGAGAAGTCCATTACCTGCTATTAATTAAGTTGACTTAGAAAATAGCCACCGCTATTACTAGCAACGGTAACATGGAATAGACTTAGTTTTTGGGTAATTGCCAGGTTCTTATGGCCTGGATTGGCCACTGTTGGAAACAGGATGCTGGGCTTGATGGACCCTTGGTCTGACCCAGTATGGCATGTTCTTATGTTCTTAAATGACACACCAAAGCTAATAAGCAACACCTCAGTTTCAGTTAAAAGCCCATTATAGTGTTATCCAAACTATGAAAAAAAGCAATACCATATGACTCACTCAGATATGAAATATAAAGGATCCTAGCACAGGCAGTTACTAGAGTTTCACTTATCCTGGGTTGCAATTGAGAAAAAAAGCTGATAATGGCCTGATTATCTACTGACTGATTTTCCAGTATCAACATTGAGTGAAATCTCTTAACAAAGCCAGAGCACAAATTTTGTCAGATAAAGAATTTTACATAGCCATTGACTTTCAGTACAAGGCTGATTTAGTTTTGTATAACAGAAAGACAGCAATAACAATGTAGTTGGGTTCACTGAACTTCTTTTGTAGGTTAGTAAAAGCACACAAAACAAATCCTGAGTGTGTCTACTTCCATAAAACCAGATCAGAATAAGTTGTTCCATACCACTATAAAGCAGATTATTTTTTTCTGGATATTTTTTTGTGAATGGTTATATATTTAGAAAACAATTTTAAAATCATTGCTCACGTAAAAATGCCCTTACACTGGTGTATGTGGCCTCCGTGCAAGCAACGCGGATTTTAAAAAGCTGCAAAGTATGCACATATATGCCAGTGTGAGCATCAAAATAAGAGGACGGAAAAAGGGCAGGGCATCGGTGGAGCAAGAGCATTCCAGGTCAGGGCAAACAGTCCTGCCCATAACTCCGGATTTTAAAAACGGAGAATGTGGCACGCGTCAGCTTGTTAGCCGCATAACTTTACTGCTGCTCCAAATGAGGAGCAAGTCTGTAGATCTCAAGTTTTAGGGCTTAGAGGACAGGGTGAGGGGGCTGGGTCAACTAGGGGCATGCAGGATGAAGAACCAGAGGGATCCTGAAAACCTCGATATTAACTGGGCAAACTGGTGAACTGATTGGAAAAACTGGGTTGTCCCTCACGTGAGCATGTTTTAAAATCTACCTGCATACGCCCGTAAAAGCCAGCAAAGTTCTAGGGAAAAAAAGCAAAGATATGCTTTCTCAAGCAATCTCTTAAGATTAGGTGCATACTTACACACGGGAAGTGTGTTTTTAAAGATACATGTGCAAATGTGTGCACAATTTAAAGCTGTAGCATGCCTTCATTTGTGCACTGATATGTGCATGTATGGGAGCATGCATGCTCATTTTAAAATTAGCCCATTGAGATATACTTTGTTAATTGTGTCTACAAAAAAAAAAGTCTGCTGTTCAAATTCACTAAAACCAGAAAAATTTCCCCTAAAGAAACTCAAGGACCCTCATTCAGAGAGGTCAATGGGTTAATCTTAAAAAAACCACCATACTAAATTTTAAACATTGGTCAAAAAATATTCTTCATATCCTTTAAAAAAAATAATTAACATTGCTTCATGCTGTACAGAAATGGAGGGATAGCTTTATTGTTAGAACAGCAGGTTGCGAATCAGGGAAGTAAGAGATCAAATCCCACTGACACTTCTTGTGATCTTGGGCAAGTCATAGGTACAAATTTAGGGAGTCATTTACTAAGCAGTGGTATTTTCACATGGAGGGGAAAAATACCACGGTGGCTTTCACAAGGCATTTTTCCATGGATTATATTTTTCCCTTCTGTAAAAAAAATGCCATGGTGGTCTATGTTGTCTCATGGACAAATTCTATGAAGAAAAATATCACAGGACAAAACATCAAAAATTGCACAGTGGTGGCCTTCACCCAGGGCCACTAACTTTTTAAAAGGTCACATCAGTCCTAAAGTCCTGCTCCCCAATGTGTACAAGTCCCTACTGGGTGTCTTGTGAGATCCTCCTCCCCCCATCCCCTGCCACATTTAGAGGCAGGCTGGAAAACTCAAAGTTAAAAAGGTGCCAAAAAGTCACTCAGTGACAGCCCACCCCCATCTCCGCCTCACTCCCTTAAACATCAAGCTCCTTCCAGCCTTCCAACCTCCATCAGTATCAGGACTCTTTTCCATCACCCTCATCAAAGCCCCCCTCGCAGCAAAGCCCCCCCCCCAGCCTCCCCCTTCCTAATAGCACCACAGCCCCCCTTTACCCACCTCCCCTCCCAAGATATGTAGTCTAGTGGGGCCTGGAGAGCCTCCTAAGATCTGGTCCAGCTGCAGATATTTTTCAAAATGGTGCCATAAAAAATGACCCTGGCCTTCCTCCCCCACACCCCTCCCTGATCACACTCTCTCACACACACCCCTCCCTGATCAAAAAGGTACCCAAGGAGGGGTCAGGATTGTGTGGAGGGAGGGTTGTGTGAGTGGGTTCTGGGGGAGAAGGCCGGGGGTATTTTGATAATGGAGGTATTTGATGGGAGGTGTTGGCTGGGGTGGTCTGATACTGATGTGAGTGATGGCTGGGGGTAATCTTGCTGGTTAAATGTTTGGGGTGGAGACAAGAGGAGGAGCCATCACCATGCAACTTTGGCCCCTTTTTTAAAAAAATGTGAGCCCTGTGGCCTAGCTTTAGTGGTGGTCAGAGAGGGTGGGTGGAGGTCTCACAAGACCCCTGTGGGTGACCTGCACACTTTGAAAAGGGTCTATTTTGGACTTGTGTGGATCTTTAAGAAGCAGACCCAGTGCAATAGGATGCACATTGGCATCCTGATGCTCCAGGGGAAAGTTAGTTACAACTCCGGAATTTTAGCTAGCTTTCTTGGAAATGGCATGGCTTGTATTGTTTGGGGGAAGCTTTGCTATTTTATTTGCATACATATATGAAAGTATAAGCTGTTTTTCATGAATTTACAAAGCTTATGCATGGAAAGTAGCTCATTTAAATACCTGCATTATTTTAAAAATAATGCAAGGTATTTAAAATATCTTGCTAATATTGCTGTGATAGGCATTTATAGCATAATAAGCAGCATTTTTTGCATGATAAATGCCTATTGCACCTTAGGAAATAACCCCTTTAGATTGTAAGTCATATAGAAATAGAGAAATAGCTACTGTACCTGAATAAAATATGCTTTGCTATTCCATGCAAGGTGGAATAAAAATAAAAAAAATATTATTAACACATCATTGTTTTGATATGGCAGTACATATGAAAAAAATGTGAAATTATAAAGATGAAGGTGAAACACTTATCTGAAAAACACAGGAATTTTATTCCCAAACTCCATTTGATGATTTCCTGGGTAGAAATCCCTTGTGAGTTGAGAAAGATTATAGTGATAGGAGTATACTACTGTCTACTTGGCCAAGATGGTGCGACGGACAGTGAAATGCTAAGAGAAATTAGGGAATAACCAAATTGGTAGTGAAGTAATAATGGGAGATTTAAATTAACCTACTTTTGACTGGGTAAATGTAACATAAGGCCATGTTAGAGAGATAAAGTTCCTGGATGGAATAAATTACAGTTTTATGGTGCAATTGGTTCAGGAACCAAAGAGAGAGGGAACAATTTTAGGTCTAATTCTCAGTGGAGCACAGGATTTGCTGAGAGAGGTAATGGTGGTGGGGCTGCTTGGCAATAGTGATCATAATATGATCAAATTTGAATTAATGACTGGAAGGGGGACAGTAAGCAAATCCATGGCTCTACCACTAAACTTTCAAAAGGGAAACTTTGATAAAATGAGAAAAATAGTTAGAAAAAAACTGAAAGGAGCAGCTACAAAGGTAAAAAGTGTGCAAGAGGTATGGACATTAAAAAAAAAAAGTCCATCCTAGAAGCACAGTCCAGATGTATTCCACGTATTATGCAAGGTGGAAGGAAGGCAAAATGAATACTGGCATGGTTAAAAGGTGAGGTAAAAGACACTATTTTAGCCAAAAGATCTTCATTCAAAAATTGGAAGAAGGATCTAACAGAAGAAAATAGGATAAAGCATAAGCATTGCAAGTTAAATCTAAGACATTGATAAGACAGGCTAATAGAGAATTTGTAAAAAAGTTGGCCATAGAGGCAAAAACTCACAGTAAAAACTTTAAAAAATATATCCGAAGCATAAAGCCTGTGAGGGAGTCAGTTGGACCATTAGATGATTGAATGGTTAAAGGGGCACTTAGAGAGGATAAGACCATCTTTGCTTCAGAGTTTACTGAAGAGGATGTTGAGGAGATAACCATGCCAGAGAAGGTTTTCATGGGTAATGATTCAAATGGGCTGAACCAAATTACGGTGAACCTAGAAGATGTGGTAAGCCTGATTGACAAATTGAAGAGTAGTAAATCACCTGGACCAGATGGTATACACCCCAGGGTTCTGAAGAAACTAAAAAATAAAATTTCAGATCTATTACAAAAATTTGGAACCTATCATTAAAATCATTCATTGTACCTGAAGATTGGTGGGTGGCTAATGTAACCCCAATATTTAAAAAGGGCTTCAGGGGTGATCCAGGAAACTACAGACCAGTTAGCCTGACTTCAGTGCCAGGAAAAATAGTTGAAAATGTTCTAAAGATCAAAATCACAGAACACATAGAAAGACATGGTTTAATAGCACAAAGTCAGCATGGCTTTATCCACTTCTTTGAAGGTATTAATAAACATGTAGATAAAGGTGAACTGGTAGATGTGGTACATCTGGATTTTCAGAAGGCATTTGACAAAGTTCCTCATGAGAGGCTTCTAAGAAGCTTCTAAGATGATCTGCAACCTGCCTGATTAAAAACCAAAAGGCTCCCTGTATCATTTCCACCCTCCCGCTCGCTCCTACCTACCCTCCCCCTCTGCCTTCCTTTCTCGCCCTACCCTGTGGCTCACCAACCTGTTTGTTTCTGTGTTTAATACACTCTCCTTCCTGCTTTTTCTGCCTTTTTTTTTCTGTTTTTTTTTCTCCTGCAGCAGACGCTGATTGCAGGGATCACTGTATCTTTCCACCCTCCCGCCCGCTCCTACCTACCCTCCCCCTCTGCCTTCATTTCTCGCTCTGCCCTGTGGCTCATGAACCTGTTTGTTTATCTGTTTTCTATCCCTTCCCTCCTGCTTATTCTGCTTTTTTCTGCTTTTTTCTCCTGCAGCTGACGCTGATTGCAAAACCCGAGGAACCCAGAAGACCAGCAACCTCCTCCCCCTTGGCTGACGTCACCGATGCCGGAAGCGCAGCCAAGAGGGAGGATTTAAAAAGCAAGAAGGACCGGAGGTGCCACGTGCCGGCGCCGCGCTCCGAAGGGGTGCTACAAAGGGGCATGCCCCTTTGTACGCCCCTTCGTACACCCATTCGCACACCAAAGGAACTTGGATCAACCGTCCAAACCACACAACAAACATGGAAAAGGAAGGATAAGTCTCAAGTAAGCAACCAATATCAGTCTGCATGAACAAAGGTAAATATAACAAGAATTATAAAATTTTGAGATCTAATCACAATAAAAGAGATTTGTAGAAGTCATTTAAAAAAGAAAACAACCTGGTACAGATAATAAGAACCACCAAATCTAACACCCTAACTCTAAATTACTTACTAATGTTAACATTCATCTTAGTTAATGCTCAATCAATCACTAAAAAATTCCCAATCATCTCCGACCTACTGTATGACAATAAACCCAACTTTGGTTAAAAAAATCTGATGTAGTCTTAAAAAATCAAATAGCACACAAAAATTATGAGGTATTCTCAATCCCAAGGATAAATAAACGTGGAGGCGGCCTACTACTAATTATCGAAAAAGCTTTTAAATGTAAACTAATCCCAATAATGCCTCCACCTAACCATGAAATTGCCATCTTCAGCACTAACAATATACAAATATGCCTTATATACTGCCCTCCCAGTTTACTAGAGCTAAATATGTCACCACTAATCGAGTTTCTGACAACACATCTAAACACCTCTAAACCTACCATAGTGTTAGGTGACTTTAATCTACACATGGATATCCAACCCCTTTCTAACACATGCCAGACACTAATGGATGCCATGACAGCACTAGGGTTTTCACTAATAACCGATAAACCAACACACAGAGCCGGACACTCACTTGAACTAATATTCATAAATAGCAACTATCTAGAACACTTAGCAACAAGCTACACACAAATTCCTTGGTCTGACCACCTCCTTATTCAGTCCAATATTAATATTCTCAATCCTCAGACCATACAAACTCATAATCCCATAGAATTTAAATATCGACCACCCTATAACAAAGATGAACTAAAGGACAAATTAGAAGAAGAACTAAAAGACTCTGGTTAGACTCAACTAAAAAAATAGCTGATGAAATAAACCCCATCAAAACAATAACTATCAAAGAAACAAAACAAAATAACTACTGGCATAATGCAAAAATAAAAGATGCAAAAAGAAAGCTCAGAAAACTTGAAAAAAACTGGAGAAAACACAAAACAACTGAAAACCTAACCAAATTCAGGAAACATCTAGCTTTCTACAAACAACTGATCCTTAATACTAAAAAAGAATACTATTCCAATAAAATAGAAAAGTTTGCCAATAACCCAAGAACCTTATTCTCCATAGTAACGAATCTCACAAATGACAAACAAGAATCACCTCAAAGTCTTCCTGAATCAAAATGCAATGAATTAGCTAAATTTTTTAGTGACAAAATATTAAACCTAAGAAACAAACTCCCAAAAAACAGCAAACAAGCAATCGTAATGCAAAAAAGAGATGTTAACATATGGTCCTCATTTATAGAAATATCAGAACAAGAAGTTGAATCAATGATAAAAAATATAAACCCTGCTCCACACAAAATCGATACAATACCAACAACTGAGATAAAAAAGATTACCAATGTAATAACCCCAACACTAACTAATATCATAAACCTATCCCTAACTAAAGGATTAATGCCAGATACACTAAAAGGGGTAATCATTAAGCCAATCATCAAAAAGAAAAACAGTGACCCATTAATCCTCATTAACTACCGCCCAGTCTCAAGCCTCCCATTATTAGCTAAATTAATAGAGAAAACAGTACAGAAACAGCTAGCTGAACACCTAGACAATAATAACATACTGTACCCTTCACAACACGGCTTCCGAAAACACTACAGCACTGAGACATTACTTCTCTCACTAACAGACAACATACTAAGAGGTTTTGATAACAGTAAACATTACATCCTTATAATGCTAGACTTATCTGCAGCCTTTGATACAGTAAACCACAAAATACTACTAAAAAGACGAAGAAATTGGATTATGTGACAAAACAATAAACTGGTTCAGATCCTACCTAAACAACAGGTTCTTTCAAGTCCAGATAAAAAAACACATTATAAGAAAAATTTAAACTTGAAACAGGAGTACCTCAGGGTTCAGCGCTGTCTGCTACCCTCTTTAACATATATATGCTACCCTTATGTCATCTGCTGGCAGGCCTAGGGATAATACATTACATTTACGCAGATGACATTCAATTAATTCTACCAATAGACGACACAATTGAAAAAACATTAAGTCTAGCTAACATGTACCTAGACATAATTAAACAACTACTAAACCAGATGGAACTGGTTATCAACATTGACAAAACTGAATTCCTTCACCTTGAGAGAAAACATACTAAAATCATTCAAACACCGATAACCCTAAGAAATAACCAAAAAATTGAGCTAGCCGAAAAAGTAAGGAATCTGGGAGTAATAATGGACCTAGAAATCAACCTGAAGCAACACATATCTATAAAAGTAAGAGAAGGCTACGCAAAACTTATGGTCCTCAGAAGACTGAAACCATTACTCACACCCGCCCACTTCAGAACAGTATTACAAACACTTATCTTTTCTAGCACTGACTACTGCAACGCACTCTTACTAGGACTCCCAAGCACATCGATAAGACCACTCCAGATACTTCAAAATACTGCAGCCAGAATACTAACGGGAAAAAAGAGGAGGGACCATATAACCGAAACTCTAGCAAATTTACATAGGTTACCCATCGAATACAGGATAAAATACAAAGCCTTATGCACCATACACAAACTAATATATGATAAAGAAGCAGACTGGCTAAACACAGCCTTACGAGTACACGTTCCACAAAGAAACCTCCGATCAGCAAACAAAGCACTACTAACAATCCCTTCAGTAAAGTCAGCAAAATTAACCCAAGTGAGAGAAAGGGCTTTATCATTGGCTGGGCCCATACTATGGAACACGATGCCCCCCGAACTCAGATTACAGAATAATCTCAAAACTTTTAAGAAAAATCTAAAAACATGGCTCTTTAAAAAAGCCTTCACTAAAGAGTGTGGAGGGTAGAGAATGAAAGTACAGGATAATGCAGATGAGAATGAATTTACTCAATCCTACATTTAAGAAATAATATTTCAAAGTGATAGTAACTCAATAATACACCTGGACTTGACCAACATTACTCAAATAATGATTTTATTTATGAAATTGTAACTGAACTTTATTGGCACCTGTTAGAATGTACGATATCCTACATTTACTTACCTTAGTCTATGTGCCTATTTGTAAACCGTTGCGATGGTATATAACTTAGCGACGGTATGGAAAAGTTTATAAATAAATAAATAAAAAAATAAAAGTAAAAAGTCATGGGATAGGTAGCGATGTTCTTTCATGGATTGCAAACTGGTTAAAAGACAGGAAACAGAGAGTAGGATTAAATGGACAGTTTTCTCAGTAGAGGGGAGTAGGTAGTAGAGTGCCTCAGGGATCTGTACTGGGACCCGTGTTTTTCAATATATTTATAAATGATCTGGAAAGGAATACAACGAGTGATACAAAATTATTCAGGGTAGTTAAATCACAAACAGATTGTGATAAATTGCAGGAGAACCTTGTGACACTGGAAAATTGGGCAACCAAATGGCAGATGAAATTTAATGTGGATAAGTGCAAGGTGATGCATATAGGGAAAAATAACCCATGCTGTAGTTATACGATGTTAGGTTCCATATTAGGAGTTACCACCCAGGAAAGAGATCTAGATGTCATAGTGGACTATTCATTAAAGTCGTCGGCACAGTGTGCTGTGGAAGTCAAAAAAGCAAACAGAATGTTAGGAATTATTAGGAAGGATGGTGAATAAAGCGGAAAACATCATAATGCCTCTGTATCGCTCCATGGGGAGATCGCACCTTGAATACTGTGTACAATTCTGGTTGCTGCATCTCAAAAAAGATATAGTTGCAATGGAGAAGGTATAGAGAAGGGTGACCAAAATAATAAAGGGGATAGAACAGCTCCCCTATGAGGAAAGACTAAAGAGGTTAGGGCTGTTCAGCTTGGAGAAGAGACGGTTGAGGGGGGATATGATAGAGGTCTTTAAAATCATGAGAGGTCTAGAATGGGTAAATGTGAATCGGTTATTTCGGATAATAAGGCTAGGGGGCACTCCATGAAGTTAGCATGTAGCACATTTAAAACTAATTGGAGAAAATTCTTTTTCACTCAACGCTCAATTAAACTCTGGAATTTGTTACCAGGGGATGCGGTTAGTGCAGTTAGTGTAGCTGGGTTTAAAAAAGATTTGGATAATTCTCGAAGTCCATTACCTGTTATTAATCAAGTTGACTTAGAAAATAGCCATTGCTATTATTGGCATCAGTAGCTTGGATTATACTTAGTTTTTGGGTACTTGCCAGGTACTTGTAGCCTGGATTAGCCATTGCTGGAAACAGGATGCTGGGCTTGATGGACTCTTGGTTTGATCCAGTATGGCAATTTCTTATATTCGTATGTTCTTAGTCATTTTCAAACAGGTAAGTTCATCCACTATCAACTTTCAGCCATCTTCAAAGGCTTCCTTCTCAAATTTAAATCCTTCAATCACTAATGACTGATAGAGTCCTCATGTGTCAAAATATGCCATCTGCATCAGGGGTCAGATTTGCATTGACCCATTTTTACACTGTCATCATTCATACAAATCTAGAAAGAAAGAAACCACAGTTTTAGCACATATTTCATATGACAAGTGCAATACAGATTTCCATACCTACAGTTACATCCTGAAAGTTTTCTCCATTGACTTGCACCATTCAGTATCTGCCAAGCTAAATTTTGGCTGGCAGAGGAATTTCACTCTCTTTCTTTGCTTCTACCTGAAGTGCCATTTTGTACTTTCCTACGAGATGTCATATTATTGGATGAAAAAATACCACATTTTTGTCATTTTAATCATTTGCTGATATTAGACTGAACTATTCCATTTCATTATTCATCCCTTCAGGTTCTACAGCACATGATAATGTTTATGATTGTGATTCATACACCAAATTAATGCTCCACATTAACTATTTTTGGTTATTCACATTTATTTTTGTTTTACATGTTACCTTGACTTAATATGTACAATGATTTATATACTTGAGAGTTTAGCAAATGCTGTTCAAGTCTGAAAATATTTGTATGGATTTAATACATTTGAACAAGTCCTATGTTTGAGATGATTGATATGAGATGGTTCTCTTGATGAATTAAAAGAATGTCATAGCTGGCTGAACACCAGAGATCTTCATCTCAAGTTTAGTATGGTATGATGGAAATAGCTTTTTCAGGTTTATTAATTATGAATGATGAGAGTAGCTTGAAGCACACCCCGTATTGCAAACCTACAGAACGGAATAATCTGTTGGGGATTGAAAGTGGCCATCCACATATCCATATATGCTCAGATGTTTCAGATTATAAAATTGAGGCAAAGTTGCTGGCCTCTAGTGTTCTAGCCAATAGATATACAGCTGGAGCAATTAGGAAGGCTTTCCTGAAGGATTTATATGCAAATTGGAATCTTTTACATCCACTGAAGAAGAGGATTGCACGACTTGGGTATTGAAATATATCAATAAATCCTTTTATATAGTATCAGCCATTTTCAAACATCGGGATGTGTCATGACTATATATGATTTTTCTCTGAGCCATCACATGTTGCATATAGTTTACAATAGGAAAAAATATTAAGAACTATATAGGAAGATCACCATTAGCACAATGTGATAGATGTGATGCCGAAGATGTAATGATGAAAATGTGAGAGACTGAAGGAGGCCATCAAATGCATTGGGGGTGCTCTAGGGGTGTGCATTCGTTTTGAACGCATATGTAAAACGCAACTTATATTTTTAAAAGAGAAAAAAAAGGTTTGAGCAGAAACGCATTGCGAGTTCCAATATATTCAACATATTTCTGTTGAATACGTTGAACCTAAATAAACACTTAAACCCCCCCCACCCTCCTGACCCCCCCAAGACTTACCAAAACTCCCTGGTGGTCCAGCGGGGAGTCAGGAAGCCATCCCTGCACTCCTTTGTGATGTCCTCATGGCGCCGATAGCCTGTGTCACAGGGGCTGCCATGCCATTGGTCAGCCCCTGTCACATGGTCACTGGCGCCATCTTGTGCTCCTACCACGTGACAGGTAGGTCATGTGGCAGGAGGTCGCTCCGGGACCCCCGTTGGACCCAACCGGAACTTTTGGCCAGCTTGGGGGGGTCTCCTGACCCCCCCAAGCTGAACTTTTGGCCAGCTTGGGGGGGTCTCCTTGACCAGCTTGGGGGGGGGGTCTCCTGACCCCCCCAACCGGAACTTTTGGCCAGCTTGGGGGGGTCTCCTGACCCCCCCCAAGTTGGCCAAAAGTTCCGGTTGGGTCCAACGGGGGTCCCGGAGCGGAGGAGCACGTGACGCCGGAGCGGAGTGACGCCGGCGTCATGTGCTCCTCCGCGCCTCCGCTCCCGGACCCCCGTTGGACCCAACCAGAACTTTTGGCCAGCTTGGGGGGGCCTCCTGACCCCCACAAGACTTGCAAAAAGTCCAGCGGGGGTCCGGGAGCGGAGGCGCGGAAAAGCACGTGACGCCGGCGTCACTCCGCTCCGGCGTCACGTGCTCCTCCGCTCCGGGACCCCCGTTGGACCCAACCGGAAGTTTTGGCCAGATTGGGGGGGTCAGGAGGCCCCCCCAAGCTGGCCAAAAGTTCCGGTTGGGTCCAACGGGGGTCCCAGAGCGACCTCCTGCCACATGACCTACCTGTCACGTGGTAGGAGCACAAGATGGTGCCGGTGACCATGTGACAGGGGCTGACCAATGGCACGGCAGCCCCTGTGACACAGGCTATCGGCGCCATGAGGAAATTGCAGACGAGTGCAGGGATGGCTTCCTAACTCCCCGCTGGACCACCAGGGAGTTTTGGTAAGTCTTGGGGGGGGGGGGATTAAGGAGGGTGGGGGATTTAAATTTTTATTTAGGGAACTGGGCAACGTATGGACAGATCCACAACTTATGGATTTCTCCATACGTCCATATTGAACGGAATCGACCCTCACCTACAACGTATCAACGACTCAACGTAAACTTTTTGTCTGCACATCTCTAGGGTGCTCAGTGTGTAAGGCTACCTATGGTGTCTTTTTGCAGAATCCTTTGATTGGGCAGAATTACAAAAGTCAGAAACAGACAAATTGTACATTGGTTAGTATTGTCTATGTAATCATATGCCCATGTTCTAAACTGTATGTTGGATATATGAAGGGTCAAATTACAACATCTTAGATTAACATCACAGTTGTCTCAAGATACAGAAAGTGGAAGAACATATGGTACAATATTGTTTTTCATGTTATCATTCCTTTGAAGATCTCTGATGGTCAGTATTGGAATAGGTGTGTCTGTGGATTGGAGGGAAAATGAAGTGAATCTGCTTTTGAATTGTTGTGAACAGCATTGGATTTTAAAATAAATAAACGCATCTTTGTGTGAATTCCTTAAATATTTTGGCTGATGCTCTATCAATTGGAAACACTGTAGCCCCTTATATTTGCTTGTGCAAAGGAAATCCCCTCCTCCCCATACACACACACAAACTTGTACACAAACAAATATAAGGGACTAGACTGTTTTTAATTGATAGTGTCAGGCAAAACATTTAAGTTTATTTATTTTATTTGCATTTTGTAAAATTCACAAAAATATACAAAATACATCTCAGAATGCATAAATGGTAGTCTGACATTGGAGTAGTTCTGATGGGCCTTTTACAATTATATAGAATGCTTATGTAAATTTGCATGTACAGCAATTGGTCTCCAAGAATGATTTAAAGCATTTTTGTACAGAGAGGCATTTTTTGGATTGACTTTTTGTCACATATTTTCAAATTTATTGCCATATCATAACAATGATGTGTTTTGTACAACATGAAGCAATACTAACTAAATGGGAATTTTTTAATGACATGAAGGATGTTTTTGATTAAAAACTGAGGCATGGTGGCTTTCTTAAGAGTAGGGCTAAACAGTCAGTTTTCTTATTGGAAAAAGGTGACTAGTGGAGTGCCCCAGAGATCTGTGCTGGAACTGCTTCTGTTTAACATATTTGTAAATGACCTAGAGATGGGAATAACGAGTAAAATGGTCAAATTTGCTGATGATATTAAATTATTCAAAGTTGTTAAATCACAAGAGGACTGTGAGATATTGCAAGAGGTCCTTGCGAGACTGGGAGACTGGGCATCCAAATGGTAGATGTCATTTAATGTGGACAAGTACAAAGTGATGCACAGAGGGAAGAGGCACCCAAATTATATCTACACAATGCAATATGCTGAAATCCTCTGACTCGTGTGCAGTGGCAGTCAAGAAAGCAAGCAAATAGAATGCTAAGAATTATTAGGAAAGGAATGGACAATAAAACATAGAATATCGTAATTCATCTGTATCGCTCCATGATTTGACCGCACCTTGAATACTGTGTGCAGTTTTAGTTAGCACATCTCATAAAAGATATAGTAGAATTAGAAAAGGTACAGAGAAGGGAGACTAAAATGTTAAAGGGGATGTAACAAATCCCTATGAGGAAAGGCTAAAGAAGTTAGGGCTCTTCAGCTTGATGGGAGATATGACAGAGGCCTATAAAATAATGAGTGCATTGGAATGGGTAAACATGAAATAGTTATTTACACTTTCACAAAGCACAAAGACCAGGGAATAGGGATGTGCAGGCAAAAAGTTTTCGTTGCGTACGCGATAGGTATTCGTGGGGGGTCAATTCCGTGTGATGTGGAAGAATGGAGAATTCAATAAGTTGTCAATCTGTAAATACGTTACTACTAAATTAACTACAACCCCCCACCCTCCTGACCCCCCCAAGACTTACCAAAACTCCCTGGTGGTCCAGCGGTGGGGTCCGGGAACTCACTCACACCCTCGGTGCTAGTTTCATCACGGCGCCGATAGCCTTTGTCACAGGGGCTATCGGTGCCATTGGTCAGCCCCTGTCACATGGCCATCGGCGCCATCTTGTGCTCCTACCTTGTGACAGGGGCTGACCAATGGCACCGGTAGCCCCTGTGACATAGTATGGGCAAAGGCTCTCGGCGCCATTTTGAGTCCTGGCGTCAGACGGCAGGTCGCTCCGGGACCCCGTTGGACCCACAGGGACTTTTGGCCAGCTTGGGGGGGCCTCCTGACCCCCACAAAACTTGCCAAAAGTCCAGCGGGGGTCCGGGAGCGACCTCCTTGCACGCTGGCCATCCGATCCCAATACTCAAAATGGCGCCGATCGCCTTTGCCCTCACTATGACGGTGATCGGCGCCATTTTGAGTATTTTGGACTCTCTACCTGGGTAACATCAAGCTAGGTTGAGAGAACCTTGCCCAAATCTCATCTTGGAGTGAGTTTCCTCACTCCGAAGGCCAGCAAATCTTCACAAGAGACCACTGTTCTGTTCGTAGGTGTCACGTAGAATGTCAAAGTGGCCCCGAACCCCCTACACTCATACCTAAACCCCACCTCGAGTTACTAGGTGGGCCTACCATAGGGATACAAATACATGCCTATGGGCCATGATATTATGGCCAGTCTCTCTCTCTCTCTCTCTCTCTCTCTCTCTCTCTCTCTCTCTCTCTCTCTCTCTCTCTCTCTCTCTCTCTCTCATTTGAGGGATCATTAAAAATGGTCCCCCAGTGGTTGAATGCAGGAAATACAACAGGTCTGGCACTTATCACAGAATCTGAAATGGTATCACAATTTGCACTAACTTAGCTCTTTGCACAAATTGCAATAAATACTATATTAGCATAAAACATGCCCCTTTTGCAATCGCATGCAGTACTTACCGCATTTTGATAAATCCAGGCCTAAGGTAGAAACATTTAAATCATAGAGGGCTGGTAAATCTAGAGTAATTTGGAGTCCCATGTATCGAAGCATTTTGTCTGCCCAATGCAAAGGAAAATGATACCCCCAAGTGCTCGTCAATGTATCTGGATATACTAGAGCTTCTCACTTGTTGGTATTCAATTTAAAACTGGAGAAGGCCCCAAAATCTTTAAATATGCCCATCAGCAATTTAAGGGATGGTACCGTGTCAGTAAGAAAAATTAAAATGTCATCTGCAAAGGCAGCATACTTAAAAACCTATACCGAGTAACATCCCCTTCACCAACTCAGACTTATGAATAAATGCCAATAATGGTTCCAAAGTTAATAAATGAGGGGATAAGGGACATCCTTGCCTTGTTCCTCTAGTAATTGAAAATAGGTCTGACTGCATGCCATTGGCCATAATCACAGTTTCTGGTTGGGAATAAAGCAAGTGGATTGCATTAAAAAAAACAAAAAACACCCCATCCAATGCGATCTAGGACATAAAATATCTCCATTTCACTCTGTAAAATGCCTTTTTGGCATCAAAGCTAATTACCAAAAATGGCTGTCCAGAATGTTGACAGAGGTTTATAGCTGTTAATAATGATTGCACATTCGTCAACACTGAATGTCTATGAAAAAATCCAACTTGCCCAGGACAGATAAAGGAGGGAAGAAGCACCGCCAGTCTATCAGCCAATATTTTAGAAAAGATCTTCTGATCAAAATTTAATAAAGATATAGGCCTGTAAGAGAATGGGGAGAAAAGATCCTTCCCGGGCTTGGGCAGCACTATGATATGTGCCAAGTTGGATATTGCGCCGGGACACCCCCACTAGACCCCAGGTCATTTAAAACATTTTGGGGGGGTTTGGGAGGGTGGGGGATTTGTTTTAAAGGGTCGGGTGGGTTTTAGGGCTGTTTTGGTGTGCCCGTTTTCCCGCCCTCCCCCGATTTACGATTTTTTACGATTTAAAAAAAAACCAAACCATGACGATCAGATTTCCCTCCCCCCCCAGCCAAAATCGATCGTTAAGACGATCGATCACACGATTCACATCCCTATTCATTATTATCCCGCTGTGTTTTAAATGCTGGAACATTATAATTTATATACTCTTATTCATCACTGGCTCATAAACCAAATGACACCTTTCAACAGTTTTCTCTGCAACACAAGTTAAAATTCTTTCTTGATAGCCCTTCTTACAAATTTCTTTTTATCTTTCAAACCTCCAACAAATGACAATTGTGTCATTTTGTAAAGCGCATATTTGTGCTTCTAATGTCCAATACTCCTTAACAATCCCAACAGTTTTTCAATTTTATAGCGGAGCACTTATCTGGTGCTTGCAATATAGAACTCTTATTCTGCCGCGCTGCCGTGCCTCCAACTCAAAGGGTCAGTTTGACCGCCGTCAGTACTCTTTAACAATCCCGACAATTTTTGTATTTTATAAGGGAGCACTTATCTGGCGCTTGCAGTGTAGAACTCTTGTTTTGCCGTGCTGCCGTGCCTCCAACATAGTTTCAGTCTGAGCCTGACGTTCAAAGAAGGAGGAACCCTTTAACTTTAGTCCGCCCTGAAGCAGCGTTTTTCATAGCGAAACATCGGCCACGTTGGCGGCAGTCAAACAGACCTTTTGAGTTGGAGGCACGGCAGCACGGCAAAACAAACATATAGCTAGTTATTTTTCACAAAACAAAGTATGGCCATCATCAGATGATTTTATGGGGCCGATTTAAAATTTTACGCGCGCGGGGTACATTTGTGCGCACTACCCGGCATATACAAATGTACATCCGATTTTATAACATGCGCGCACTGCCGCATGCATGTTATATAATCCAGGGTCGGCGCACACAAGGGGGTGCACACTTGTGCACCTTGCGTGTGCCGAGCCCAAGGGGAGCCCTGATGGCTTTCCCCGTTCCCTCCAAGGCCGCTCCAAAATCGAAGCGGCCTTGGAGGGAACTTTTTTTTCACTCCTCCCTTCCTCTATCTAACCCACCCCAGCCCTACCTAAATCCCCTCCCCCACCTTGTTTCGCCAAATTACGCCTGCCTCTGGCAGGCGTAACTTGCGCGCACCAGCCAGCTGCCGGCACGTGAATCTCCGGCACGGCCGCTGTGCCAGAGGACTCGGGAATGCCCCCGAACTGCCCCCGGCCCACCGCCATGTCCCCGGCTCGGCCCCAGACCACCCATTTTTTAAAGCCCCAGGACATACTCACGTCCCGGGGCTTGCGCGCGCTGCCAAGCCTATGCAAAATAGGCTCGGGGCGCGCAGGGGTAGGTTTTCGGGGTTATGCGCGTATCTTACGCCCGTAACCCTTTGAAAATCTACCCCATGTGTGTTTTAAAATATACCTCTTTCAATCTCAAGATAACCAGCCCTATAAAGCAACTTTAGCATATACTCAACTTTCACTCCATTTTCCATACATCACTTAGTTTTTCATACAAGTGAGGGAATAATATCAGAGAGCAGGCATTACATGTGGCACTGCTTACAGTATTACCAGAACTTTTTTTTACAACCAGGTCATTGTTCTTGTGACTCCTGTGATATGTGTACTGATACCATACAGGGCCTAGAATGGTGCTTTTCTATCACTGGACAAGTAATCAAGTATAGAAGTTATACAGATTGTACATCCAAGACAGTAATTTATGTGATACAATGCCCATGTCCCAAGATTTGCATTGGATGGATAAGTCGAGCTATCAGGGTATGTCTAAATGAACATGTTGTCTAAATACAGAAATTTCAGGCACACATTGTGGATCATTGTATTCATGAGAGTCATCTGTTTTTGGATTTGCTGTGAACAGTCTTAGAAAAGATATGTCTCTCTCCACGAGGTGGCAATGTAATACAATTTTTGAATAGACATGAGCAGTTTTTCCTGAATAAAGTTGCTCCATTGGGACTTAAAAAATAGATTGGTATTCTTTGTGATATTTCCATTTAAAATCTCAGAAAGGTCTTTATAGTGAATATAAGTTTTTATGATTCACATTTGGTTATATTTTTATTTTTAATATTTTTCAATCTGAGTTATTTTTGGACATGCATTTTACATTAATCAAGAATTGCTAAGTTCAGTTGTACACTTTCACATTTTTTCATCTTTTATTCACTTTAAATGACAAATAATATCTGAAGTTTGATTTGACTGTTTATTTCCTACCATAAGTCCCTCTAAAAATGGCATCTGTATTGCAGCTCCAAATAATAGCTGCAGAATGTTACAAGCCTTTGCTATATTAGAACTTTTCTCTTTTTCCATACTATGCTGCCTTCTTAGTAAGAAAATGTTATGAACTCTCAGTGTTTTGAATAATGCTGTTTTAGAGTAACGCAATTCTTTATATAGGATTTTTTTTATAAAATGCTTTATTTGATGTTCCAATAACCTTCCTGTGCATCATGGGCTTACTTGGCAATTTTGCTTCAGTGCATGATATTAGTCATTAATCTCTTTTTTAATTATAGTTTTAAAATAAATTGTGATCTGAGAGACTTAATATAGCCCTGTGAACAAACTTTGCCCCAAAGCAAGAATACATATTTCAAAACACTGATTCGGCATCGGGATGCTGAGCAGATAATTGCCACGCTTATACCGGGCTTTATAAATCATAGATTCTAGAAACTGGAAGAAGTTTCTATAGACGTTCTAAGTGCAATCTTAAAAAAATAACAAAAAAACCAATGCTTCAAAATGCTGTGAGGGCAATTTGTGTGGGTTAGATTTGAAAAGGATGCCTGTGTGTCACCATGACTCATGTTTTTGGTTTCTTTGTAAGCTCAGAGGAAGATTTCTGGATATTGTGTATTAATGGAGGGTCCCTTAATTTTAGCTAATTCCTCTTTAACATCAGTTAACTCCTTTTTTAAGGCAGAGAACTGCATGCAGATGATAAAGCTCTCAGGGGGTAATTTTTAAACGAGTTACGCACATAAATGTAACATGCTATTGTAGCAACTTTCAAAACCCATTTACTTGAGTAAAGTGCACTTACTCGACTAAATCCTATGGACAATTCAATAGCATATATTGTAGCAATTTTCAAAAGCCCACTTACTTGAGTAAAATGCATTTACTCAAATAAAACCCAGTAAATGCTTTTTAAAACCAGGCCCTAAGTTTCTAGATGGTTTGCCTTTGGAGTCGAGATTCTCAATTATTTTCAGTTATTCTCAGTTATTGCACTGAAACAACAACCAACTAGGACTGAACTTCATAATCTGGGTAAACAAATAAGCATGGGGTAGCTTGCTTATTACGGTGGTTACTACCCTAAACCAATTAAGCCTGATAAATCACTTTGAAAGCATATATAGAGTTGCTATCTGCTTCAACAGTAGGGGGAAGTGAGGAAAACAGGATTTACATTCAGACATCATCCAACAAGGCATCAATCTGTGCAATCTGGGTAAACAAGCATTGGGGTAACTTGCTTGATGCGGCAGTTACAAGCCTTATCCATAAGCCTTTTGCTCACCTTTGATGCAATTCCAACATTACTCTCTATATCAATGACAGGGGATGGCAGAAAATTTTAATCAAACAGTTACCAACAAGAGCCCTGAAGTTGGTGGTTGAAACAGATAAGTATGGGAAAATAAGTGTGGAAGCTTGCTGGGCAGACTAGATGGGCCGATTGGTCTTTTTCTGCCGTCATTTCTATGTTTCATTTCATTTCTTTGAAAGAGTCATTATATAAATTTGCTTCTGTGGAACACCTGTATATATATATTTTTTTTTTAAGGAACCTAATCACCTGGAGTACTAATTAATTATTTCATTTAGATGTCCAGCAGAGCTCGATAAGGCTACTTAAGAAAGGCAGACCTTGAAGTAGGTAGATGAGTAAGATGGGAGGTTTTAAAGTCCATACAGCTGAAACATTTGGAAACTGATCTTGGATTTATTCCCAGTCCTGAATTTATTCAATGAAAGGGGAAAGAGTTCTTTCAGTTGGTGTTACCAATATCCAGCATTCTAGAGCTATAAGAGGCATACATGATGAAGTAGGCCATATGGGCATAGAAAGAACATGGGAATTATCATGAGGCAGAGTTTATTAGCACAAAAATGACACAAGACACAATGACATATTACTTGTGAAAGGTGCATCAAAAGAAAGGATGAAGTGTAGAAAACATCCCAATTGATCAACGTAAAATCATATTATCCCTTTAAAGTTGCATGCAGATTTTGACCATAGGACCAGATGAGAAAGACATTCAAAATATTCTTGTGGTTACTGATCATGTTATAAAATATGTTCAGGCATACCTTACAAAGAATCAGACTGCCAAGACTGTAGGTCAGACCCTTTAGGAAAATTACATCAGCCATCAAGGATTTTCCTAGAAGAATCCACAATGAAGAAGGGGAAAATTTTGAATCTGAATTAATTGCAGGATTGGTTCAGATCTGTGATGTCAAAACATGAACAATTCTGAAGGGAAACCCAATGAAGTGCTTTAACAGAACCCTCTTAAGTATATTGAGTACATTTGGGAACCAGAAGAAAATGACCAGTACAGTGTGGACATTCCCAGGGATCTGACCTCTCTTCAGTATTATTCAATTTGTATCTACAACTCCTGGGGGCTTTGCTAAAAGCCATGGCATTAGTACTGAAGCTATGCAGGTGACACCCAACTTGTTTTTCAAATAAGCATCAGTTTGATTGAAGCCATTGATGCCCATGTTACTGGTTAAAAGGCAGAAGGTAGTTGGTTAGCCCAATATGGACTCATCCTCAATGCTAAAAAAACAGAGATCCTGTGAATCAGTTGGGTATATGTCCAGATGACATCCTACCATTAAGGATTAAGGGCACAGAAATTAAACTAATTTCAGAAGTCTGAAACTTAGGTATGCTATTAGCTACCCAGATTTCCATGAAATGCAAATTCAAGAAGTCAAAGTCTGCATTTTCTAAACTGAGGATATTATGTAGACTGAAATACCTTCTTTCTGTTGCTGATTTTCGAAGAGTCATACAGACCATTGCACTATGTGCAATTGATTATTGTACTGTAGAGATGTGAATCGTGTGATCGATCGTCTTAACGATCGATTTCGGCTGGGAGGGGGAGGGAATCGGATCGTCGCAGTTTGGGTTTTTTAAATATCGTGTAAATCGTGTAAATCGAAAACCGGCACACTAAAACATCCCTAAAAACCACCCCGAACCTTTAAAATAAATCCCCCACCCTCCCGAAACCCCCCAAAATGCCTTAAATTACCTGGGGTCCAGTGGGGGGGGGAGGGGAAGGGGGAGGGCGGGAAAACCAGCACACTAAAACAACCCTAAAACCCACCCCGACCCTTTAAAATAAATCCCCCACCCTCCCGAACCCCCCCAAAATGCCTTAAATTACCTGGGGTCCAGAGGAAGGGTCCCGGTGTGATCTTTTACTCTCGGACATCCGTGCGTTGTAGAAATGGTGCCGGCGCTACCTTTGACCTGTCATATGACAGGTCAAAGGTAGCGCCGGCGCCATTTTGTTTTTTTGTACCCCGACATCAGGAGCGTAGGAGATCACTCCCGGACCCCCGCTGGACCCCCAGGGACTTTTGGCCAGCTTGGGGGGGCCTCCTGACCCCCACAAGACTTGCCAAAAGTCCAGCGGGGTTCCGGAATGATCTCCTACCGCGAATCGGTTTTCCATACGGAAAAACGATTTGACTGCAGGTCGTTCCGGACCCCTGCTGGACCCCCAGGGACTTTTGGCCAGCTTGGGGGGGCCTCCTGACCCCACAAGACTTGCCAAAAGTCCAGCGGGGGTCCGGAACGACCTCCTGCAGTCGAATCGTGTTTCCGTATGGCCGGCGCCATTTTGCGCAAAATGGCGCCGGCCATATGGACGGCGCTCCCGGACCCCCAGTCCAGCGGGGGTCCGGGAGCGATCTCCTACGCTCCTGACGTCGAGGGACAAAAAAACAAAATGGCGCCGGCGCTACCTAAGGTAGCGCCGGCGCCATTTCTACAACGCATGGAGGTCCGAGAGTAAAAGATCACTCCGGGACCCTTCCTCTGGACCCCAGGTAATTTAAGGCATTTTGGGGGGGGTTCGGGAGGATGGGGGACTTATTTTAAAGGGTCGGGGTGGGTTTTAGGGTTGTTTTAGTGTGCCGGTTTTCCCGCCCTCCCCCTTCCCCTCCCCCTTCCCCCGATTTATGATTTTTTGACGATAAATCGGGGGAATTGTTATTGTATCGCGGCTCTAACGATTTTTGATGATTTAAAATATATCGGACGATATTTTAAATCGTCAAAAAACGATTCACATCCCTATTGTACTGTGCTTTATGCTGGCCTACTGAAAAATCACTTTCATACCCTTCAGATGGTATAAAATGCAGCCACTAGGCTAATTACTGGGAAGCATTGTAAGGCGCACATTACCCTACAATTAATTCAACTTCACTGTCTACCCTTGATGTATAGGGCTGATTTTAAGGTGGGCACAATAGTTTATAAGGATTTGAAAAGTAAAGTACCATAGGGTCCAATGCAAAACAAAATGCGCTGAAAGTGGGCACTGAGTGTTTAGTGCCCACTTCCCTAATGTACCCCCAGGCACCTCTCCTGGGGGCGCCATGCAGTATTTAAATTACGGGTTGAGCTGTCAAGGAGGCGTTAGGGTCAATTGCATACCCCTAGCACCTCCTTTACAGTGAGCACCTGGGAGAGGTCAGCTGTCTGCAGCTGTCCGCCAGTTAAGAAAACGGATGCTGAATTTATTGGCGTCCACTTTTGTAAATGGCTCACAGCCATTGGTTTGGAAAATGGACACTCGTTAACTGAGCATGCATTTCCCAAACCTGACCGCCGACACTTAAAAAAAAAAAAAAAAAAAATCTTTCATTCTTCCGACAATATCACCATGATAAGTCAGATAATTACAGAAAAACAGTATTTTCTGCTTTTCTACAGATTTTTGGGGGCACTGCTCAGGGCAGGCATTAATTTCTGAGCGCAAAAATGTGTGTATTGGATGTACATTTTTTTTGCATTTGGGATGACTAATAACCTCATCCTCATGCATTTGCATGTGTTGAATGCTATTAGTTTTGCAGTGTGTTGGACATGCATTGTGGAGGTGCTAATCCCCTTATAGCATAAGGGGCTGTGGACGTGCCTACTGTTCATTACCAGAGCGCTGCGGTACTCTGGGATTTCAAAAGTATCATTACCTGCTTTTGCAGGGAGTTCAAGTCATTATCTGAATGGTCTAAGCATGCAGAGAGTTCAATTCCAGACTCTATGCTCTGGGGCAGAAGGCTGCCCTTCTGTAATAATCTGTCTTAGAAGCTTAGAGGTAGATTTTATAAATCTACTCCCGCGCGTACTATTGTTTGCGCACCAGGAATGAACAAAAGTACGCGGGATTTTATAAGATACGTGTGTAGCCGCACGTATCTTATAAAATCCGGGGTCGGCGCGCTCAAGGGGGTGCACATTTGTGCACCTTGCGTGCACCGAGCCCTGCATGCGCTGCCTGTTCCCTCCGAGGCCACTCCGAAATCGGAGCGGCCTTGGAGGGAACTTTCCTTCCACCCCCCCCCCCCACACCTTGTCCTCCCTTCCCCTACCTAACCCACCCCCCGGCCCTATCTAAACCCCCCCTACCTGTGTTTTAAAAGTTACGCCTGCCAGAAGCAGGCATAACTCACGCGCGCCAGCGGACTGCTGGTGCGATTCCCTGGCCCGGGACCCATTTCTGAGGCCTTGGCCATGCCCCCGAAATGCCCTCGGGCCAGCACCACACCCCCGAAACACCCCCCGGAACGCCCCGAATGTCACGTTGGCCCCGACACGCCCCCGACACAGCCCCCTAGTGAAGCCCCGGGACTTACGCACATCCCAGGGCTTGCACGCGCCACCGAGCCTATGCAAAATAGGCTCGGCGCGTGCAGGGGGGTTTTAAAAGGGTTACACGCATAATTTAGGCTCGTAACCCTTTTAAAATCCGGCCCTAAGTGCATCTAACAGCAAAGTACTACCTAACCTGTCCTGCTTTCTCTCTTCTCCTCTTTTAATACAAGATACAAGATACATTATATAAATGTATGGTTGACAGTATTTCTTATTTTTTTTTTCTTTCTTTTGTTTTACTCACGGCATTACTGAACCTTTACCTAAACTAATGATGTAAAAGTACCGTTATCTTGGCACACTAGGCCTTGAGCTAGCTCCACACAAACTGCTTGCATCTCTCATGCAAGGCCTGTTTTGCCTGTTAAAAACAAAAATATATTCCTTCTCTTGTGCAAAACTGTTCCATGAATTTTCATTATTTAATTATTTAATCCAGGTTATTATCATTCCCCTCTTGAAGAATTAACGCTACTAATTCTTCACTCCGAATGGCCCATACCTGGCTGTCCTAGGTTGCCCAGCACTACCCATCCTCACCAGATCTTACCCGTCCTTGCCTTAGCATACTGTTGTTACCATTGGTTTACATAGGTGATTCTGGATCAGGAGCACATGACTCTGCATATTGGGTTTGCACAACGGTATTCTGAGAGATAATGAAAGGCATCCTTGGTCAGAGTTACAGGCATGAGCAAAGACATGGGAGACAGAAACATAACAGTAATCATAGGATAAAAAATATAAAACTATCAAGGCCTAGAGAACCAGGAAAAGAGAGTGTCCCATCGGCACTGTTAATCTTCCCTCAAAATGCTCTGAACTGTTTAATATAGTGCTGGAAGCATATAATCTAAGTCAACAGTTTGTTGCAAAGCTTTCAATGCAATTCCTAACTCATATGTCACTACATGCACTACTGATTGCAATCTTCTAGTAGTATTCCTAATTCAGCAGCTATTGCGAGTTGAGCAAAAGGTATAACTAAGTGCATCTAATAAAGGATAATACTGATTACAATCTTTGAGCAAAGGGTTCTCATCTAAGCAAGGGAAACAACATCTAAGTATAGAGCAAAACAAACACAAATAGAAAATCAGACAAAAAGCAGTAACAGTTCAGTTCATATAATGAAGGGTGCAAGATGTCCTCTGTGGCAAAGACATGACTTCTGTGGTAATGGCATGATTTCTGTGGCAAAGGCATGGAAAAGACTTGATGGGATGATTTCTAAAACTCAATGGTGTATTCAGTTCTCTCAGTATGGTGTATTTCTTTTGTCATCAAAGCATAGCCTCTTAATTCTTTATTAAGTGAGATGTGTGTGTTTATGGATTCAAAAAAACCTAATATGAAAGCAACACAAATTCCAATTAATCAATGAGAAGATTCCATCATGAATATAACTCTACTATTTTTAATCTATATAATGTTTCCACTTTATTATAAGGTAATTTGCAATAATCAGAACCACAAACAACTCAGGTACTCAGACATTACATAGAAACATAAATTTCACTCACATCATTCTGCAGCTGTAAGGACATACAAATCACAAATGACAAAAGACAGAAAACAAACAATGAACACATATTTGAGCTCAAAAAATTAGACCAAAAAGTGTTTGGAAAATGTTTGGCAAAAAGTGTGGAAAATGTTTGAAAAGTGTTAGGATCGATCCAGAATAAAAAAAAAATCAGAATTCTGTTTAAAAATAAAATAAACTGGGAAAAATTTGGAAAAAATGTCAGCCTCACTTCTTTCATGGCAGGAAGGCCAGCAATCTGGAAAATAAAATCTGGCATACAACAAAATTATTAAAATAATGATTAGAGTGAAATTTTTAACTACTTTCTTATTTCTACTGTTTTGCCTCTAGGAGGTGCTACCGCAAGTTGCTCTGTGGAATAATAACATTTTTAGTTTTTTAATCTTGGAGAATAAGTTCTACTATACAATTCAATAAAATCAATTTGGACTTGCAAGAAAAAGGCCGGGGGGGGGGGGGGGGGGGGGGGCGGAGGTTGCTTTAAGTGTGCCGGTATGATAATGCTTTGTACCAATCCCCACCAGTGATTGCATGCCAAGGAATCATAACTTTTTCAATGTCTCTCTGTACTTTCAAACAATCTCAATTCTCTTTCTTTTTAACATTACCATGACACAACTCCATCTTATTCACGTACACACACGTATGTATTCACTTCCAATAATGACGCTCTATTTAAACAAACAAATCTTCTTCCAGAAGGAAAAAGCCTTTTCAACTTTGCATTTCCTGCATTGGCAAGACACAGATGTTTTTATTCACTGTAAATGAAATTAAACTTTCTTTCTAAATTAAGGCTATTATTATTCTTAATATCTTTAAATTCTTCACACATCTGTTTCTAAACTTAAAGGATTGATTCATTGAATGGAGTTCTTTTCTTTTCTGTTTGTCTTGTCTTGAAAAAAAACCCCACTTCTCTGTATTCTCCCATGCTGGCTCTAACCTCCCTCGCTTGCTACTGATCATCTGTTGTTAACCCTTAATTGCCTTGTCCTTTCAAGTTCTAAACTTACTTGCTCTCTGCTCTTGTAAGGGGGAAGGGAGAACTTTTGGGATGAAAAAACTGATACTTAGTAATACTTGTAACTAGGGATGTGAATCGTTTTTCTGACAATTGAAAATATCGTATGATATTTTCAAAGTCGTCAGAAATCAGGGGCTCCCCGAAACCGATAGGAAAACCCCACAAAATTGTTCGTGGGGTTCTCTTGTTGTTTTGGGGGAGGGTGGGAAAAATGGCACACAAAAACAACCCCTAAACCCACCCCAACCCTTTAAAACAGATCCCTTAGCTTCCCCCACCCTCCTGACCCCCACCCCCAAACTTTTTAAAATTACCTGGTGGTCCAGTGGGGGTCCCGGGAGTGATCTCCCACTCTTGGACCATCGACTGTCACTAATCAAATTGACGCCGATGGCCCTTTGCCCTTACCATGTGACAGGGTATCCGTGCCATTGGCCGGCCCCTGTCACATGGTAGGAGCATTGGATGGCACTGGATGGCCCATGCCATTTTTAAAGATGGCGCCGCACAAAAAAAATTTCACGATGTGAATCGGAACCAGAATCAGAACCAATTCTGGTCCTGATTCACATCTCTACTTGTAACTTTCAATTCACAAACTAATGCTTTAAATGTAGAATGCTTTAGAAAAAAACAAATTACCAACTTTAAGCTACTATGTAACAGTAGGTAATTAAACAGAAATTAAATGAAAATAAAGGACGGATTATACATGCATCTAAGATAAGCACCTCAATAACCTAAAATTAATCAAAGCAAATTGTAAATGAATTCCTAAGGGTGTGGTATGCTAACAGCTCCTGCAGCTATGAAGGAAGCGATTCAGCAAAAAGTAAATGAAAATAGTTCCTCAAATGACGAGTGCTCTGTCTTTGCTTACCTCAATGTCATCATGTAATATTCATTACCTGAAGCCTATCTCTCTCAGGGAAATGTGACCTGGTTCTACTTGTGGACCTCGTCTAGGAATAGCAGTTTGACATAACACACAGAATGGGATACATAATCATGACACATTTGTGTAAGGGCAGCAGAGCAAAGCAGTGTTCTACTACTGCAAAGAAAGCAATGACAGGGGCAATAAGATGTGACGGAGCATTGCCAGGCACCCCCCTTTTCTTAAACCTGGTATTGTGAGATACTGGGGTATTGTGTGCCACTGGGGCATCTACCCCATCTGCTGTTGTCTCACAACACTTTTCATTCTGTCCCTCAATTGTTCTTAAACACTTGTCTAAAGGTTTTAAAGAGGCTAGGTCATTAAGCTGATAGCCACAGGCTCCAAATGTTTCATTAATCTGTTCACAAACTGGGGAATCTAATTCTATAACGGGAGTACACTGAACTCTCTCCGTGATATCAACCCAAGCGGAGTTCCCTGTAGGCTGATTAAGTAGGGGGATAGTGGAGGTTGGGAGTTGGTGCTCTGAAGTTAAATTAGGAGTATATCCAGCTGCCTTTAAAGACGGGTCACTAGCTTTCATCTGTGTCTGTGTCTGTATAGTGGGAAAGAGAAGGGAGAGCATCGGGAGGTGCAGTGGGAGCTGGGGAAGCTAAAGTCTCCTGCTGAGAGAAAGCATCTGGAGACTGGCATACATTGTCAGAATTCCTACTCTGCTTTTCTGTGACTGGTGTAAGCATTTCTGCCTGTGCCGGTGCTGAAATCATCTCCATATCTATTACAAGGTTTGGCTGCTCCTTATCACCTCTCACCCTGTCCTCCGACAGTCGCTCCAGCTCCATCTTCAGATTAAGATTATCTCTTTCCAGTCTCAGCTCCTCCTCCTTGCTCTGGCTGCACTGGTTCACTAGGGCTTCCAGCAGTTCCAGGACACGGATGATTTTAAACTGCAGCTCGGAGATTCTGTCGGCCTGCCCCTGCGAGTCGCCTCCGATCTTCCGCAGATCCCTGCCGATCACGGAGGAGATGTCATAGACATCTTCCACTGTCAGCTGGAAGGGATCCTTACCCAGGGCCAGCTCAAGATCCTCCATGGCGAGTAATCACGTCTCGGGTCACCAATTATGTTCATTACTAGAGCGCTGCGATACTCTGGGATTTCAAAAGTATCATTACCTGCTTTTGCAGGGAGTTCAAATCATTACCTGAATGCTCTAAGCATGCAGAGAGTTCAATTCTGGAGTCTATGCTCTGGGGCAGAAGGCCTGCCCTTCTGTAATAATCTGTCTTAGAAGCATAGTGCATCTAACAGCAAAGTACTACCTAACCTGTCCTGCTTTCTCTCTTCTCCTCTTTTAATATAAGATACATTATATACATGTATGGCTGACAGCGTTTCTTCTTTTTTTTTTCCTCTTTTGTTTTATTCACGGCATTACTGAACCTTTACCTAAACTAATGATGTAAAAGTACCATTATCTTGGCACACTAGGCCTTGAGCTGGCTCCACACAAACTGCTTGCGTCTCGCATGCAAGGCCTGTTTTGCCTGTTAAAAACTAAAACACATTCCTTCTCTTGTGCAAAACTGTTCCAATAATTTTCATTATTTAATTATTTAATCCAGGTTATTATCACTACACAACCCACACTCAACTGCGGGTTAAACAGTGCGCACAGATGAGCGCACTGTATTGCATGGGCTCCTTAGTGTTTAAAAGATCTTTTGTTGCCCTATAACCATGTTCATGTACTGAGATCCGCAGACCAGAAGTTGCTAGTAGTTCTTTCTCCTTCTGATGTTCAGTGATTTCAACCCAACAGCGGACTTTTATTCTGTAATCAGAGCAATCTTGTGCAATGCTGTACCTATTGTGAATCATGAAATTGATGATTACCTTGATTTTAGGAAGCAACTTAAAGCTTTTTATTTTATCCAAGCCTTTGGAGATTGAAATATATTTGTTTTTTAGTTTTATTGATTTCATGTTTATCAATTTTAGTTTATGATTATGTATTGTATGTCAGAAATTTTGTTTTGTGTATTTTAAATTGTAATCTGCCCTAAACTACTTGTCCAGATAAATCAGAATATAAATGATTTTAAATAAAAATAAAATATACAAATGCATAGGTACTTTCAACATTTAGTACATGTATACAATTGTACTAAAAATGAAGTCATATTAACTTACTGTCTAATGTATGATGGTCTGCCTTTGTTTTCAATTGCTTTGAATCAAGCCAGATGGATGTTCTATATAGTGATCAAATTTACATGAAGGAATTAAGGAGAAAACTCTGATTTGCCTCTGAATTAGCTATTAAAGAGGCCGAGAACAACCAGGTTGCTAACAAGTACAGATTAGATGCAAAAATACATAAATAGGGGCATATTTTCAAAGCCCTACATGCGTAAATCCAGAGGATTTATGCACGTAGGGGGGGTTATGCGCGCCGGGCCTATTTTAAAAAGGCCCGGTGACACATGTAAAGCCCCGGGACGCGTGTAAGTCCTGGGGCTTGCAAAAAGGGGCAGGGTGAGGGTGGGGCCAGAGGCCTTCAACATAGCGGCCATTGCTGCTGTGTCAATTGGATCGCATGCCGGCAAGCTGCCGGTGCGCACAACTTGTGCCTGTCTAGAGGCAGGCACAAAAGGAAGGATAAAACTTTTGGGGGGGGGGTTAGAGTAGGGCTGGGGGGGAAAGGTTAGGGGAAGGGGTGGGAAGGTCAGGCTAGGGAGGAGGGAACGGGGGAAGGCAGCATGGCTCAGCGTGCACCCCCTTGCACGCGCCGACCCCTGATTTTATAACTTGCGTGCGCCTGTGTGTGCAAGTTATAAAATTGGATGTACATGTGCGCGTGCCGGGTAGTGAGTGCACATGTACACCCGCGCACATGTTATAAAATCTACCCCATAATTTATTACAGAAGGTGATTTGTTTCTGAGTGGAAAACATAAGTTGTCAGACAGATGGGAACTGATAATCTGCATTGTATAGAAACAGCTGGGTGAGGATATAACATTATATATACCATGAAGCCTGAGAAGGGAGATGGTATCCCTAGAACATTATGGAATGAATTTTCAAAAAGGCTTCATGGACGTGCATATATGCAATTTTATTAACCTCAATTGCCCACATACTTACAGTATGGAACATGCATTTTTTTAAATAATGCATTTCAAGCAAATACAATAAAGGAAAAGTAAAATCAATAGCATACATAATTGCTTCTCAAAACAAGAAAAGAAAAAATGTAAGTCCACAACTAGGAAATCCAAGAATCAGAAAGAAATTGAAAAAGAATAAGTGTTACAAGTATGTCAAAACCCAGCAAAAAAACCCATTCATAATCAGTCTTCTAATGACGTGTGCAGATTATTCAAACCTTCAAAGCACATGTCCAGTAGTTGAGGGAAATTCATATGGAATAGCTCCACAAAGTCAGCAGAAAGATGGCATTTCCTCAGTTCTGTACAAACCTTGAAGGAGACTGTAGACCTGTATTATTATCAACAGGCTAGCTGTAGGTCAAAGGCCAGTGAAACTCTGAATTGGTAGCAGGACTCAAATTCTGGAAACTTTCATTTTAGATGGAGTAATGGATTCCTAAAACCTGTGGAGGCAAAAGATTAGAATACTCCTAAAGAAGATTATGTGAGAAACTGGACTCCTATCAGGGAAGAAAGTTACAAGTAATATAAGGTTTGAAAATAGAGGAAAGAGATGGGGCAATTGTAAAATACTGTTTGTTATTCCTGTTGCAAAAATAAAAGATACAATTTTTGAAAAATTATCATTTGCATTCATTTAATGAAAATTTGATTTAATTTAATATGATTGATGAGGAAACAACATTGCAAATATAAATTAAAATTAATAAAGTTATGCCTTTGGTTAAAACAAAAAACTATATCTCTCTCGCTTGGGCTTTTTCCTGAGAAGCTGGAAAGTGACTATCAAAAGGAAAATAAAAGCAATCCAGACCCTGAATTGAATTATGAGTACATGTTTCAGCTAATCACCAAATATCATGTTAGTAAGTAGGTTCTCCAAATTTACCTCAACTACTAGACTTTCAATATCCCCTTCCTCTAATTCTTCTACTCCCTCACACTATTCATTCAAATTAGTAGGTTCTGCAAAGATCTGCTGCAGACTTATCATGGAACAGGGAGCATTGTGCTGGTTTGGCTGATGCCCTCTTTCTTCTAGTGTTACTCCTACTGCTGCTGTAACCCTCCACTGAGTCTACATTTTTCTGAACTGTGGAGAAGTAAGCAGGCAGCTGGTGTTCTACTTTCTCAGTCAATCTGGTTTCCCCTCTTAAAAATATTAATTCTGAGCTTGGTAGGAGGGCTCCTAATCCTCAACTTGTGCCACTCATCATCACCACTGCTAATTGTGATAACCTTCCCTGTTCCTCTCCCATTCTCATTTTTTGCTTCTTGATAGCATTAACATGATGGAGTTTATTAAATAGATTAAAGGAGCTTTTAGTGTTACAAGGTTTGTATACCCTTTTGTGGACACTCAGATGGCAGACCATTCAGCCATTTTGTCATTGAGTGAACTGATGTTGTTTCCTGATTGACTACGTACACAGGGATGATACCTTTAAAAGGCATGTGCGCACATATGCGGGTGCAAGCAGAAATGCATTAACATTTTATGTTGTCTGCACAAGTGTGCCCATTTCATATTATTTGCCTAGCACACGTATATGTGCTCCTAATTTTAAGCTGTTACACAAGGAAAGGAAAATTGGTTCTTACCTGCTAATTTTCGTTCCTGGAATACTACAGATCACTCCAAATGCCTAGGTTTTGCCTCCCTACTAGCAGATGGAGACAGAGAAGGAAAGCTTTACTTAAACTGCTACTTAACCTGGTGTGCCATCTGCAGACCGTTAGTATGATCTGTAGTCAAGCCAACATGAGATTAAGTATAACCAGAATAAACTTCTAAACGAAGGATTTGGAGCCCCTCTCTTAGACCGAGCAGCAGGGAGGTGAAGCCCCTTTAAAGTGAAGCCCTTTTCCAACCAACATAGACAATAGAACCTTCTCACCAGTAATCAACTCTGCACTACGTACGTACATACTAAAAACAACAGTGGGCTTCTCAGAAATAGGTGGGTTTCTGAACTGATCTGTGGTATATCACAAACACAAAGCAAGGGAAAGTAAACAATATATAATATAAAAATGTTTCAAATTGTTTATAAGAATAGTTTACAATTTATTTATTTAAAATCTTTTCTATACCGTCGCTAAGTTATATACCATCGCAACGGTTTACATGTAGGCACATATTTAATGTAAGTAAAAGTGTACTATAGTACATTCTAACAGGTGCCGTCAAAGGTTCGGTTACAATATATCATTAGACAAAATAATTTTTAGAGAAGTGGGTCATGACCGAGTGTACTGAAAGTACTTTTACGGGTAAATTTATTATACATAGTGTTATCAATATGCTTGGTGTGATGTGGGGTTCATAGACTACTCTACTGTATTGTCATAAGTACTGTGGGCCTGATTTTAAAAAGCATTTACTCGAGTAAAAACCAGGTTTACTGGAGTAAATTCACTTTACTTGAGTAAGTGGGTTTTTGAAAATTGCTACAATATATGCCATTGACTTGTCTATAGGATTTACTCACATAAGTGCACTTTACTTGAGTAAATGGCTTTTGAAAATTGCTACAATAGTAGCTACATTTACGCATGTAACTCCTTTTGAAAATTACCCCCTGTGTGTTGGTGTTTATCTGCTTATTCCTGAATAATTTCTATTCTCCCGTCTCCTTGTAAAATGCCTGTTTAAAAAGCCATGTTTTTAAACTTTTCTTAAATGCCTTGAGATCACTTTGTAATCTGATCTCTGGAGGCATTGTGTTCCAAATTGTGGGTCCTGCTAATGATAAGGCCCTTTCCCTCACTTGGGTTAGTCTTGCTGTTTTAACTGAAGGGATGGTTAGGAGTGCTTTATTTGCTGATCGAAGATTTCTGTGTGGGACGTGTACCCGTAATGCTGTGTTTAGCCAGTCTGATTTCTCATCATGAATTAGTTTATGGATGGTGCATAGGGTTTTGTATTTAATTCTGTGTTCAATTGGTAACCAATGTAGTTCTGCTAGGGTTTCGGTTATTTGGTCCCTCCTCCTTTTTCCGGTTAGTATTCTAGCTGCTGTGTTCTGAAAAAATAATAATGAAAAATACATATATAATCACATAATCTAACTGTATAAATATAATCATAATATCATCACAATGCTGGAAGTGCCAATCTCATACCCATATTATAAAACCACACTATAACTCACACACATACATACCCACTCATACTCATATTAATACCAAACCTAAAACAACATATAAAAATAAAAAAACAAGATAAAAATGTAGAAAAAAGCCAGGAAGTGTTGGAGAGGAGGGAAGCCGACCACAACTTTCAAGAGGGATGAATTCTTATCTGCTTCTTGAACTTCCTCAAATTCTTCTATAAATACTTATAACAAATGAAGCCAAAAAGTATATATAATTATATCTTCCTTCCTCCTTCTAATATTGCATAGACCATCATCTCTGGCATTTCTGTTCCAATAAAAAATTCTTTATTACACCCCCACACTTAGGGCTTCTTCAGGGGAAACATACATTTCACCCAAATCTCTAAACGATAACATACACCATTATTCAGTACCTAATATATCACTACCTTTCAACAATATCTAAATGGTTATACATACTTATCAAATGGAAGCTGTTGCACTGGAGGTGGACCCTTGGCCTGGTACAGGATTGATACGGCCCTCTGGTCGGACCCAGAGAGCGCCTGCCACCAGGAAGTGGAGCATACAAGGAGACAGAGGCTAGCTGGAGCTTCGCCAATAGCAATCCAGGGTTTCTGCAGGGTACCCGGACCGTCTGGACTTAGGTTCTTATGGCCTGGACTTAGGTTCTTATGGCCTGGATTGGCCATTGTTAGAAACAGGATGCTGGGTTTGATGGACCCTTTGTCTGACCCAGAAAGGCATGTTCTTATGTTCTTATGTTTTTATGTTCTTATGTTCTTAGGTGGGCCTCGCAGGGTCTCCCGGAGAGGTAGCGGAGAGGTGTGCCCACCATGAGCAAAGGTGCACAGCTGGTGAAGTATGGAGGAGCAAGATTGGAACCAGGATCCCAGGAGACCTCTGGAGTACAGCAGGAGAAGGTCCTCTGGGCAAAGTAGGTGGTGCCTATAGGTTCAGCCAGATGTAGGCCGCAGGTGGTGTTTGAGCAGGTTGGTCTGGTGGTCATGGGAGCAAACAGAGTATCCGAGTGTAACGCAAGGGTCAATGCCAGTGTATCAGTCCGAGAGTGGTCAGCCAAAGCAAGGGTCAGTTCCAAGATCAGTCCATATGTGGTCAAGAGAAGTGAAGGTCAGTTCCAGGCAGCGGTCAAACGTGGTCAGAAGGCAAGCAGTGGTCAGTTCTAGGCAGTGATCAGACATGGTCAGAAGGCAAGCAAAGGTTGGTTCCAGACAGCGGTCAAATGTGGTCAGGCAAGTAGAGGTCAGTACCGTGAATCAGACTGAGGAGTTACGACAAAGGAGAACAAGGAACACAGGAGCACTGGAACAGACAGGAACACAGGAGCACAGGAACACTGGAACACAACAGGGACAGAAACGCAGGAACACTGGAATAAGACTGGAGGCAGGTAACGCAGGAACAAGGAACAGCAAACCTGTAACATCAAGGTGTCAACCTGATTACCAAGGCAAGGTTCTGGGGACTGAGCCTTGCCTTTTATAGTAGGATCATGTGAGGTCATCAGCGAGAGCCGTGGACTGGCTTCCTGCGCTGGGCCCTTTAAAGGGCCACGCGGTCCTCGTGTGCATGCCTATGGGTGGGGCCAACGTCGTGGAGGATGCCGAGCCCGGCGTGAGGAGCGCTGCGAGACCAAGGGCCTCGATGGTCCTGGAGAAGGCCGGGTCTGCCGTGTGCAAGAGGCAGTAGGTGGCTGCAAGTGAGGTGGAACTGGAGATGGTAGAGAGAAGTGCTAGGTGAACAGGCCTGGTTGCGGCACCAACGCAGCCCGGGTCGCGCAACAGAAGCTATCCCAGCTTAAATCTTCATGGTGCTGATTCAGAACAACAACATAAATACATGCCTCTAAAACAACCACTACACAATCCAGCAACACTTGTTCACAAACCAAAAAATTAATAGAGAAACAATCATCAGTATAATAATCACTTTCATATATCATACCATAGATGAAAAGTAAACTTGAAACAAAAGGTTACCTTATAACTCTCAAAGGATGCTGATCTTACCGGAAACGCGTCAATGGTCTAACGTAAGAACATAAGAACATAAGAACATGCCATACTGGGTCAGACCAAGGGTCCATCAAGCCCAGCATCCTGTTTCCAACAGTGGCCAAGAACCCAAAAACTAAGTCTATTCCATGTTACCGATGCTAGTAATAGCAGTGGCTATTTTCTAAATCAACTTAATTAACAGCAGGTAATGGACTTCTCCTCCAAGAACTTATTCAATCCTTTTTTAAACTCAGCTATACTAACTGCACTAACCACATCCTCTGGCAACAAATTCCAGAGTTTAATTGTGCGTTGAATGAAAAAGAACTTTCTACGATTAGTTTTAAATGTGCCACATGCTAACTTCATGGAGTGCCCCCTAGTCTTTCTATTATCCGAAAGAGTAAATAACCGATTCACATCTACTCGTTCTAGACCTCTCATGATTTTAAACACCTCTATCATATCCCCCCTCAGTCGTCTCTTCTCCAAGCTGAAAAGTCCTAACCTCTTTAGTCTTTCCTCATAGGGGAGCTGTTCCAGTTCCCTTATCATTTTGGTAGCCCTTCTCTGTACCTTCTCCATCGCAATTATATCTTTTTTGAGATGTGGCGACCAGAATTGTACACAGTATTCAAGGTGCGGTCTCACCATGGAGTGATTCAGAGGCATTATGACATTTTCTGTTTTATTCACCATTCCCTTTCTAATTATTCCCAACGTTCTATTTGCTTTATTTACTGCCGCCGCACACTGAACTGACGATTTCAATGTGTTATCCACTATGACACCTAGATCTCTTTCTTGGGTAGTAGCACCTAATATGGAACCTAACATTGTGTAACTATGGCATGGGTTATTTTTCCCTATATGCATCACCTTGCACTTATCCACATTAAATTTCATCTGCCATTTTGTTGCCCAATTTTCCAGTCTCTCTGCAATTTATCACAATCTGCTTGTGATTTAACTACTCTGAACAATTTTGTATCATCTGCAAATTTGATTACCTCACTCATCGTATTTCTTTCCAGATTATTTATAATATATATTGAAAAGTAAGGGTCCAAATACAGACCCCTGAGGCACTCCACTGCCCACTCCTTTCCACTGAGGAAATTGTCCATTTAATCCTATTCTGTTTCCTGTCTTTTAGTCAGTTTGTAATCCACGAAAGGACATCACCACCTATCCCATGACATTTTACTTTTCCTAGAAGCCTCTCATGAGGATCCACAACATGTTTGCCCAATCTGAATACCGGCAGTAGATGGTTTCCTGTCCCAATGTTTTAAACAAGCTCTCATAAGAATATAAGAACATAAGTGTTACAGGAAGCGCTAGGAGTGATCCCCATTCCGGAAAGGTAGTGTGCCCTTGGACTATGGTGCAACTGCAGAGGGGCTCCGGGGAAGCGCCGAGACAGGCGAGATGTGTCCAAACATGGGCGAACAGGATGAAGACCAGGAACCCTGACCTCTGCCGAACCTGAACGCATCGCGAGAAACCCAACAATGCAATTCTAGTCTCTGGAGTAGCCCTCCGGCCACTCGATAGCCCTTTCAGACATGCCGCTTAATACAGCAGATGCGACAGGATGGACAGAGGCTGAGGGCAGGAACAAGAAGACTCAGACAAGGACTCAGAAAAGCTCCAGAAAAGGGTCACTATCCCCCTTGCTTTACCAGGGAGGATGGTCCTGTCAGGCACTTGATGAACCCCTGAGAGGACTGCTCCTAACTCTTTTTGATTGACTTTTTTTTTAAAATTCCAGACTTGCAGGTTTTACATCTCTACCATCTACTGGAGACGAGAAATACTAAGGAAATGCAGGTGGCACATTAAGTTAAGTATCAGTATCAGTAAAGCTTTTCTATTTTTTGTTTTATTTGAAGTTTATTGTAATTCTTATTCAGCACACATTCACATCAAAACATGTAAATTACAAAGAAAAACATTAAGGGGCAGATTTTCAAAGGGTTATGCGCGTAAATCCAGTAGGATTTATGCGAGAAGGGGGTTACGCACACTGCCTGGGCCTATTTTCAAAAGGCCTGACGGCGCGTGTAAGGCTTGAAAAAATGGGCGGTCCGGGGGCAGGGTGGGGGTGTGGCCAGAGGCCTCTGCAAGGCTGCTGGGCCAGGGGATCGCATGCATAACTTGTGAAATAAAGGTATGGGAGGGTTCGGGTTGGGGGGCGGGACAGGTAGGGGGAGGGGAAGGTAGGGAGGGGGGAAGGAAAGTTCCCACTGAGGTCGCTCCGATTTCAGAGAGGCCTCGGAGGGAATGGTGAAAGCCAGCTGGTGTCCCCGAGGGCTCGGCACATGCAAGGTACACTAGTGTGCAGTGTGTACCCCCTTGCGCACACTGACCCCTGATTTTATAACATGCGCGCGGCTGTGCGCGCATGTTTTAAAATCTGCCCCTAAATGTAAAGCTATTACATCAAAGTAATAACCATGTCCTAGCCCACATAACACTGGGGGTGTACATTCAGGTAATATCTAATAAAGATATTAAGAAAGGAAGAAAATATATTCCTACTTGTTTACCTATATCTAACATCATACCACATCCTTATATTTAATATAGGTTTCCTAATGTAAAGGATCCATAAATACAAATCTATTCTTTTGAATATCCAAAACCTTCTGTTTTAACAATAAAAATGGTTTATGACGACAGTAAAGCTTTTCTTCTCTGTCTCCATCTGCTAGTAGGGAAGCAAAATCCAGGCTTCTGGACTGATCTGGGGTATGAACAGGAAATATTATTTGCATTTTCCTTAGGACGTCAGCTTTTTCATGCACAAGTCAGCACATTTTATAACGTGCATATGAAGGACATTCCCAGTTTTACCAATTAGTACACCAGTTTGCCCAATCTATCTTTAGGTAATTCAGACTCTTCTGGTTCTTTAGACTGCACTACCCCCAGTTTACCAAGATCACTCATCAAATCAGTTATTGTCTATAAAGAGTTTTATTCTGACTTACACCTAAAAAATGGCAGAAGTAAATATGTGCAGATAACAGCCTTACATTCTCTGTTGCTGCAGGTTATAAAATCAGAATTTATGTATGTAAATGTTGGCCACATCCCAGAATACCTCTAACCCGCCCAAAAACTGCCCCTTTTTTTTACAAACAAACTTATTTGTGCATCAGTATTTATGCGCATATGTGTGAGGTTCATAAAATAGCAGTAGCGTGAATAAGTGCTACTTGCACATGCGTCTATTTTATGCGTGTGTATCCTTTTTAAAATTCACCTTTTAGAAGATGTCAGACTTATTACAAGAGCTCATAAATAGAAGACTCAGCATACTGAACCTTTTTGCACAGCAGAAATGAAGAGTAAACAGCACACACATGTAAGTCAATACAGAGAGGAGAATGTGTGGCTAACAAACAGGCCGATTCAGTACGGTGCGCTCAGCTTAGTTTAGCACCCGTTTGGCCGCGCCTTTTTGACCCGTGTCTATTACCTCTTATACTGTAAGGGGTAATAGCTCCTTGAAAAGGCGCAGCCAAACTCGCAAAAACTAATAGCACTCATCAACATGCATTTGCATGTGATGAGTGCTATTAGTTAGTCGCCCGGGATACTGAAAGTAAAATGTGTGGCCAAGCTGCACATTTTACTCTCAGCAATTAACTCCTGCCCAAAGGCAGGCGTTAATCATAAACAGGACCAGGAAAGTATACGGAAAAGCAGAAAAACTGCTTTTCTGTACACCCTCCGACTTAATTTCATAGGATATTAAGTCAGAGGTCCCAAAAATAAAAAAAATAAAAAACTTAAAAAAAAAATAAATCTGTCCGCCGGTCCACGGGTTCGAAAATGGACGCTCAATTTTGCTGGCATCCATTTTCCGAACCCGTGGCTGTCAGCGGGTTCGAAAACCAATGCCGGTAAAATTAAACATTGGTTGTTGAACCCACTGACAGCTGCCGCCTCCTTATTAGCGCCCGGCCTCATTTAAATAGGGAATCGCGCGCCCAGGAGAGGTGCCAGGGCATGTGTCGGGAGAGCAGGCGCTCAACATGGAGCGCCGGCTCTCTTGCACTTTATATTGACTCAGCCTGAAAATTAGTAAAAGCACTTTCCAATACATGAAAATAACTATTTTATTTAATTATGGGCAACAAAGGAGATTTTCCGATAACAATTCACTTCTTGAATAAAGGGTCCCTTGTGATCAGAAAATCTCATTTGTTGCTTACAATTAAATACAATTATGCTAATATTTTTGTCCATTCTTAGCCCCATAACTTTTAATAAGAATCTCATAAGTTGATGGACAATGCACTTTGTAAAGATTTTCTACTAGTGTATTGCTCCCTGATTCCACAGATTTTCCCTCTGAGTTCATGTAATTCCATAGGTGCAAGGCATAGGACTCATTAAAAATTGGCGGGTTCTTCCAGACCTGGTAATACTTCTTCCATGCTGGGTAAGGGATAGGATAAAAACGATGAGGATGCAGAAAGGAAATATTATTACAAATTTTATCCTCCATCTTAGGGAATTCTGGAAGCTCACAAAACTTTGCAATCATCCGAGTAAATAGCCCAGGACCTTGCTGTCCCCAAATCTTTCCATTAAAATTACGGACAAAGTCTTCCATGCAGTTCCAGACAAACTGGTTATGATGCTGGAAACCAAAACTTCCACTGCTAAAATATTTGGAAGACTGTGCTGCAAGGAAGTTTTCTGTAGAAATGGGTTGGATGGATATAATATCTGTGTCCATATAGATTCCACCATATTTCCAGATGATGGCCAACCTACAAGCATCCGAGCTAATATGGATCCAGTGATGTTCTTTCTCTGGTTCAGCCTGGAATGTTGGAAATTGAAAAATATTAGCAGATATTTATCTTTTACCCTCATTTCTCCATACTTTTTAAAACCTTCTTTCTTAGATAGTATGTTGATAAGTGTTCTGTAGCAAAGCAAAACAGCCACTTGTCTATAGCCAAGTATGTATGTTAAATGCCAGCAGTGGTAAAAATGTATAAAATCAAAATATATAAATAATCTATAATATTTAGAATTTAGTGTGAATAGTGGTACATGTTTCTAGTACTGTTCTAGACTGATTCAACAATGAATGACAAAATGGTTAATATAAAAAGCAGACCTAGTAAAACCACAAGCAACCATATGACTGAGTTTGTCTGGCAGGCAGTGATGATAAAATTGACAAGCAGCTGGATCTGTTTGCCAGGCTGCAAGTACAGAAATAACTAGGAGGCCAATATTCAATAAGCTGGCAAGCAGACAAGTTATCTAGCTAAAGTTAGGTAATTGACTTGTCCCAGATATGCAGTGGGATAAATGTCCACCTGAATATAATTGCCTAAAATTATTTGGCTACATGTAGCTAGATAACTTTAAAACCTATATAAAAAAAAACAATCAGGATAAGAGACAGAAATTTGAAAAGCGCAAGATATCAAATCTATATCTAATATATATTTTTCTCTCTGATAAGGGTGTCAACAAGCCGGGAAGACAGTGTAAGACCACTTTTAAGTGGTTGCCCGGTCTACTCAATCATCCACCCAGAGAAAAATGTGAAGAGAAAGTGAGAAATCGTAGTGAAAAATTCTCTTTTTTTTATATTTTTTAACCTTTGCAATTAAAATTCAGTGTTCAAGACTGGAATGGCAAAATTCGTTAATCTGTTCCATATGGTGTAACCAAACTGCAATGCATAAAATAAATCCCGACATCAGCTGATGCTTCAGTCTACCTTGCGTCAGGGGGGTAAGGGACTTAACTTAAAAGTCTTCTGAAACTTCCAATAGATCCTCTGATCTTCACTTCCTCATCAGAGAAAGTTCTTGGTTGTAACTTTAAAACCTAACAGGCTATGTTTGAATATATAATAATATGAAGGGAAAAATAAAAAATAAAACTCTCTCAAATCATTAAAGAACAAATACTCCTAATCAGAGAGTGCATAACACACACAGAGGGTCATTCATTAAAACACGATGGGTCATTATCACATGATCTTATGGAGCAGTGAAAGACACTATCACATGATACCACCCCAACCTACCCATCCCCTATCCAGTTCTTTTAAATATGAAAGCCCCGCTGGCAGGATCACAGTTCTCAAGTGTGATCCTGGCTGCTTTGAACATTGCTATGAGAGTAACACTGGAAGTGTAAGCTACCAGAATTGCTGAACATAGCAACGCTGATAGCTTATTCTTCCTGCATTGTTTTCATAGCAATGTTGAGAGGGCTGTGATCTCTTTTGAGAACTGCAATTCTAGCAGAGGGGCCTTCATATCTAAAGATATTGAGTGGAAGTGAGGTATTGGGTTGGAGTGGGAGGGGAAGGGAGGGGGAGGGGAAGGGGCAGGGGGAGGGGGAGGGGGAGGAAGAGAAGGGGCTGTTTGGGTACTTATTATAGAACTGGGGAAGGAGGAGAGCTGACCTAGGACCCCAAAATATTTTCTAATCACTTTTAGAAGGGTTTGGGGTGGTGGAGGCAGGGGCTAAGCTTGGCAGGGCCATTTGTAAAGTATTTGAAGTGGGAGGAATTGGGGCGCAGGCCCAAACTGTCTTTTTTTTTCTTTTTAAACTTTGCCACTTAACCAGATATCTTTGATTATAAGAAGCAAGTTATCCAGCAACACAAGGCTAAAGGGTTTATTTTCCAACTCACATTATGGCGTTTTCGCATGTGTTAAGGCATTTTCGCATGCGAAAAAGCCTTAATACATGCAGAAAGCACCATAACGCATGGTGCAATGCTAATTTTTAAAAGGGGAGGATTTTTGTAAAAGTGGGCTAGCCGAAAATTACTACACCTTTTTCATTGGTATATGCCCATAACACAAATTGGGTTAACTGGCTAACTCTGAATATTGGAGGTTTCCAGTTAACCTAACCAGCTAACTTTGCTCTTCCCAAAAACACCTAGTGTCCACCACGGGAATTTCCCCAACTTAACCGGCTATATTCTAGCTGGATAATGAGTTATTCAGCTAGAATATAGCCAGGTAAGAGTTTTAAAATTGCAGTATGGCCATTTAGATGATAAACTTTTAAGTTATCCATCTATATGGCTTTTGAATATCTACCCCAAGAGGTTTTATAAAAGTAGCTAGCAAGTTTTCTTCTATTAGAACAGGGTTAAGTTTCTAGATGCCATAAATGACTGCTTCATGAAACAGCTGGACCTAGAACCGATGAGAAGGCAGCTACTTTATATCTAGTCCTCAGGGAATACACACCTTGGTGCAAGTCACTGTGGTAGAGCTGCTAAGCAATAGTAATAATGCAGTCAAATTTGACATGATCACTGGAGGGAGGACATTAAGTAAAACTATCACAGTGACATATAAATTTGACCACATCACCCCTACCCTGATCACATTGCATTGCCTCCCTGTACAGTCAAGAATAATATACAAAGTTCTAATGATAATATACATCAATATGAATCCAAACAATGATTTGATGGGAATAACATTTAAACCACATATTCCCACATAGGCTCTTAGATCTCAGAACAAAGGCCTGCTAGAATTTCCAACCATAAAAAATTCTTGTCTAACACAAACGAGAGACAGAGCGATATCAATTGCAGGCCCAATGCTATGGAACTCAATGCAGAGAATCTTTGAATAATAACTGACATTAAGAAATTTAAGAAAGAACTGAAAACTTGGCATTTTGATAATGCCTACTCTCTGACTGGTATAACCAATTACCCTTTGTTGCGTCAGTCAGTCGCAGACAGCTGCGACTGCTCTGCCTCACCTCTTTTTCTCCCCTTTCCCTCTCTTTGGGCAAGATGGCTGTCTCCAGTGCCGAGTGCTGCGGGCCTCGGTGTTTTCAGACCAGCATGGGCATCCCCATCTGCCATGCTCACTCCCGTGGCCTCCTAGGGCACGAGTGCGCACATCTCTGATGCTCAAATACACATCATGGCAGGAACCTCGGGGCGGCCCCACCGCATAACGTCAGTACCTCTGGATATAACTAGCTTCCGCTTCCGCTACCAATTTGAGTTAGCAAAGACTTCGCTTCGCTACTCTGCCTGCTCTAAGCTGCTAGCTTAGACGCCTCCTTTCGCTAAGGATCTCACTCCAGAAGAAGCTCTAGAAACCCACTCCTCGGGGATCTCTCACTTCCAACTCCCTTTGGGATCCTCACTAACCTAGACAACCGCTCCTCGGGTGTCTTTTCTCTTATTCATTTCCAGGATATTGGATCATTGGGTTCTCGCTCCTCGAGGGCCTATCTACTTCATATCCTGCACCATGGACCTTCGGTCCCACCATTCTACCATCAGGAAGATGCCTTCACTCTTTGAGCACCTCTACGAACCGGCGCTCCTACTCCACCCACCAGCCGTGGAGATACCCGGATTGCGGGTCCCTGCCTATCATGAACATCTGGGTGAGACTACACTTCTAAGCCTGTTGAGCGTATTGGCACCTCATGGATCAGTGCCTTACCTTCCTGCTTTACCATCAATTTACAGCAGTACAATAAAGACTCTATCCATTCTGTGTCTGCTAACTGTGTCAGCCTATCACAGTGGTTCCCCACGGGGCTCCTCCCCATGGACGGAGTCATCTCCATTACGACCAAGGATCCACAATGCTTCAAAAACAACAGATTGCTAACTCCATGGACTTGGCTCAGCTTGCAGCCCTGCTGGCCATTCCTGGCCTAGCACAGCGGATTACAGAACAACAAAAGTCTTTGGAGAACTTTGCTACTGCCTTCAATCAGTTACATGCTCAACTGAACTCCTCAGCTCCTCCTGTGGAAGAGTTGCTGTCACCAGTGGTAACCCTTAAGACCACTGTGCCTTTATCTACATCTACCCACTTCATGGGTGAAGCCAATATGTGCAGAGGGTTCATCAATCAATGCAGCATGCATTTTGCTTTACAGCCTACCCTCTTTCCCACTGAGGCTTCAAAGACCACCTACATCCTGTCGTTCCTTGAAGGATGAGCCCTGGCCTGGGCTTCACCGCTATGGGAATGTGAAGATCCTATCCTGAATGACTTATCAGGATTTCTACAACTTTTTAAGTCTGTGTTTGATGACCCGGCTCGCCAGACCATTGCTGGATCTGCCTGACTCAACCTTTAGCAAGGTAACAAGCCTCTTGCAGACTTTGCCATTGAATTTAAGACTTTAGCATCCGAACTGCATTGGGACACTGGATGCCTACATGCCATATTCATGGAGGGTCTCAACTCTTGCATAAAGGATGAACTAGTGGCTTGAGTCCCTGATGGAACTAGCAGGGAGAATTGACTGCCATATACGCGATCGTACTCAAGAGGCTAAGAGTCCACGAAAGTCTACAGTGGGGGCTAACCATCCAAAACCTGTGCCTATTGCTTCTAGCTTACTGTCTGCACCCCTAGAGGAGTAAGAGCCTATGCAACTAGGCCGAACCACTTGACCTCTAAGGAAAGATGTTACCGCAAGTGCATAGGACTGTGCATGTACTGTGGCCAATCGGGTCATGCAGTCCAAACCTGTCCCATTTGTCCGGGAAACTGACGGGCCTGGGATCTGAAGGAGGACTTTTCCTAGGCCTTACCTCTCCTACTCCTCCATTATTTTTACCTGTATCCCTGCTGTGCGGAGGTCTCGAGTTTCAGACTCTCGCGCTCATTGACTCCGGTGCCGGAGGTAATTTTATTCTGAAGCTCTTGGTAAAATATCTGAGGATTCCTACCAAACCAATAGATAAGCCTCTGCTATTGTCATCCATCCATGGAGAACCACTTCCTGGAGAAGTTTCATTGATCACCCAAGCCATTGGTCTGCGCACTGGAGTTCTACACTCAGAATCAATTTCCTTTCTGGTGTTGGAAAAAGCCATGCACCCGGTGGTGTTGGGTCTGCCGTGGCTTCAAGACCATATGCCACAATGTAATTGGGCTACCTTGGAACTGTCCCGGTGGGGACCAGACTGTCATGATTGGTGTCTTGCTGAAGTTTCAACGCTCATCTGCATGCCTACCACTCCATCATTACCTGGCTTACCTCCACAATATGCCTCCTTTCAGGATGCTTTCTCTAAGCAAGCAGCTGATGTGCTTCCTCCACACAGAGAGTTCGATTGTGCCATAAATCTGAAGCCAAACTCAGAACCTCCCAAAGGAAGAGTCTACCTACATACAGGAAAATCTACAAAAGGGATTTATCAGACTTTCCAAATCCCCTGCTGGTGCAGGCTTCTTTTTTTGTAGGAAAAAAGGATGGCACCTTACGCCCCTGCATCGACTACAGGGGTCTGAATGAAATTACCATCAAGGACAGGTACCCCTGCCCTTAATATCTCAACCGATAGACTCCAAGGAGCCAAAGTATTCTCCAAATTGGACCTAAAAGGAGCTTGCAACTTGGTGCATATTTGAGAAGGAGATGAATGGAAGACTGCTTTTAAAACCCGTGATGGACACTTTGAATACCTCATCATGCCCTTCGGTTTAAGTAACGTTCCTGCAGTCTTTCAAAATATGATGACCGACATCTTACGAGACTTACTGTATCAATGCGTAGTAGTATATCTTGATGATATACTGATATTTTCTCAGGATCTGCCAAGTCATCTGGAGGATGTTAAGAAAGTCCTAAGATGCTTGTGTGAGTACCACCTTGATGCAAAGCTTGAGAAGTGCGAATTTCACAAAGAAGCTGTACCCTTCCTGAGATATATCGTTTTGAAGAACGGTTTTCAAATGGACCCTAAGAAACTTGAGAGTATCCGGGACTGGCCTCAACCCACAGGTCTGAAGGCATTATGTCGCTTCTTAGGATTTACCAATTACTACTGATCCTTCATTAAAAACTACTCATCATTGACAGCCTCTCTAACTGCTATGATCAATAAGGGAGCCAAACCTGCCAATTGGTCTCCTGAAGCCATCTCAGCCTTCATGATGCTCAAAGAGGCTTTTCAAAAGAAGCCTGTCTCCACCACCCTGACCCACACTGTCCTTTCATCGTGGAGGTTGACACATCCGACGTTGGTGTGGAGGCAGTTCCAAGTCAGTACAGCGAATCCAATGTGCTCCATCCTTGCTCCTTCTTTTCTAGGCGATTCTCGCCTGCTGAAAGAAACTATGGGATAGGAGACAAGGAGCTTCTCACAATCAAACTGGCTTTTGAAGAGTGGCATCCCTGGCTAGAAGGCACACAAGTCCAAATAGTAGTATACACTGATCACAAGAATATAGAGTACCTTCGACATGCTCAATGACTCAACCACCGTCGGGCAAGATGGTCCCTGTTTTTCAACAGGTTTGATTTCCTTCTGAAATACCATCCATGAGAAAAGAACACCCGGGCTGATGCCCTATCATGCTCCTTCTCACCTCAGGATATGCCAGATGAACCCCGTCATATCATAGATCCCACAAGAGTGGTCCTCGCAGCCAGCCACATGGTACCTGCGGGAAGATGGTGGTGGCCAGAAGTTTAAGAAAAAGACTGTTGAAATGGGCACACGATTCTCATCTGGCAGGCCATCCTGGACAGAGTCGCACCTTAGTAATGTTGCAAAGATACTATTGGTGGCCAACTATGAAGAAGGACGTGCAAGCATACGTGGGTTCCTGTGCTGTCTGTGCTAAGCAAAAGCCACCACCCAGGCAACCTTGTGGTTTATTACAACCTCTACCATCACCGGATGAACCTTGGACCCATATCGCTGCCATCATCCAGCAGCAACAACACCATATGGGTTAGGGATATGAATCAAGCTTCGGACGATTGAAAATATCGGACGATATTTTCAAAATCGTCAGAAATGGGGGCTCCCCCGAAACAATAGGAAAACCCCACGATATTGATCGTTGGGGTTATCATTTTGGGGGAGAGCAGGAAAAACGGCAAACAAAAATAACCCCTAAACCCACCCCGACCCTTTAAAACTAACCCCTTTGCTTCCCCTACCCTCCCGACCCCCCAAAAAACATTTTACAGGTACCTGGTGGTCCAGGGGGTCCCGGGAGCGATCTCCCTTTCCCGAGCCATCGGCTGCCACTAATCAAAATGGCGCCGATGGCCCTTTGCCCTTACCATGTGACAGGGTATCCATGCCATTGGCCGGCCCCTGTCACATGGTAGGATCACTGGATGGCCCGCGCCATTTTTAAAGATGGCGCCAGTCATCCAGTGCTCCCTCCATGTGACAGGGGCCGGCCAATGGCACGGATACCCTGTCACATGGTAAGGGCAAAGGCCATCGACGCCATTTTTATTAGTGGCAGCCAACGGCCCAAGAGCGGGAGATCGCTCCCGGGACCCCCACTGGACCACCAGGTACCTGTAAAATGTTTTTTGGGGGGTTGGGAGGGTGGGGGAAGCAAAGAGGTTAGTTTTAAAGGGTCGGGGTGTGTTTTTTGTTTATCGGCTCGGGCGCAGCCAATAAACAAAACCGCGATCAGGCACGATTGAAAAAACCCCACACGTAAATCAGAACCGGAATCCGAACAGATTCCGGTTCCGATTCACATCTCTATTATGGGTTACAGTCGACCATTACTCTAAAATGGCACACTTTGTAGCATTACCAGGATTACCCTCTGCTACTGAATTAGCTAAACTCTTCATTAAATGCATCTTCCATCTTCATGGGATGTCCAAACATATCCTATCTGACAGAGGAGTGCAATTTACTGCAATGTTTTGGAGAGCATTATGTCAGAAGTTTGACATTGCTTTAGATCTAACCCCTGCCTACCATCCTCAGTCTAACAGTGAGACTGAGAGGATGAATAGGACACTGAAACAATTTCTGCGATCCTATGTCAACTCTAGACAGAATGACTGGGCCGCATTACTGCCTTGGGCAGAATTTTCCATCAATTCACATCCTGCTTCTTCAACGGGGTACTCCCCTTTCCAACTTGTCTACGAGAGACAACCTTTACCTCCGCTGCCAATTCCATTGACAGTAGCCTCTCCTGCTGCCCAGGCTACCTCAGCAGAATTATCCCAGCTTTGGAGACAGAAGAAGGAGCTCCTTTTTAAAGCAGGACAAAAGGCAAAGAGGACCTATGATGCCCATCATCAAAAGACACCCCAGTTCCAGCCAGGCGACAAGGTGTGGTTAAGCACAAAATACCTCTGACTCAAGCTCCCTTCTGCAAGATTTGCTCCTCGCTTTGTGGGACCTTTTGCCATCCTTTGTCGATTAGGAAATTTAACATACAGTCTCAAATTGCCTCCATCAACGAAGATACACAATGCATTTCATGTATCTCTACTAAAGCCAGTGATATTCTCTGAGTTCTCCAGAAAAGAACCAGAGCCCACCAGCCTGTACACAGAAGATGACATTGAATATGCTGTAGATTACATCCTTGATGTACGTAAAAGAGGAAAGACATGGGAGTACCTCATCTCTTGGGAGAATTATGGCCCAAAGGAAAACTCCTGAGAACCACTGGCCAATATTACAGACAAGGAGATGCTATGCCAATTGCACCTGGCACACCCACGCAAGCCCAGACCACCTGGAAGAGGTCTTAGAGTGGGCCCTTTGAAGGGGGGTACTGTTGCATCCGTCGGTCGCAGACGGCTGCAACTGCTCTGCCTTACCTCTTTTTCTCCCCTTTCCCTCTCTTTGGGCAAGATGGCTGTCTCCGGTGCCAAGTGCCGCAGGCCTCAGCATTTTCAGACCAGCATGGGCATTCCCATCTGCCAAGCTCACTCCCATGGCCTGCTAGGGCACAAGTGCGCACATCTCTGTCGCTCAAATACACATCATGGCGGGAACCTCGGGGGTGGCCCCACCGCATGACATCAGTACCTCCGGGTATAACTGGCCTCCGCTTCCGCTACCAATTTGATTTAGCAAAGACTTTGCTTCGCTACTCTGCATGCTCTAAGCTGCTAGCTTAAATGTCTCCTTTCGCTAAGGGCCTCGCTCCAGCAGAAGCTCTAGACACCCGCTCCTCAGGGGTCTCTCACTTCCAACTCCCTTCAGGGTCCTCACTAACCTAGGCAACTGCTCCTCGTGGGTCTTTTCTCTTATTCATTTCCAGGATATTGGACCATTGGGTTCTGGCTCCTCGAGGGCCTATCTACTTCATATCCTGCACCATGGACCTTCGGTCCAACCATTCTACCATCAGGAAGAAGCCTTCACTCTGTGAGTACCTCTACGAACTGGCATTCCTACTCCACCCACCAGCCGCGGCGATACCCACTCTGCGGGCTCCTGCCTATCATGAACATCTGGGTGAGACTATACTTCTGAGCCTATTGAGCGTATTGGCACCTCGTGGATCAGTGCCTTACCTTCCTGCTTTACCATCTATTTACAGCAGTACAATAAAGACTCTATCCATTCTGTGTTTGCTAACTATGTCAGCCTATCGCAGTGGTTCCCCATGGGGCTCCTCCCCATGGGTGGAGTCATCTCCATTGCGACCAAGAGTCCACAATGCCTCAAACACAACACCCCTCACTCTGATAACCAACTATGTCCTAAACATTACCCCATTCTCTCCTCCCCCCAGTAATGATTACAAATGCATCTTATATGTCTGTCTTTGAAGTACACCTTAGATTTGGAATGTTTATCTTGAATTACCTATATGTATGTTTGCCTTTGTAACTCATCCTTTGATTGTGAGTGTTAAACCTGTAAACCGTTATGATCTAGTGATTCTCACATGGAATGACGGTATACAAAACACTCAAATAATACTAAATGATAATAATAATAGAACTTCAAAAGGAAGACTGATATAGAATGAGGAAATTAGAAAGAAAAGAAATGGTTACAAGGGTTAAAAGATTGCATGAGGCTTTTTTGAAAAATACAATTTTGAATGCCCAGATAAAATGCATTTCCTGCATTAAAAAATGCTGAAGGAAGACCAGTGTGGGTTATTGATGAGATAAAGGCAGCAGTTAAAACTAGAGATGTGAATCGTGTGATCGATAGTCTTAACGATCAATTTTGGCTGGGAGGGGGAGGGAATCGGATCGTCGCAGTTTGGGTTTTTTAAATATTGTGTAAATCGTGTAAATCGTGTAAATCGAAAACCGGCACACTAAAACATCCCTAAAACCCACCCCGACCCTTTAAAATAAATCCCCTACCCTCCCGAACCCCCAAAATGCCTTAAATTACCTGGGGTCCAGTGGGGGGGGAGGGGAAGGGGGAGGACGGGAAAACCGGCACACTAAAACAACCCTAAAACCCACCCCGACCCTTTAAAATAAATCCCCCACCCTCCAGAACCCCCCCAAAATGCCTTAAATTACCTGGGGTCCAGAGGAAGGGTCCCGGTGTGATCTTTTACTCTCGGAACTCCGTGCGTTGTAGAAATGGCGCCGGCACTACCTTTGACCTGTCATATGACAGGTCAAAGGTAGTGCCGGCGCCATTTTGTTTTTTTGTCCCCCGACGTCAGGAGCGTAGGAGATCGCTCCCAGACCCCCGCTGGACCCCCAGGGACTTTTGGCCAGCTTGGGGGGGCCTCCTGACCCCCACAATACTTGCCAAAAGTCCAGCGGGGGTCCGGAACGATCTCCTACCGCGAATCGTTTTTCCGTACGGAAAAACGATTCAACTGCAGGAGGTCGTTCCGGACCCCCGCTGGACCCCCAGGGACTTTTGGCCAGCTTGGGGGGGCCTCCTGACCCCCACAAGACTTGCCAAAAGTCCAGCGGGGGTCCGGAATGACCTCCTGCAGTCGAATCGTGTTGCTGTACGGCCGGCGCCATTTTGCGCAAAATGGCGCCGGCCGTACAGCAACACGATTCGACTGCAGGAGGTCGTTCCGGACCCCTGCTGGACTCTATCAAGTGCTCACTAAGATTTCAAAAATTAACACCTACCTCAGATCCCACCTTGGATCCCCTCCAAAAGGTGGATTTATTCTGTGGGAGGGTCCCAGGCCTTTATGAATAGGAGTGATGGGAAATTACTTTATATAGAAAGACACATCTAGTAATGTTTCACTGCTAGTGATAGCTTTGCAATCCCTCTTGCCTGTGAACATTTGGGGCCCTCTGGATACCTTCTAGAGGGGTCACAGGGAGCCTGGGAGTGGGATAAAGCTGATGACTCTATGAGGGAGGTTGTTGACTCTTTGGGTTGGTGTGTTTCCTCTGCCGGGGAGGATTTATTGATTCCATGGGAAAGGGATTCCTCTATCTTGGGGTGTAACTCTGCCATGGGAGAGCACCAGTGACTTTTGGAGCTTTTCTGCCTCAGAGACGTCTTGCTAAATCTGCAGGGGGGAAGTTGTGATCACCATGAGGGGAAAGAAAAAGGGTGCCCAAACTTTTCAAGAGAAGGACCACATAAGATATTTCAAATTATCAAGAGAATTGAGGGTGGGGATGTCCTCCTCATGGTTTACTCAGCCAGGGAAGGGATGGAAGATAGGGAGAGAGCCCCTCAGAGTTATTTGCTGAGAAGAGTTTGGGGGAATCATGTTTGGGCCTTCAGTGATTTAAAATGATAGGGAAGGAGGGAGGCAGAGGACAGGCTTCCCAGGGCGGGGAGGCAGATAGCACACCAGTGATATTTCTATATTTATCCACAGTTGACAGCCTTGCCACACTCCCACTTCCCCAATATCTACCCACTTAGGTATGAAGAGGTCAGGGAGGGCAAATGGATGACAGGATGAGATGTTTGTATGATTTGCATTCTCTTACTCACATTGCTTCCCCTCTCCCCCCCCCCCCCCCCCCCCCCGCTCCTATTTATTTATTTATTAGTGTGGCACCCCATGGGTTGGCTACTAGATGTCACTAAGGGGGAAATTTTTGTAGCATATCACACGAGAAAAGGAACTTTTCACATGCGATACCTAGATCAGGGTGGGTTCTAGGTGGCGTTGGCACCGGAAGGGGAGGAGTCGGGTGGCACTGGGGTGCACCCTTTTCGCTGCCAGTAGCGCATCCAATAGCACCACCTTTTATGATGGCGCTATTGGGTGCGAAAGCCGGCCCCCCGCTTCGCCCCCCTGCCCTCCATTACCACCGGATTCTCTAAGGTCTGCGACCTTGGAAAATCCAGGCCTAAATCTCTGAATAGAGCCCAGTATCTATGAGCCTTCCATCCCTTCCCAGCCCCTCTGAACTGGAGGGCTGTGGTTGGTTTCCTGCTCTTATTTAGTCCAGCCATTTTGGTAATCTTTGGAATCATTATGATTTAGATTCAGAGCAGCGAGGATGTAGCTTTTACACTCTCTGGTGGGGCCTCCAAGCCTCATCAAGTTCTTTATATTTTTTAAGAGGTTCCTCTCTGTGCACACCTTGACAGAGGGTTGTTCTGTATTTAGTTGTAATAAGATAGATTTTTGCCTGATTCACTTTGGGGCAAAAGGGCTCTCAACCCAGAGACCTGAAGATGTGTGAGCTCCTGTACACCCTAGATGGGCAAGCACCAGTGACAGATCCATCTGAGTGAGATTTTTGATGGCCTGACTTTTTTCAGAAGAGACTCCTGCTTAAACCTTGCACCCTTTGGAGAAGGTTCTTCCTGGACACAAAGGACAAGAGCTAAAGACCAGTGAGATTTAATCTACGATATAGATTGGGCAAGCACCAGTGATAGTAAAGCAACAGCCACTGAGAGATTTGTCAGAAAATAAGTATTCAAATATGGTTGTGGGAGGTGTTTTAACTCACCCTCTCCTCAGTGTTCCAGGGCTGGGTTAGACTGGTTCCCATGTTCTAAAGACTTTTCCTGTCAGAGAAGTCACCAGTATTAACATCAAGGAGAAGGACCAAGATTCTGGGAGTTCCCACTCAGATCTCCACCCCAAGGGGCCAGGATAGGCTGGGCAATCACAAATAAATTGGACTCAGGTAGGACTTTTCCATGTTTGAGGAGACCCCTCCATACAGATTCTGGTTTGGCCCACTGGGAAAGCTTTGTATGCTTTAAAATCACCACGAGAAGCTTTGCAAAGATACCTAAGAAGTAAAGGACACCTACCCGGAAGAGAAAAAACACCTTTGTACATCAGTCAGCTGTAATTTATTGAAAATAGACTTTATGTATTACAAAATCAGTAAACATTTAATTTAACAGTCAGTGCCTTGTCCTGCCTGATTTGTCACAGCATCTCACACCCTGGGGTACAGCAGCTAGCACCACACAGACAGAGAGAGACACTCACACCACTGCCTGGGCCATAAGCGAGAACCTCCCCCCACAAAAAGAATCCACCCTTGAGAGAAAGAGAGCAAAGACTTGGGAAAAAGAGAGTTATTTATTTATTGTATTTATATGCCATTGTTCTGTAGTCAATCATAATGGTTAAAAAGTAAAAATAAATAATAGTGTAATAACAGATACATAAAAATCATAAAATACACAATAAATAAAGTCATGTATGGGAGGAGTGCTAGCCGGAGCAGCCCTGATGAAGTAAATAAACTTGTGTGCTCTTGGGATTAAAACCCTATGGGTTACATTTATTTATATTCTGCCTTTCAGGCACTTCAAAGATTACATTCAGGTACTGTAGGTATGGTATATATATATATTCTTGTTGCCTCTCTACTTTCTTCCCTTTTCTTTTCCCTTTGCCCCATGTCTTCTCCTTTTTCTTCTCCTCTTACTCCCTTCTCTTATAACATGTCAGATTTGGGATTTGAGCATAGCAACTCCTTCTGGAGACCCTAAACCAGGGAGAGACACTCACACTTGGTGTCTGGGTTATAATCATTTCTGTGCTCTGCACCCAGAAAGCCTGCATCCTTAGGGGATAATTAATTTCCATGCCCTCTCCCCCATAGCTCCAAAGCGATAGTGATGCAATTGGGAACTCCAGGAAGCACCATCCTTTACCTGGCTTTTCCTGGCCACGTCACAGAACCCAGTGCCTTGCTCCCTGCACAGTGGACAAAAACTCTGTATGGCTATGCTGTAGCTTCTTTCCCTCTCTTTGGAACTAGTAGCACTAACACAAGCAATGCATAGTGCAGCCAATATGTGGTGATATTGCACTGGCTTGCCCTGCCCACACCACTCTGACATGCTGCCATTTGCACTTCTAACTTCCAAGTATATGAGCTGGCAGTATTAGCAGAATGTGTCCCCACCACTGCCACTGCAGGACAGATCAAGCTCCTTCTGTCATCACTGTTATGGGCCAGATCAAGCCTCTTCTGCTGTTGCTGCCAGGTCCCAAATGTAATTCAGCCAAGGGTCACATCTGGCCCTCAGACCATATTTTGGTGATCCCTGGGGGAAAAGATATTGGCATGGGAGGGAGCAGAATCCTGCAAATGAGGCGTTTTCTTACCACAGGAGGGAAGGAAGCAGGAATTTCCCCCATGCTAATGGGTCACATTTACTTTCTGGCAATTAGCGCAAGGGACTTCGAAAAATAGTAGTTGCACAGTAGTTTTTTTGGAGGTCACAATGTACGTGCGCTACTATCATGATCATACTAATTGAATTAAAATATAATATATTAATACTACAACTATTTGCATACCAAGTGAAGTAATGTCTCAGTGTGTATGTTACATTCTTTTGCTAGCAATGATAAACTTTCTTTAGCAGGGGGGATCATCACAGTGAGTCTCATTCTGGATGTGAATCTCTAACTTTGTCAGATGTGCTTATATGTAGTGATTAAATAATGAGAACATGAATAAGTAAATATGGTCAGTTTTCTGTATTTGTGTGTAGAAATGTGTGCACATTTTGAGGTCAAACTTTAACCAGAAGAATTCCAACCTAGTTTACATTCAATGGAATTTTTACATTTTTCATCAGATTCTTTGTGAATTCACATTGGATTGTCCATTTCACAATAATCTGCATTTTGCAGGTTCTTTAAATTTAGTTCATAAAGTTTAAAACTAAAGTTTTCAGATCAAACATTTTTTAAAAAGGGAAGATCATATAAATAAACACTTTTTTCTGGTAAAAAAACTGCAGCTGAGGAAAGGGTCTACTGCATGCATAGCCAGTAGTGGGACCTTGTTTGCATTCTAGGCTAGAATACTAGTGCTTATTTAACCCTACAAAGACCAGTGGAGTCAAACAATGACAGATCAAGTGAACAAGCACACTTTCTGATGCATCTTACCTGAAAGTACCAAGGTAACAGAGGGGTGTCCTGGAGCAATGTTTCCATATGTAATGGAAAAATATGCACATTCTTCATGGCAGACAAAAGGGAGAATGCTTCATGTGAGGAGTTTTTGTCTTGTATTATACTGTTATTTCCCAGCCCTTTCATAAAGAAGATCACAGGTCTGTCTGGGTAGGTCCTGGATGCAGATTCAACAGAGCAGGAGACTAGAGAGGAAAGTTCTAACCTATTGCTGGTCTCCAGGAAGACAATGGCATTGCCCTGACGCAAGATGTCCTCAGCACTCACTGACCATTTGAAGGGAACGGGAAAGCACAGGAAGCAGTCCGGCTGTAGGGTCACTTTGTATAGGAAGCTACAAGTAAATATGAAGAACAGGAAAGGAAGTGTATGGATCCACCTCTGCATTGCTGTGTTTCTTATGTCTCTGATAATAAAAAAAAAAAACAACATTTTTATAGGGTTTGTAATAAAGTGAAGACATTCAAAGACAGATAACTACCATTTGCAAACATGGTTTAAGTGTAGATTCTTCAAATATCTGTATACTAAACAATAAGAAATGAGATCACTAGACTTTATAAAGTTGGAAATGAGATTTGATTTTAAGAAAAGGCTATTTTTCTATTTGAGTGATCAGATTACATAATATCTTTTGTATCATGATTATATATTCATCATAATATCCTTGGGTAGCTTTAAGAAAAATTAGAAAACATTCAGAGGTTTAAAATTGATATTATAGTACTTTTAGGAAACCAGAAGATGGCTAAAATCTGTGATTTATATCTATATATAGAGAAGTTGATATTCAAAAGCAATTTAGATGGATGGCTACCTGGCGATACTCATCGATGTATGCAGCTAACTCTGCTCAGGGCATAGGGCTGTCCTAACTTTAATATAAATATACAGCCAAAGAGAGGAAACAATTCATTTATCAACCATCTTTACAAGTTTTCAACTTTAATATACCCTGCAAGTTAGCCGGATATATTAGGGATGTGAATCGTGTCCTCGATCGTCTTAACGATCGATTTCGGCTGGGAGGGGGAGGGAATCGTATTGTTGCCGTTTGGGGGGGTAAAATATCGTGAAAAATCGTGAAAAATCAAAAAAACGTAAAATCGCAAAACCGGCACATTAAAACCCCCTAAAACCCACCCCCGACCCTTTAAATTAAATCCCCCACCCTCCCGAACCCCCCCCCCCAAATGACTTAAATAACCTGCGGGTCCAGCGGCGGTCCGGAACGGCAGCGGTCCGGAACGGGCTCCTGCTACTGAATCTTGTTGTCTTCAGCCGGCGCCATTTTCCAAAATGGCGCCGAAAAATGGCAGCGGCCATAGACGAACACGATTGGACGGCAGGAGGTCCTTCCGGACCCCCGCTGGACTTTTGGCAAGTCTTGTGGGGGTCAGGAGGCCCCCCCCAAGCTGGCCAAAAGTTCCTGGAGTTCCAGCGGGGGTCAGGGAGCGATTTCCCGCCGCGAATCGTTTTCGTACGGAAAATGGCGCCGGCAGGAGATCGACTGCAGGAGGTCGTTCAGCGAGGCGCCGGAACCCTCGCTGAACGACCTCCTGCAGTCGATCTCCTGCCGGCGCCATTTTCCGTACAAAAACGATTCGCGGCGGGAAATCGCTCCCTGACCCCCGCTGGACCTCCAGGAACTTTTGGCCAGCTTGGGGGGGGGCCTCCTGACCCCCACAAGACTTGCCAAAAGTCCAGCGGGGGTCCGGAGGGACCTCCTGCCGTCCAATCGTGTTCGTCTATGGCCGCCGCCATTTTTCGGCGCCATTTTGGAAAATGGCGCCGGCTGAAGACAACAAGATTCAGTAGCAGGAGCCCGTTCCGGACCGCTGCCATTCCGGACCGCCGCTGGACCCGCAGGTTATTTAAGTCATTGGGGGGGGGGGATTTAATTTAAAGGGTCGGGGGTGGGTTTTAGGGGGTTTTAGTGTGCCGGCTCACGATTCTAACGATTTATAACGATAAATCGTTAGAATCTCTATTGTATTGTGTTCCATAACGGTTTAAGACGATATTAAAATTATCGGACGATAATTTTAATCGTCCTAAAACGATTCACATCCCTAGGATATATTTATCCGGCAAACTAGCCGAGCCACACAGTGTTTGAAAATGGACCCCATAGTTTTTACAGTACTAACTCAATAAATATTAAAGAACAATTTCAAATCTTTTTATTTTTGACCAGTTATAGGCCTGATGTGTTAGAGATTTTTCTTATTTTGTATCTATGGGCAAAATGCTAAGTATACAGGCCCCTATGGGATTGATTTATACTCCAAAGGAACAACAGAGCAACCGCTGCACTTCAGCAAATTATATCCACAAAAGAGAGCGCAGACCACCCACATTAAGTCCCAATCGAAGAAGTTCAAATTGCTAACTTTTGCAGTCAAGTTTTTTTATTTAATTCGGCAACTCCACTAGCTTACATTACAGTCATCTTTTAAGAAGCGTCCCCCGACACGGTCCCGTGTTTTGCCAGAGGCTGCATCGGGAGGGACCAGAGATTTCAAAAGCAAAGCTGTAAGAGAACATATAATAGATCAGGACAAACAATAGACTTAGTGCCGACCCCATAGGACTAAAAACATATCATATTTGCAAAGGTTCACATACCTGAGTGCAGAAGATTTAGAACATGGCAGGGAGTGCATCGAACCTCAGGGTCGGGGGAGCCTCTGATTGGCTCTCTGGTATCACCTGAGTAACGCGCCAACTCTGTCTGGTTCAAATACCTGTCTGCATTTTTATCTTATTTAAACAACCTTCACAGCTGTGCAGTGTTTTTAAGTTTCTATGCACCGAGTGGAGACCGTGTATATTCACATCGGAAACCCAGTAAGTGAATGCTCTTATGTGATCTTAAGTTAAATAAGCTTAGCGGGTAAAATAGATAAGGAAACAGCATCTCTGTATATTGCGGCAGTTTTGTTCACATCAAATAGAATTAACAACGCATTAAAAATAAGATACTTAATTCATTTAAGGCAGATTCCGGTAAGATTTTTGTCCGTATATAGTGGTTTTAATGAGGCTCCGTATATATTTAAATAGCCTGCATGGCGTTTTCAGACATGGAGCTATATAAGACGCAAATAACCTGGATTTTAATATTGGGTCAATAAAGCAGTGATTTATTTATAAACGATTTAATATATAAGTTCTTGCACTCGAATTGATATGCAAGCAGTTTTTGTGAGATACAGTATTTAATATTTTTATCCCCGTTTAACCAATATGGCGGCGTAGAATTTCAAGTTAAATATAGCAGTTTTAAACATAAAATCCAGATATATTAGCGTTATTTCAGTATTGCTATCGGTGAATAATAGTGACATAGGCACGAATCTTTGAATATTTAATTTGCTTTATGCTGACTTTATACAAGATTAACGCATCAGGTTATCTCACAAGTAATAGCAGAGTGTTTTTATAAATAAACATTCTTGCACAAGATGTGTTTTTTGCAAGAATGCAATCAAAAAACAAATTTTTTCTATTAAAATGCGTTTCTAGTAATATTTGAATACAGTATGTTTTGCCTATTTTACTATGTGTATGCAAATTGGTGATATTGCGCTGAAGTATAGTAAAATGTATAGTAATATGGCACATTATTTAAGTGCTAGTTGGTTAGGTTTCGTTTTGAGGTTGTACTATTGGTTAATCTATGTTGTATAGTATGTTGCAAGTGTTTAAATTGATGTATCAAGTTTTGGATACTTAACGCTATGCTTGTCTACAACACATAGGGTTTAGTACTTAAAAATTAATATAAATTTAAGTTTTGCACTTCACTTGAAAGAATTTTTCCTAAATTGCCAGTTGTGGACCAACATTGGAGTGTTATTTTTGTTATATAAAACAGGTTTTGCACTGTTATATTAAAAAAAAAATTAATTTTATTGAAAGAATTAAGTTTGTGTTAGATGGATATTATGTTGCCCATAATTTATATATATAATGCCCTTTTCCTCATTTTTTTCAAGTATATTATTGTTACTGTATTATGTGAATTACAAGTCATTATATTATATACATTTATTTTCAGACTATCACACATTTGAAGTGTAATATAAGAATATGATTTTATTTAAATAAAATCTGCATACAGGTACAAACACATTTTTTATTAATACTACTTCAAGTGCTATTTACCTCTCATTATTCTCTGTGGTTACCTTATATAATTATTTATTTATTTTTTTTATTTATTTGAGGTTTTTTATATACCGAGGTTTAGCAAAAAGCCTTCACCCCGGTTTACAATAGAACAAATTTGTTACATAGAACGGTCAAAATAGAACAAAGCAAAGTTATGAGGAACTGTATAAAGGGGAAACAGAGGAAAAAAACAGAGGTTTATGAGAACTCGGACTAAATGGCAAATAGTCGGGGACTGAACATGGGCGTATGAGCAACATATGGGCAGGGGTTGTCCGGAACAGATTAGAAACTTTGCTAGCATAGGGCCTCATTTTCCAATATCGCAGTGATAACGCATGAGGGGGCGTGTCCCATGCAAATAAGGCATTTTTCGTGCAGCGGGGAAACATCGCATGACGTGATGTTTTCGCCATTTGTGGAAATGGATTTGCAAATCGCAAAAACACAACCAATGAATCTTCACAGTACACGAAAGTGTCCAAACAGCCTATTTCCACTCCTAGGTGCTGCAAGCAACATGTTATATGAAACTGAGCACTTGTTGCAGAGAGAGAGAGAGAGAGAGACTTAGACTTGCTGTAGTACCTATGCCCTAGACAGGTATTTGTATCCCTATGGGAGGGCCACCTAGTAACTCGAGGTGGGGATTAGGTATGAGCGTAGGGGGTTGGGGGCCACTTGCACATTCAACATGAGACGTACGGAAAGAACAGTGGTCTCTAGAGAAGATGTGGGCAATGTTCTCTCCACCTAGCTTGTTGTTGCCCAGGTAGAGTGTCCATCAAGCTAGGTGGAGAGAACATTGCCCACATCTCTTCTTGGAGTGAGTTTCCTCACTCCGACGGCCAGCAAATCTTCACTAGAGACCACTGTTCTTTCCGTACGTCTCATGTTGAATGTGAAAGTGGCCCCCAACCCCCTACGCTCATACCTAATCCCCACCTCGAGTTACTAGGTGGCCCTCCCATAGGGATACAAATACCTGTCTAGGGCATAGGTACTACAGCAAGTCTAAGTCTCTCTCTCTCTCTCTCTCTCTCTCTCTCTCTCTCTCTCTCTCTCTCTCTCTCTCTCTCTCTCTCTCTCTCTGCGACAAGTGCTCAGTTTCATATAACATGTTGCTTGCAGCACCTAGGAGTGGAAATAGGCTGTTTGGACACTTTCATGTACTGCAAAGATTCATTGGTTGTGTTATCGTGGTGCATGACATTTTCGCGATTTGCAAATCCATTTCCGCAAATGGCGAAAACATCACGTCATGCGATGTTTCCCCGCTGCACGAAAAATGCCTTATTTGCATGGGACACGCCCCCTCATGCGTTATCACTGCGATATTGGAAAATGAGGCCCATAGTTAGCTCAAATTAGAAACTTTGCTGGTTCGAATTGGAAACTTAGCCAGCGCAAGAAGGAAACTGGGAAGAACATTGGGAGTTATGTACAGGGTTATGTGTCCGGGGGGGGGGGGGGGAGGAACGTTACCAGGGTAGGAGGAAAGGGAGGGGATCGTATCAACATGGGTTCATGGTGTGTTTATTTTGTATGGGAGATGTTAAAGATGTTGTTAAGTGATTAGCCTATGCCGTCTCTGAATGTTTTTGTGAATAACCAGGTTTTATTTTATTTTAATTTATTTTAATTAATTGTAATTATGTATGTATGTTTATTTATATGTTATATTTGTTGTTCTAGCCCCTGAGGCAGCCCCAAGTGGGGCGAAACTCGGCCTGAGTCTGGCGTTTGTATCAAATTTGTCTCCACTCAAATAAAGAACCGTTTGGACTTTTCCTGGTGTCTAATCCATATTGTTGCCTACACGGTGTTCTTAGACAACCTACCCTTTTGGTGCATGAAGGGCTTTTAAAATCCACCTTTATTTTGAGTAGTATTACGAAGGCCGGCTACAGAGCCCGTGGCTGGCCCTTCTGACCTTTCTCTCGCGGCAAAGAGGTCTACCACGGCAGGAACGCCATTGCCATCCTCCTCCAGCCCTCGCACGGTTCACCTGCTGCCGAGCCCCGTTCTGGCTGGAGCCTCCCCTAGCACGTGCTCGCTCCGACCTCCAAGATTTAAAGGGGCCGCGACGCTCTAGGGCTGCCAGGCCTCCCCTGATGATATCATTTCCTCAGGGTTACTTAAGGCAAGCTCTGACTACCAGAGCTTGCCTTTGCAATTCGCTTCCTCCATAGTTGTCTGGGCTCTTGCTATTGTGCCTGTCTCTAAGAATCCTTCTTTCGACCGCTGCCTGATTTTGACCTCTGCATGTTCTTCGACCATGCTTGACTGCCACCTGACCACGACCTCTGCTTGTTCTTTGAACACGCTTGACTGCCACCTGACCACGACCTCTGCTTGTTCTTTGATCACGCTTGACCGCCACCTGACCACGACCTGTCTGTTCCTGCGCACCCCCAGGTAGTACCTTTGGACTGACTCTTGGTACTGACCCCGGCTTGCTTCCTGATCCGACTCGTCTGCCTGCCGCCTGCCTTCTGACTTCGGCCTGTCTGTGACTTCATCTGACCTCCTGTGTCTGACCTCTGCCTTGTTTACTATTCTCCGGACTGTCCTCTGGACTCTGACCTTTGCCCGTCCAACTTCATCCCTAGATTCTGGTGTTGTTCCTTGCCTTGTCATCACAATGCTGTGCTGGTCCTCCTTGCTCCATCGGACCTCCAGTCTCGACCTATATTATGCTCTCCTTGTGTATGTAGGCACGCCGGACTTCTACGCTCCCCGGAGACCCTGCGAGGCCACCTAAGTCCAAGTGGCCCAGGGCCCTATGGGCTCCTCCCGGGGGTACCTCGGGCTTCCAGTGGTGAAGTTCTCCCCTAGCCTCTGTCTCCTCCAGTGCTCCACCCCCTGGGGCAGTTGCCTTCTGTTTCCTTTCAGGAGGTGTTCCATCTCTGCTCCAGGACAGGGGTCCACCCCCGAGCGCAACAGGTCCATCTCTGCTCCAGGACAGGGGTACACCCCTGAGCGCAACAGGTTGCAAAGGCCATGGACTCGGCAGAGTCTCCTGCCTTGCAGGCCATTCCTGGTCTAGCTTCTGAAGTCCAGGAACAACAACGATGTCTTGAAGCTCTGTCCGCTTCCCTGGAACATATGCATGCCTAACTGGATTGAGTGGTAGCGGATATGGATCACCTTGCTACCCGCCAGGACTTTCTGAACAGGTTAAATGTCCCATTACCTCCTTCGATGACGCCTGCGTCGACTCTTGACTCTGGACCAACACCCATTTCTTTACCTACACCGCCTTGTTACTCAGGTGATCCAAAACAATGTCGTGGATTCCTTATTCAGTGCCAAATGCATTTCACACTACAGTGCGCCCTTTTTCCTAATGACTTGGTCAAGACCACATTCATCTTGTCCCTCCTGGAAGGTAAGGCCCTGACCTGGGCCTCCCTGCTTTGGGAACGTTCTGATCCACTTCTGGCGCCTCCTAAAATTCATGTCTGCTTTCAAGCAGGTCTTTGATGAGCCTGCCAGACTCCCCACGATGGGCTCCGACTTGTTGCAATTAAAACAAGAGAAAGAGAAGCATTGTCTATTCCCAGAACTCAGAGTAATCCAAGAACAGCCTCTCTCTAATATTCTGGGAGACCTCAAGCAATGGGTACCCACAATCTTGAGGAGATTTGGCACCCACTCCACGAGCCCCTCTAGCAGGGAGCCTTGAGGAGGGGGTACTGTTACGAAGACCGACCACGGAGCCCGTGGCTGGCTCTTCTCACTTTTCTCTCAAGGCGCACGGCAGAAACGCCATCGCCATCCTCCTCCAGTCCTCGCACGGTTCACCCGCTGCCAAGCCCCGTTCCTGCTGGGGCCTCTCCTAGCAGGCACATGCGCCTTCCTCCAAGATTTAAAGGGGCCGCGACGTGCTAGGGCTGCTGGGCCTCCCCTGATGATGTCATTTCCTCAGGGTTACTTAAGGCAAGCTCTGACTACCAGAGCATGTCTTTGCAACTGGCTTCCTCCATAGTTCCACCGCGACCGCCGCGATTGCACCGCCCGACCCAGACTGCAGCTCCAGGCCTGTGCATCCAGCGCTGAAGCCCGTCGGGGCAAAGCCTAGATTATACACAGCACTCACCACCGGGGCTCCAGCAGCGGCCACGCGGCTCATCCGCTCGTCCCTCTGCTCCATCCCCAGAGAAGCAGCCTATCGGGGACAGGCTTGCAGGACACATCAGCAGCCGAGGTAAGCGGGGGATTTAAATCCCTGCCGCTCCTCCCGACTTCCTTTCCACCGCGACCGCCGCGATTGCACCGCCCGACCCAGACTGCAGCTCCAGGCCTGTGCAGCTGGCGCTGAAGCCCGTCGGGGCAAGGCCTAGATTATACACAGCACTCACCACCGGGGCTCCAGCAGCGGCCACGCGGCTCATCCGCTCGTCCCTCTGCTCCATCCCCAGAGAAGCAGCCTATCGGGGACAGGCTTGCAGGACACATCAGCAGCCGAGGTAAGCGGGGGATTTAAATCCCTGCCGCTCCTCCCGACTTCCTTTCCACCGCGACCGCCGCGATTGCACCGCCCGACCCAGACTGCAGCTCCAGGCCTGTGCAGCCGGCGCTGAAGCCCGTTGGGGCAAGGCCTAGATTATACACAGCACTCACCACCGGGGCTCCAGCAGCGGCCACGCGGCTCATCCGCTCGTCCCTCTGCTCCATCCCCAGAGAAGCAGCCTATCGGGGACAGGCTTGCAGGACACGTCAGCAGCCGAGGTAAGCGGGAGATTTAAATCCCTACCGCTCCTCCCAGCGTCGCGCGCTGAAGGAGCGCGACAAAGGGGCCCGCCCCTTTGTGCACCCCTTCGTGCGCCCCTTCGTGCAGCACCTGACATTCCAGTGGAAACACTGAGAGGAGAGGATCACCTTGCTGGTGGCTGAAAGGAATCAGTAAGTTTTTGCTTGCCAAAAGTCCAGCCATATTGCCGTATTGCCAATATTCAAAATGGCGCCGGCGCTACCTTTGCCCTCACTATGTCATACGACCCATATGACATAGTGAGGGCAAAGCTAGCGCCGGCGCCATTTTGAATATTGGCAATACAGCGCGAGTGCAGAAGGTCGCTCCCGATCCCCTGCTGGACTTTTGGCAAGTCTTGTGGGGGTCAGGAGGCCCCCCCAAGCTGGCCAAAAGTCCCTGGGGGTCCAGCGGGGGTCCGGGAGTGATCTTCTGCACTCGTGACGTCGGGTGTCAGGAACCAAAATGGCGCCGGCGCTACCTTTGCCCTGTCATATGGTAAGGGCAAAGGGCCACCGGCGCCATTTCTATTAACGCAGCCGTGGCCCGAGAGCAGGAGATCGCAGGAGATCACACCGGGACTCCCCCCACTGGACCCCAGGTAATTTAAAACATTTTGGGGGGTTCGGGAGGGTGGGGGATTTGTTTTAAAGGGTCGGGGTTATTTTGGTGTGCCGGTTTTCCCGCCCTCCCTCCTCCCCTGATTTACGATTTTTTGACGATAAATCGGGGGAATTGTTATTGTATCGCGGCTCTAACAATTTTTGATGATTTAAAATATATCTGACGATTGTTTTAAATCGTCAAAAAACGATTCACATCCCTAGTTGGTATAGACCTAGTAGAAGTTTAAGGACCCAGAAAGGCTGTTTTCTGAGGGTTCAGGATGTCAAAATGTTCCAGCATGTCCATCTGAAGGCAAAATAATTTACTGGAACAATTCCCAATCTCTGGAACAACTTACTGTTTAGTCTGAGAGAAGATGTAGATCTATTGAAATTCAGAAAAGTTTTAAAAACCGGCTTGATAAATGAAATTGTTTAGTAAATAGAAGGTCCTGGTAGAAAGGAATTAAAAAATATGCCCAGACGTATTGAGGATGTTATTATTTATTTTGATTCTTTGTGATTTGTACTCCGGATTTTATAAGATACGTGCCTAGCCTTGCGTATCTTATAAAATCTGGGGTTGGCTCGCATAAGGGGGTGCACATTTGTGCAACTTGCGCGCGCCGAGCACAGCGCGCGCTGCCCGTTCCCTCCGAGGCCGAAATCGGAGAGGCCTCGGAGGGAACTTTCTTTCTACCCCTCGGCACATTCCCTTCCCTTCCCTTCCCTTCCCCTACCTAACCCACCCCTCCGGCCCTATCATGACCCCCCCTACCTTTATCGGAAAATTTACTACTGCCTCCGGGCAGTAGTAACTTATGCACGGCAGGCCCCGACACAGGCCGCTGTATCGGGGCACTCAGCCACACCCCCGGACCGCCCACACACCCCCGGACACGCCCCTGATCCCAAACCGTGCCCCCTGGCCACACCCCCGACCACCCCTTTCTGCAAGCCCCGGGACTTACGCACATCCCGGGGCTTGCGCGTGCCGCCAAGCCTATGCAAAATACGCTCAGCTAACGCAGGGGGGGTTTGGGGTAGGTTTTTGGGGTGTACGCGCGTATCTTACGTGCGTACCCCTTTGAAAATCTACCCCAATGAGAACAAGTGTTGTAATTTCAACTTTTATCCAAGAAAATCTGATCCTTTATGTTACCTTTTTATCATTACAGAGTTTTCAGGACATTCCAGATTTCTCTAGAATTTCTCTTCAGGTAAGTATAAACAGTTTTTTTTATCTTTTCTTATCCTTGTTTAATTCCTTAGTGACTAACTATGATCTTTTATCTGTCCATGTGTTATACTAGCTTACTAATGCAATTAACCAAATTTTGTAAGAGTTGTTTGGTGCACACATCTTAATTTTACTTCTGGATAACAAATTTTGAGAGCACAGCTTGTGAATGCTAGGTAGAGAACGCTGACCCAGGAATGAAGTAAAGCTTTGGTGGCTAGTTATCAGGGAACATCATAGTCATCAGGCATGGCACAGAAGCGATGCTCCAACAATTTATGGAATGACTTAATACATGCAAACCACATTTACAATTCACTTTTCAGTGTAGTCAAACACAGATATCCTATTTAGATATACAAATTAGTCTCAATCAAGGCAAATGTCAGTTTTCAATCTTTCAGAAGCCCACCGACTGTAATATGCTTCTACATTACTCCTCCTTTCACCCACGACATCTGCAAGGTAACCTTCCTGTGGGTCAATTTTTACAACTGAGACATCTTTCTCCACAACAGAAGACTTCCAAACACAAGCTCAACAGATGACAAAAAGGTTTTTACAGAGAGGATACCCAGCAAAAATAGGAGAGCTTATAAGCGAGCTCGATGGGCCAATAGAAAATGATTGTTACAACCACAGAAACCACAGGAGAACCAGAAGCTGATTTGCATATTACCATTTACATCTCAATCACAGAATTTAAAACGTAGTATCATCAAATATTGCCCCCTGCTGCAGATACACCCAGTCTTCTGAGAGTTTCCTACTTTCACATTCAAAAGAGCAAGAAATCTGAGAGATATAGTGGTACAGTTATATGTTCTAGCTCCCTGTACGTCTATAGAATACACAGGTATACTGGGACATTTTAGATGCGGACATTGCAATATATGTCAATTAGTAGTCCATGGTCCCACTTTGGACATCACAGGTAGATATAGTTTTGTGTTTCATCAACATCTATCATGCACAACTGAGAGCATCATATATACCCTATGGTGCCCATGTATTCTGGTCTACATAGGAAAAACCATACGGAAGTTCTAACTAATATTACAGGAACATATAAGCTGCATTAAGAGGCAAAAGGAAGGGGCACCCCTAGTAGACCACTGAAGAGCAGCTGCACATCAATGGGAAGACTTGTCAGCAGCAGCATTGTGCCATGTTCCTCATTCACCACGGGGAGGTGACCATAATCTCAAATTAGTCCAGACCGAACAATGTTATATTTTTTCATGGAATACAGTAGCTCTAAACGGATTAAATAAAGAAATAGAGTAGGCAGCATTCTATTAGGTTTATCCATGTGTCAACACTAAATGGATACAATTTTCAATCCAACATTTATACCATCAGCGAAGAAAACCGGGGAAGAAATATGTGGATTGATCCATTACACAAATATAATATTTCAGCATAGGACACCAAGGTTATCTAAGAATTAGGTTTAGAATATAGAAGAACCATATGTTATAAAAGTGCCGCTTTGAATTACAACGTTCATCCAAAATGTGCAGGAAGGCTGTTAAAGAGCATCCTGCTATAATAGATACTCGTTCCGAGCTATTAATGGACACTAGTTTTTTGTAAATAAAAAACAAATCAGGATGCGAAATGGTTATAATTTTGAGGTTCAATAGATACTGTCTATATTGGAAAAGACAGAAGCGGATGTAATAAAAATGTTTTTCAGGCTGATCAGTTTTTTATAGCAGGGAAAGGTGATCATGAAGGAGAACTAGGTTCATCTATTTTGTTATTCAAATAGGACACAACGTCATAATATAACATATACCCCTTTGGTGCAGAAAATTCGGGGAAGAAAAGTGCGGACGTATCCATCATATAAAGATAATACTTTAGTATAGGTAATCAAGGACTTTTGGAAAACAGGGTTAGGATATAGAGGAATCATAGATTATCAAAGTGCCGCTTTGAATTAGGCTGTTAGCTCACAGTGTCCATCTGAAATGTATAGGAAGCTGGTTAAAGAAAATCTCGCTTCAATAGACATTTGTTTAGAGTCATTAAAGGATTTCAACCAAACCAGCGATTTATGACCAGTCTTTTGTGAATAAAAAATAAGCCAGGAAAAGAGATGGTTTTCATCTTGAGGTTTAATAGAAGCTGTAGACAAAAGCAGATGCAATAGAAAACATTTTTCAGGCCGACTTGTTTTGGATAGTGGGGAGAGGCGAACATGAAGGAGAACTATATTAGTTAATAGGGATGTGAATCGGGCTTCGGACGATTGAAAATATCGTCGATATTTTCAAAATCGTCAGAAATCCGGGGCTCCCCCAAAACGATAGGAAAACCCCACGATATTGATTGTGGGGTTCCCTTATCGTTTTGGGGGAGGGCGGGAAAAATGGCACACAAAAATAACCCCTAAACCCACCCCGACCCTTTAAAACTAACCCCTTAGCTTCCCCCACCCTCCCGACACCCCCAAAAACTTTTTACAGGTACCTGGTGGTCCAGTGGGGGTCCTGGGAGCGATCTCCCGCTCCGGACCATCCTCCCGCTCCCGGGCCATCAGCTGCCACTAATCAAAATGGCGCCGATGGCCCTTTGCCCTTACCATGTGACAGGGTATCCGTGCCATTCGCCGGACCCTGTCACATGGTAGGAGCACTGGATGGCCGGCGCCATCTTGTGCCGGCCATCCAGTGCTCCTACCATGTGACAGGGTTGATAAACAAAACCGTGATCGGGCCCGATGCAAAAAAACCCACATGTGAATCGGAACCGGAATCCGAACCGATTCCGGTTCCGATTCACATCTCTATTAGTTAATACAATCTGGGCTTCCTGACTGGTAGATAGAGAACAGAGGACTTGATGGAGAATTCTGATGTCAAGTCAGTTCAGTGCATGAGCTATTTGTCGACAGCCTCGTTTTTGAAAAGGAAAAAAGTAATTGGTCTCATCAATATTTAAATAGCACATAGAAGCTCACGCCATTTGTTTGATGGCTACATGGCATGTTGGAAGGCTGCAAATATAGTGAAAATGTACGTTTTTTAGAATACAATGTACACAAAGGAGAGATGTTTCAGGAATTGAAAGCTGTGTTAGTAACTGTCGTCATTGAATTTTATGTAGCTCTCTCAGTCCCTGAGGAAGACGGGATGGTCAAAACACTGCCAGTGTTGGACTGACGGCTCCAATTTCACCATTATGAAAGACTTATATAAGAGAAGATAACTTCTTACTCAACATAGCTAAGTATAAAATAACAAGAAGCAAGGCGATACATGGTGACTGTACAAGAGAGGGCTATTCGATAAAGACATATTATTTTTAAAAGAACACCCTCGGTGGAGGGATATCACTATTTGAAGATTAAATAATATAAAGAAAAACAAAAATAAAAATAAAATGGTATTTGAGTCAATAAGGCTATTACCCATTCATGAAGTAGCCTCAAGAGCAATACCGGACATCTCTGTACATAGAAAAATACAGTGTCCTCTGTTAGTTTGTTGGTATTTTGATAACTTCTGAGTTAGCCAGCTAAATGCTTTTGGATATGGACCTCTTCATCTCTTTTCTTTTGCTTCTTCTCCTCATTGATAAAACCTGTCATTTCTGACAGGTCAAAGATGCAAAAACTTTTTATCATTTAGCCTTTTCATAAAGGGGCAGATTTTTAAAAAATGCACGAACAAAAGTATGCTGGATTTTATAAGATACGTGCGTAGCCGCGCGTATCTTATAAAATCCGGGGTCGGCGCGCGCAAGGGGGTGCACATTTGTGCAACCTGCGCGCGCCGAGCCCAGCGCGCGCTGCCTGTTCCCTCCGTCCTCCCCCCACCTTTGTCGGCAAAGTTACGCCTGCTGAAAGCAGGCGTAACTTTGCGCGCGTCGGCAGGCAGCCCCGCTCCGTCCTCCGGTCCCTGGGGCTGGTCCGGAGGCCTCGACCACGCCCCCGGGCTGGCGCCATGCCCCTGGGCCCGCCCCCGAAACGCCGCGTCGTTTCGAGAACGCCCCCGGACATGCCCCCTCCCGCCCCTTTTCGAAAGCCCCGGGACTTACGCGCGTCCCAGGGCTTTACGAGCGCCGGCAGCCTATGCAAAATAGGCACGCCGGCGCGCAAGGGCCCTGCGCGCGTAAATCCGGAAGGATTTATGCACGCGAGCCTTTTAAAATCCACCCCATAGTGAAAAATATAAAAATTGTTTTCCCCTATGTGCCCATCATTCACAAACTGACAATGCTAATAGCTGCAGAATTATTTACTTTTCCCCCTCATCTGCCTTTTGAAGATTTTATACAGATTCCTTTACAAGCTCTGTTCTTCCTTTCACAGACTGTTGCGCAACAGCTGACACCTGTTCCCCAGGATATTATCAGTACCCATGGATCATGGATGATGCAGCACAAACTCCACAGCCTGGGTTTTTTCCCTCCCCAGCCTCTAACATTTTCCTTATTCACCTGCAAGTGTCTTCTCAAGTTTCACAGATTTATAGGACAAGCAAACTGAAGTCAATACTAGGGAACGTGTCCCGTGAAATTCTCAGAATGACCATAATCAAAACCTCATCTTCACTCTGGTTTCTAGCTTGGACCTAATGCTCTGCAGATCATCTTTTGCCCTCCTCCCTTTAATTGCTCACCTGGCCTACCATGCAAACAATGATAGGAGGAAGGGGAGAAATATTAATATATCGCAAGAGAAATGTTATCTTGTGCAAGAAATATTAATTCTAGTATATTAAGTTAGGGATAGAATCCTAGGACTGCACAAATTAGAGTTGTCATATCATTACATTATATAATAATTATAGATTGCACCCTCACATTTGTACTCCACCAGGAGTCCATTTGTGAGATTGCAAGACAGTTTTACAATAGCAAGATGGATTGACTGTTGTATATGTATTCACATGGTGATTAGAAAAAAAATAACAATAATATTAATAATAATAAGTCTGCTAAGATTAGTAATGAGGCCTTTCCCAAGTGCCCCAACATACTTTCACTGGCACTGATGAGTATCTGAAACATACTCTGTTATAAACAAGGACCTGCCCTGAATGAATTGCTAATAGAAAGATCAAATCCAACCATTACCATGCCCAAACTTGCCTGCAGGAAATTGACTTTGCCCAGGATGGACTGATTTCAGTCTTTATTTCCCAGTTACATTTAGAAAGGATCTACCTTTGGTTAACAGATGCCTCTCTGGCTCCACCAAACTCTTCTTAATCCAAATTCTGCCCTCTACACCGAGATCTTCATGTATCTTATGACCCTGGTCAAAAGGTAAGCCACACTGTCCTAAAATCTTCAGAGGTTGGACCACTTGTTTCACACCAACCACTTCACAAAAACTTTTGCAATACTAGAGGCCCTCATATCATCCCTTCCTGTGATGTCTCCAGAGGCCTACCCAAAATCTACTGGGAAGGGCTCCTCTGAGTCCTGCAGTGAACAGGTAATAACACTCTAAACCCTGCCTCCTATTCAGTGACTTCTCTGCTATGAGTGCCAAGGTGGCAATTATTTTTAATGTTATAAGTGAAATCACTGGATGGTCTAACAAGCGTATGTACTAGAAAAGAAATAATGCCCTCCTTCCTACTGGATCTTCCTGAAGGACAAAGGGGCCCAGAGCCCATACAGTCAGTATTCCAAGGATAGAAAAGAAAAGCAGGGGCTTTTATAGTAATTTAGATTAGATGGAATCTCAATGATGAAAGCATCAAAGTTTATTTTCTGACTTAATTGTAATTTGTTAAATATTAATTATGAAAAGTAAGATCAAATAGCAAGCAAAAACAGCAATTAATAAGAGCTCTCTTTTTTCTTTTAGGTTATTTAAATTATGAGAACCAATTCTGTGACTGATCAAATAAAGATTTCATTTTTTAGTACTTTCAGACACCTGAGGTGTATACCATCCAGTCCAGGTGATTTACTACTCTTCAGTTTGTCAATATGGCCTACCACATTTTCCAGGTTCACCGTGATTTGGTCATCTGAATCATCACCTTTGAAAACTGTCTCTGGAACAGGTATCTTCTCAACATTCTCTTCAGTAAATACTGAAGCAAATAAAGGGGTAGATTTTCATATATATGCGTGGGCGTACGTGTGCATGTGCTACCCGGTGTGCATACATGTATGTAAGATTTTATAACATGCATGTTATAAAATCGGGGGTTGGCGCATACAAGGGGGTGTACACTAGTGCACCTTGCGCGCGCCGATGCCCGAGGCCTTCCCCCGTTCCCCATAAACTAACCTTCCTACCCCTTCCCCTAACCCTTCCGCCCCCTATCCCTATCCTAACCCCCCCAATTCTTTTAACTTACCTTTTGTGCCTGCTCTGGGCAGGTACAAGTTGCGCGTGCTGGCAGCCTGCCAGCACGCGATCCTCCGACACAGCGGCAAATGGCCGCTGTGCCAGAGGTCTCTGGCCCCACCCCTTCCCCACCCCTTTTGTAAAGCCCCAGGACTTAGACGTGTGCCGGAGCTTTACACGCATCGCCGGGCCTTTATAAAATAGGCCCGACGCACGTAGGGCTTTTAAAATCTGCCCCAAATTGTTTAGTCTTTCCCTGATGGCTTTATCTTCCTTAAGTGGCCCTTTAACCTCCCGATCATATAACAGTCCAACCAACTCCCTCATAGGCTTTCTGCTTCAGAGATATTTTAAAAAGTTTTTATTGTGAGTTTTTGCCTCTATGGCCAACTTTTATTCAAATTCTCTCTTAGCCTGTCTTATCAATGTCTTACATTTAACTTAGCAATGCTTATAACTTTTCTTATTTTCTTCTGATGGATCCTTTTTCCAATTTTTGAATGAAGATCTTTTTGCTAAAATAGCCTCTTTTGCCTCACTTTTTAGCCATGCTGGCAATCGTTTGACCTTCCTTCTACCTTTCTTAATGCATGGAATACCTTTTAACTGTGCTTCTAGGTTGATATTTTCTAAAAATGTCCATGCCTGTTGCATACTTTCTACATTTGTAGCTGCAGATTTTTATTTTTTTTAATCTGTTTTTCTTATTTTCTCAAAGTTTCCCTTTTGAAAGTTTAGTGCTAGAGCCATGGATTTACCTACTGCCCCCCTTCCAGTCATTAATTCAAATTTGATCATATTGGGGTAAATTTTCAAACAAACGCGCTGGCGTACATGTGCGCATGCTACCTGGCACGCACACATGTACGCCTGATTTTATAACATGTGCATGCAAGCGCGCACATGTTATAAAATCTGGGGTCAGCGCATGCAAGGGGGTGCACACTAGTGCATCTTGTGTGCGCCAATGCCTGCAACCTTCCCCCATTCCCTCTGGCCCCACCCCCACCTCAGACTGCCCCTTTTGTAAAACCCTGGGACTTAGATGTGTCCCGGGGGGCTTTACGCGCATCGCTGGCCTTTATAAAATAGGCCTGGTGTGCGTATGGCTTTTAAAATCCGGCCCATAATGATCACTATTGCCAAGCAGCCCCACCACTATTACCTCTCTCACCAAATCCTGTGCCTCACTTAGAATTAGATCTAAAATTGTTCCCTCTCTCATCAATTCCTGAACGAATTGCTCCATAAAACTGTAATTTATTCCACCCAGGAACTTTATCTCTCTAACATGTCCTGATGTTTCACTTACCCAGTCAATATTGAGGTAATTGAAATCTCCTATTACTATTACACTGCCAACAGTTTCTTTCTATTTTCTTTTTATCTGTCAGTGTTCTTTTTCTATTTTCTTAAATTAGTCTTTTTCCTCCCTCTTTTTCTCTTTGTATAGGTGTATTTCTCTGTGTTTAGGCTTTGTCTTTATTTGTGTTTCTGTCTAGCTAGAATCTTTTTCTGTGGTTCATTTGGTGTTTTGATTTAGCTGTACTACTTCTGGAACCTGGCTTGCATAGACTGGTAGTTAGTACTGCTTGTGTTCGGCGACTTGTTCCCCAGCCACTGCTAACTATCTGTGCTGATGACTCGATGATGGAGGGTGCATCTTGAGTGGCTAAGGATAACGTCTCTTCTCTCTGTAGTTTCTGTCTCCCAGAGAATGTGCTGTCTGGAGATTCTCTCTTCTACTGTCAGTGTGTTCCCTATGCTTTAACTAAAATAAATAGGGAAGGAACCGTGTCTATTCTAGCCACACAATTCTTCTGATGATGTATCTAAACTTGAGTTCCCTGTATGCAGTCCTGTAACCTTATTGTACTTTTACTAACTATTAGAAAAGAAATAAAATAATAAGCAACTATCCTTATTCTTAATGTTACAGAGGGAATAAGTTGGTGTTTATGTTTAAGAGGTGTCAAAGTTGAAGATGTTTTCAAACTTTCACTCTTTCTATCTCCCGCTATATATTTGTATGGATTCTCAATATCACTGCATCTTTGATGTGTTTGTAGGCTCTGTAGGTACTTGATTTATATAATCTCTTCTCACTTCTGAGTTCCCTCAATTTCTGAGATTATTTCTTAGATTTATTCTGATATATGAATTCTTGCTATCTGAGTGTCAGCAATTTATTTCATTCAGATCTTATGAGTTTACTTGAGAAATCTATTACAGCCTTTAACACTGAATTATTTTTTCTGGGAAATTCACTTCAAATGTGGACATTGGGATTGCCTTCTGTGCTAGAATTGAAACAGTTTGGCAGACCTCTTCCCAGGAACTCTTGTCACTGTTTGTGAGCAAAGGTTTTTAACAAAGAACCACATTTAATTTTACTGTGGTTCCTTCTTTGATCATAAATGGGTACAGATCTAAGGTAAATTTAACCTGTCTCAGTAAATAACTTGTCCTAAAACTCTCATTTGCAGTCAGTCAAACTCTTTTTCTCATTAAGCTGAATAAAAATATTCCCATGTTTTCAACTTCTTTTAACATTAGCTCCAGCTAAACTAGTTCCTTCCTTTTAGTTTGGTCACGTTAAATAAAGAACCTTTCTAAAACCATTCACTAGTACACCACATTTATCCTGTTTTATGTTTTCTTATTCCCTCGGTGTATTTTTTTTTTAACTTTTTAAGGCACCAAAGCAGTCTCTTTGAACAATTCAAGAAGGCACTCCTGCTATCCTCTGAAACAACCATCATTCTCACACAGAATTCTGTAATAATACTGTTTTTTTCTAGTGAAATCCCTGCTCTCTCTGATGGCATAAGAGAAAGTAGTTCTGTCAGATATTTTAAAATAGCTCTTAAGATGTTTTAGATACCTTAGCACCTCCCTCTTATGATGGAAGTGCAGAGGGAAAGCTTTATTTATTTATTATTTATTTAACGGTTTTATATACCGACATTCATCAATGATATCACATCGGTTCACAGCGTAACATGAAACTAGTGCCTGTGGCGGCGCTTTACATCGAACAAGTTTAACATAATACAATTAGAACATATTGAAACATAATAACTAGTGAGTAAGGAAAGGTAGGGGAAATAAAGCATTAAACTAAAATTAAAATAACATGATTACAAGAGGGTAAAAAAGAGAAAAAAGGGGAGGAAGAGTGACAGAAGAATGAAATTAGATTAATAAATTAATGTAGGCAAAGATTGCAGGTATATACAAAATGTACAATTATAGGGAATAACATGAAATAACTAGGGGTGTGCATTCGGATTGACCGCATTAGTAAAACGCAACTCATATTTTTTTTTTACTTAAAAAATTGATTCGACATAAACGATCGGATTTCCCACATATCGAACATAGATATGTTCGATATGTGGGAAATCGCGATTGTTGAGCCAAAATAAAAATTTAAACCCCCTCACCCTCCTTAATCCCCCCCCCAGACTTACCACAACTCCCTGGTGATCGAGCGAGGAGTGAGGACGCCATTTCTGCAATCCTTGGCGAGAAGCATGTGACGTCGGCGGCACGTCGAGTGACGTCGGCGTCACGTGATTCCCGGCTCGTTCGCGCCGGACGGCTCGTTCGGCCCAAAAAGAACTTTTGGCCAGCTTGGGGGGGTCAGGAGGCCCCCCCAAGCTGGCCAAAAGTTCTTTTTGGGCCGAACGAGCCGTCCGGCGCGAACTTGCCGGGAATCACGTGACGCCGCGTCTGAGTGACGCGGCGCCACGTGATTCCCGGCAAGTTCGCGCCGGACAGCTCGTTCGGCCCAAAAAGAACTTTTGGCCAGCTTGAGGGGGTCAGGAGGCCCCCCCAAGCTGGCCAAAAGTTCTTTTTGGGCCGAACGAGCCGTCCGGCGCGAACTCGCCGGGAATCACGTGACGCCGCATCACTCGACGTGCCGCCGACGTCACATGCTTCTCGCCAAGGATTGCAGAAATGACGTCCTCACTCCTCGCTCGATCACCAGGGAGTTGTGGTAAGTCTGGGGGGGGGGATTAAGGAGGGTGAGGGGGTTTAAATTTTTTTTTTGCACATATGTACATATACCCAACTCATTGGATTTTTTTTATGTCCATATTGGCCGCAAGTGGGACCCCCTTTCGGACATAAAAAATATGAACATAAAATTTTGCTCTGCACATCCCTAGAAATAACAATTGTGAAGGGAAGGGGTGAGGAGAGGGGGGGAGAAGAAGGGGTTGGAAGGGAGTAGGGTAACACAGAAGGGAGTGAGAGGAGGAAAGGTGTATGCTTAGGGAGAAGCCAGTTCAAGAGGGGACTCACCCGCATTTAGTTAAAATCCGGGTCAAGAGGGGACAGAGATGGGAGGGCATAGATGAGAGAAATGAGAATTTAAGTGTATGCTTTGGTGAAGAGCCAGGTCTTAAGCTTGCGCTTGAAAGTTTTTGGGCTTTAGTATTTTGAGGCTAATTAAAGGGGCCTCATAAACCATAGCTAGATTACACATCCCATAATTTTGAAGTGTCCTTATGCCTGCTTCCTGACATTATATTTTATGTTAGCTTCTCATAAGATTGCTAAGTTTCAATGGCAATGGCTTGTTTTGCATCTTGTGGAGCCCTGTTAAACTAATGAAACAATGAAATCCTGGAATAGATATGAAGAATTGTCTGGACAATTTATTTTTACAATAAATTTTATTTTAAAATTATTATTCCCACAGACGATGTTCCTTATTTAATTTTAAGATGTTTGATTTGAAATTTATTGTTTTTGAAACCAATCTAGCCCCATTTTTATAACAAAAATTGAATGATTTTACTTGATGTTAGAACTATTTTCCTGTACATTTTTTCATCAAATAAAAATTATAGTTAGTATTTTATCTCATCACAAGTATTCTCTGGTGTTTGTTTAATTATTTCCTCTATTTTATAGGTTTATAAATCCTTTGTTTGGGTGAAAAAAATACCACTATTTTAGGGAATTTTAGCTCTTAATAACTCCATTTGGGGGTCAGACAGTCCTCCAGGACACCCCCTCAGATGTTCCCTGTGAACATTGTAATTTATTTTAATGTTTTTATATATGTTTGAACCAGAATTGCAAAACTGCACCTAGACTTTAAAAAAATGCTCGAGCTCTTCCCTGGTCCTCCCCACCTTATTTCAGGGGTTAGATTAATTTATTTTAATTTAATTTAATTTCCTTATTTTTATACTTTTTATTTCAATCACGGTAAACCTGGGAAACTAGAAATGATGTCACCGAGGGTCCTGGGTGGACACATCCTACATTTTCACTTAGCACTGGGACTTGCCCAATACCAATACATCAAAATTAAAATAAACTGTGGTGATAGCAGCCCTTCTTACCACTGCGGCCCATTAGCCCTGCCTCTCTCTTAGCCATAGCAGAGCCAATACAACTCTCCCCAGCATACTCAATATCGTCCTCCGTTTCTGGGGTCTTTTTAGAGAACTCTGAGAGCATCAAGGGTTTTAACAGAGAGACATGAAAGGCGTTATTACTATCCTTGATGGAGGTAGTTTTAAACTGTACATCAGATTTCCCAAGTGTCAAAGAATGGCAAAGTATCCTAGATAGCGAGGTGCAAAATGTGCTGAAGGTAGTTTAAGATGGAAGAAGCCAGCCTTTGTCTCCAGGCTGAAACTGAGGCGCCTCTCGATGGTGAGCATCATAGATCTTTTTTACTTTCTGTCCTGCTTTAAGTAGAAGATCCTTCGTTTGCTTCCAAAGCTGAGATACCTCGCTGCAGTGGCCTGTGCGGCAGAAGCCACTGATAATGGAATTAGCAGAAGAGGAAGCGGTTGATGTAGCAGGATGCGAGTTGATAGTAAATTCTGCTCAAGGCAGCAGTTCTGTATACTAACACTAATTTTTAGCATCATCAACGACAGAAATTATAGGGATGTGCATTCGTTTGCAATGTATTGGCAATCCACAACATATACGTGCCTATCCGTTTTATTCATGGGTTCGCGAAACAGATCGCAATCCCCCACGAATACAAACATATTTGATTTCTTAGCGGCCATTTGAAATAGAAGGCCATGGGGGGAGTATCCATAGCAAAAACCAGCTCTTTCCTGTGAGTCATCAGTGAACTCACAGCCCTGTCATAGAGTGGGTCAGACAAGTTGGCAAGGAGACCAGAATGCAACCTATCAAAGCTAAGCATTTCTCTAATGCGGCCAATCGCTGCTCTCACTCAGTGCTCTGCGGCGCTATTCCTGATGACACAGCACTATTTATAAGTAAGCACGTGGCGTGCCACACACTTTCTTGGCAGGGATGGTGTGGGGAGGTGGCTGAACGGCTCAAATCTGTATTCAGTTGCTAGCTACTGTGATAGAATTTTCCATTGGAAAAGATATTTGTTCGATTTGGCTGCAGTGCTGCCGCTTGCTAGCCATACTATTTTTTGACCGCACTTTCTTTTATTGGTCGGGTACAGCAGTGCTCTTTTAAGCCAAGGAGGCAAGGCACTGCCTGCTCATGGGGGTCTGTGGGCAGTTTTTCAGACTCTATTGGTACAGCAGTGCTCTTTTAAGCCAAGGAGGCAGTGCAGTGGGGATCTGTGGGCAGTATTCCAGACTCACATATATTGCTACAGCAGTGCTCTTTTAAACCAAAAAGGCAGTGTACTGCCTGCTCTTGGGGGTCTGTGGCCAGTTTTCCAGACTCATCTATATTGGTACAGCAGTGCTCTTTTAAGCCAAGGAGGCAAGGCACTGCCTGCTCATGGGTGTCTGTGGGCAGTTTTCCAGATTCACCTATATTGGTACAGCAGTGCTCTTTGAAGTCAAGGAGGCAGAGCAGTGGGTGTCTGTGAGCAGTTTTCCAGACTCACCTATATTGGTTCAGCAGTGCTTTCTTAAGCCAAGGAGGCAAGGCACTGCCTGCTCGTGGGGGTCTGTGGGCAGTTTTCCAGATTCACCTATATTGGTACAGCAGTGCTCTTTTAAGCCAAGTAGGCAAGGCACTGCCTGCTCGTGGGGGTCTGTGGGCAGTTTTCCAGACTCATTTATATTGGTAAAGCAGTGCTCTTTTAAGCCAAATCCCCAGTAGGCCTCTTTTGTGGTTACCAGTTTGTTGTGTGCACACACATTATATTAGTGCACATCAAGGCACTGTGCCTGTGGGAAGGCAGTTTATCAGTCTCACCTATATTGGGACAGCTGTGGTCTGTGAAGCCAAATCCCCAGTGGGTCTCTTTTGGAAATAATTCTTCTAATTGAAATCCCTAGTAGGTAGTGACATTAAATCCATAATGTCAGGGAAAGCTAGACATGGTCGATTGATTGGGACTGGGAGACGAGACATCTCAAAAGGGAGTGCCAATCCCCCATTAAAGTTAAAAAGGGACCTGTTCCAATCTAAAATCTCTGGAGGGGCAGGCAATTCCATCTGGAAAAAAAAATGAAATCTAAAGATGATGCAATGTCACCACCTATTTTTGACCCTGTAGTTTTGGAGGTGAGGGAAGGGGAGGCTGAGTCATGCAAGACAAAATGGTAACACCCAAAAGCAGCAGTGCGACAGCAGTCTCGACTTAGCATTGACAGTGTGGTGCAGGCACTGTTTGCTTCTAATTCCAATGAAGAATCATCTTGTGTGGGATTCTCATCAGAAATAGAAAAAGTAATAGCTGACAAAGGTTTAGGAGGATCCGTTAGTCTTGTCTTAGCCTCCACTTCAGTGCAGCAGGGGAGAGATGAAACTGATGATGATGAGGAGGAAGAGCAGTCAGCGCAGGCACAGAGTGTGACTGATGCCCCTGGCATTGCTTCTCAGGGTGCACCCACTACTTCAGCTCCAGTGCCAGCATCCAATCCAAAGGGATCAAGAAAGACATCTGTGATATGGAGCCACTTTAAAGTGATGGTGTAATTACTGTGGCAGAACTATTAGCAGAGTCAAGCAAATGGGACATCTATCTAATTTTGGCATGACGCATCATATGAAGAGCAACACCCAACAACAGTACTGCCATCTGAGGATGGTGGCAGTACCAGTCAGGGGACCCCTTTTTCTAGACAGTGTAAAGTGGTTGAAAAGGAACAGCATCACCCCACACCCTCAGCCCCTTCTAGCAGTCAGGTGGCAGGCCAGGAGCACCCTGCCATGTGGCAGAAGCGACAACCCACCATGGAGGAAATGGGGTGGAGTGCGGTAAAGCTATCCTGGGGTAGGAGGCAGGCAGCCTCAAAAGTTGTAACCAGAAGCATTGGGGAAATGATTGCCTTGATGACCAGTCCTTGCAGATAGTGGAGAATGTGGGTTTCAAGCATTTTCTGAAGGTCGTACTTCCAAATTACAAAGTCCCCTCCAGAACCACATTTATCAGAAAGGTCATCCCCAGCCTGTACAAGCAGTGCCACAGTCTCATCCAAGCACTGCTAGCTAAGGCAGAGGGGACTATGCATTTCACCTGCAATATCTGGACCACCATGAATGCTGCACACTCTTACTTCTCCCTGACAGCACACTGGGGGGTCTGGCTGAGGCAGGGGCAGGCAGAAGCTCTATTAGTGTACAAGTATCAGGGTGAAGGTGGGCTTTGCTGCACACCCACCTGACAGACCAGGCTCATACTGCCGCCAATATTCTAGCATGCATCAGACAGATGCTGGAGGGCTGGAAACTACACCAGCAAGACAGGAATCTTCAGGCAGGGTTCTTTGTCACAGACAAATGTGCAAACATGGTAAAGGCAATAACCGAGGGGCGCTTTCAGAACATCTGATGTTTTGCACACACTCTGCCCCTGGTAGTGAAGTCAGCTCTGGGGTTGGAGTCCAAGCACCAAGAGAATGAATACCTGCAGGACATAATACACAAGTGGAGGGACATAGGAGGGCACTTCACATAAGTGTGAAGGCAGGGCAGGTTCTCCGACCAAAGCAGACTGATTTGGACATGCCTCACAAGTGTCCATTCATGACATTGCCACCCGGTGGAATTCCACCTATTTGATACTGCAGAGGTTAGTAGAGCTGCAGACACCCCTTCATGAACTTTCTGGTTCAATGGACATAGGTGTGCAGAATCCCCTAGGGCATCATGATTGGTTAGTCATGAGTCAGCTGCTAAACATCTTGCAGCCCTTCAAGGAAGTCACAGAGGAGCTGAGTTCCAGATGTGCCACCATGGCTGACATCATCCCTATAGTTAATTTCCTGGATGAAAATTTGGAGGGCTTTAAACAGGAAGAGGGAATGACAGCTGAGGTGCTGCATTGTCTGGACATTTTTCAGCAGCATGTGTAAGAGAGATTGAGGCCTCTAACAGAAGAGCACACATACATGCTCGCCATAGTCTGTGATTCCCATGTGAAAGGGAAACTCTGCCCTACAGTCCAATTGTCTCTCATTTGTGAAGGACCTGCTGTTAGAAAAAGTCCGTAATCAGGAGCACCATGCCTAATCTGTCTCTACCTATAAGAACATAAGAACATAAGAAAATGCCATACTGGGTCAGACCAAGGGTCCATCAAGCCCAGCATCCTGTTTCCAAAAGTGGCCAATCCAGGCCACAAGAACCTGGCAAGTACCCAAAAACTAAGTCTATTCCATGTAACCATTGCTAATGGCAGTGGCTATTCTCTAAGTGAACTTAATAGCAGGTAATGGACTTCTCCTCCAAGAACTTATCCAATCCTTTTTTAAACACAGCTATACTAACTGCACGAACCACATTCTCTGGCAACAAATTCCAGAGTTTAATTGTGCGTTGAGTAAAAAAGAACTTTCTCCGATTAGTTTTAAATGTGCCCCATGCTAACTTCATGGAGTGCCCCCTATTCTTTCTACTATAGTTAGCATGGGGCACATTTAAAACTAATCGGAGAAAGTTCTTTTTTACTCAACGCACAATTAAACTCTGGAATTTGTTGCCAGAGAATGTGGTTCGTGCAGTTAGTATAGCTGTGTTTAAAAAAGGATTGGATAAGTTTTTGGAGGAGAAGTCCATTACCTGCTATTAAGTTCACTTAGAGAATAGCCACTGCCATTAACAATGGTTACATGGAATAGACTTAGTTTTTGGGTACTTGCCAGGTTCTTGTGGCCTGGATTGGCCACTGTTGGAAACAGGATGCTGGGCTTGATGGACCCTTGGTCTGACCCAGTATGGCATTTTCTTATGTTCTTATGTTCTTATAGGTAGAGACAGATTAGGCATGAAGCAGAGGAGGAAACAGCGGCAGGCACTTCAGAGAGTTGTGCTAGCCCAAGCATGAGCAGCATTCTGTTAGCAACAGCTAGTACCTCCTCCTCCTCCACTTCAGTACACTGAAGGCATGTTGCCCATAAAGATTCATATTTTGTGCTACAGGCTAGAGAGAAAGCAGCTGGCATGAGTGACTCTCAGCCCACCCAAGCAAAGAAGACAAAAGCACAACTGTCAGTGACACGGTATCTCTCAGAGCCCACAAAGGACATGCAGACAGATCCGCTGGCATATTGGGCACACAAGTCCACTGTCTGGCCACACCTAGCCAAAGTGGCTCAGCAATATCTGTCATGTCCACCAACCAGTGTGCCCAGTGAACGTGTATTTTCAATGGAAGGGGATATCATGAGCCCTCACCACTTAAGGCTGGCACCAAAGTTGATGGAAATGCTAGTGTTTTTGAAAATAAACCTGCCTTTGCTTGGGTTTCCAAATTTTCCCTGTGAATGGCAAGATGAATAAAACGCTATTCCAGTCCATCCACTGTCCAGGCCGTATATTCCTACAAGGGCCTGACCTCAAATGCTGTGCCTGTCTACCCTCTGTCCAGGCCGTACATCCCTACAAGGGCCTGACCTCAAACTCTGACCCTGTCCATCCACTGTCCAGGCCGTACATCCCTACAAGGGCCTGACCTCAAACTCTGACCCTGTCCATCTACTGTCCAGGTCGTATGTCCCCACAATGGCCTGAACTCACAAGCTGTGCCTGTCCGTCCACTGTCCAGGCCATACGTCCTTACAAGGGCCTGACCTGAAACACTGTGCCTGTCTGAGTTTAGTTCTGGTATTTCTAATTTCAGTTTCATGTATTTGTGCCTCACTTCTTTCCAGAATATTCTTTTCCTGTTTTGCAACATTTGGAATGTAAGAACATAAAAAGCTGACTTCAGATGTTTGGAGTTTGCATAGTTCATATGCTCAATAGTTCTCCTGACCTTCATAATATGGGCCATGTTCCTGAAATCTTTTCTTAGGTGCCAACAGTAATGTTTCTAGTATTATAGAAAACTGGTGGTAGTTGCATTCTAGTTCATCCTCTGTCTTCCCATAGTTTACAGAGGCACTGTGTAAACCACAAAATCAACATAGGTTGATATCGTAGATTTGCACTTGAGTAGTGGTTTTCTTATTTCTGAGAGCTCTTCATGTTCCTTTGTCATCAGCTGAAGTGCATGGGTACAGTTAATAGCTTCTGGGTATTCACAAATAGTCTCCAGCACAAATGGCAGTCTCTATTGCTCTAAAAGCATCCTCGAATTATCTTTCAGAAATGAAAAAGATGGCATTTTCTTCTGGCAGTGAACCAGTTCAAGAAGAAGTGACAGATCAAACCACAACATACCTGCACAAAGGAAATCCTCTAATGCTGTGCCTGTCTGTCCAGGCCTTATGTCCCTAAATGGGTTTGACCTCTATCCTTGAATGCTGTGCCTGTCTGTCAGGCTTTATGTCCCTACGTGGGCTTGACCTCTATCCTTGAATGCTGTGCCTCTCTGTCCAGGCTTTACGTCTCTACAAGGGTTTGACCTCGAATGCTGTGCCTGTCCATACAGGATTTATGTCCCTAAAAGGGTTTGACCTCGAATGCTGTGCCTGTCTGTCCAGGCCTTATGTCCCTACGTGGGCTTGACCTCTATCCTCGAATACTGTGCCTGTCCATCCAGGCTTTACATCTCTTCAAGGGTTTGTCCTCGAATGAAGTGTCTGTCCGTCCAGGCCTTATGTCCCTATGTGGGCTTGACCTCTATCCTCGAATGCTGTGCCTGTCTGTCTAGGCTTTACATCTCTACAAGGGTTTGACCTCGAATGCTATGCCTTTCCATATAGGCTTTATGTCCCTAAAAGGGTTTGACCTCTAATGCTGTGCCTGTCCATCCAGGCCTTATGTGCCTATGTGGGCTTGAACTCGAATGCTGTGCCTGTCCATCCAGGCTTTACGTCTCTACAAGGGTTTGACCTCGAATGCTGTGTCTGTCCATCCAGGCTTTATGTCCCTACGTGGGCTTCACCTCTATCCTCGAATGCACTGCCTGTCTGTTCATGTCTTATGTCCCTACATGGGCTTGACCTCTATCCTTGAATGCTGTGCCTGACCATCCAGGCTTTATGTCCCTACATGGGCTTGACCTCTATCCTCGAATGCTTTGCCTGTCCGTCCAGGCTTTACATCTCTACAAGGGTTTGACCTCGAATGCTGTGCCTGTCCGTGTAGGATTTATGTCCCTAAAAGGGTTTGACCTCGAATGCTGTGCCTGTCTGTCCAGGCCTTATGCCCCTACGTGGGCTTGACCTCTATCCTCGAATACTGTGCCTATCTATCCAGGCTTTACATCTCTTCAAGGGTTTGTCCTGGAATGCTGTGACTGTCCGTCCAGGATTTATGTCCCTATGGGGGCTTGACCTCTATCCTTGAATGCAGTGTCTGTCCGTCCAGGCCTTATGTCCCTATGTGGGCTTGACCTCTATCCTCGAATGTTGTGCCTCTATGTCCAGGCTTTATGTCTGTTAAAGGGTTTGACCCCAATGCTGTGCCTGTCCATCTAGGCCTTCTGTCCATATGTGGGCTTGACCTCAATGCTGTGCCTGTCCTTCCAGGCTTTATGTCCCTACATGGGCTTGACCTCTGTCCTCAAATGCTATGCCTGTCCATCCAGGCTTTACATCTCTACAAGGGTTTGACCTCTAATGCTGTGCCTGTCCACCCAGGCCTTATGTCCCTATGTGGGCTTGACCTCAAATGCTGTGCCTGACCATCCAGGATTTATGTCCCTACATGGGTTTGACCTCTATCCTCAAATGCTGTTCCTGTCCTTCCAGCCTTTATGTCTCTACAAGGGTTTGACCTCGAATGCTATGCCTGTCTGTCCATGTTTATGTCCCTACATGGGCTTGACCTCTATCCTTGAATGCTATGCTGTCCGTAGAGGCCTTATGTCCCTACTTGGGCTTGACCTCTATCCTCAAATTCTGTGCCTGTCTGTCCTGGCTTTATGTCCCTAAAAGGGTTTGACCTCTAATGCTGTGCCTGTCCATTCAGGATTTATGTCCATACGTAGGCTTGACCTCTGTCCAGGCTTTACATCTCTACAAGGGTTTGACCTTGAATGCTGTGCCTGTCTGTCCAGGTTTTATGTCCTTACATAGGCTTGACCTCTATCCTCGAATGCTATCCCTGTCCGTCCAGGCCTTATTTCCCTACGTGGGTTCACCTCTATCCTTGAATGATGTGCCTCTCCATCCAGGCTTCTTTATGTCCCTAAAAGGGCTTGTCCTCTATCCTCAATTGCTGTGTCTAAAAGGGTTTGACTTCTAATGCTGTGCCTGTCTGTCCAGGATTTATGTCCATACATGGGCTTGACCTCTATCCTCGAATGCTGTGCCTGTCTGTCCAGGATTTATGTCCATACATGGGCTTGACCTCTATCCTCGAATGCTGTGCCTTTCCATCCAGACTTTACTCCTTTCAAGTGTTTGACCTTGAATGCTGTGCCTGTCTGTCCAGGATTTATGTCCCTATGTAGGCTTGACCTCTATCCTCGAATGCTGTGCCTGTCCATCCAGACCTTATGTCCCTACGTGGATTCACCTCTATCCTTGAATGCTGTGTCTGTCCGTTCAGGCATTATGTCCCTAAAAGGGCTTGTCCTCTTTCCTCAATTGCTATGCCTGTTTGTCCAGGCCTTACGTCCCTAAAAGGGCTTGACCTCTAATGCTGTGCCTGACCATCCTGGAGCCCTTTCCTGCTCAAAGGAAAGGGAACTCTCCCCAGGGTAGCCGGCCAGCCTATCTCTTAGTACCCATTGACCCATGTTGAACCAGACCACTGTTCACATGGAAACCTCCTCCACGTCGACTCACCACACTTTGAAGGCTCATGCTCCACTCTAGGGGCAAACCCATTCTAGGTAGCCCTTTCCTGTACAAAGGAAAGGGAACTCTCCCTGGGGCCATCCTGTCTTGCCTCTATCAAAACAACAGGGGCCAGACTACCTCCACTCTGCCAGCCTGTCTTACCCCTATCAACTTTCTTCTACTCTGCCTTGCTGCCATACACCAATGACTCACTCTATTCCTTGTGGTGTTCTTGCCACTATCATGGTTCCTCAGTGTGTTTGGTGATAGTCTTTCTGCTTGGTATGTTCTCCCTTCATTATGCTGTAGGATGTTGATGCCACTTGTCTTGCCACTTTGCCTGTCATGCTGCCTTTGAGGGTTCAATCATCTGGTTCCCCTTTGCCCCTTTAAAGTGCCTTAGGCTATTCATGCCACTTTGGTGCCACTTTGCTACAGTCTAAGTATCTTGAAGCTCTTTACTCGTTCTGATGATTGCTGCCCACAGGTTTCATGAGAATTGATAAGAAAACTCCAATTCTGCAGCCAAAAATAGGCTGCAAATACGTCCCCCATTGATTTTAATAGGAAATCAGAAAACGAATAAAACATATCAACGAATAGGGTTTTCCCCTACGCAACAAATGCAATGGATATGGTCCCTGAGAAATGAATAATGAATAGCGATAGATTTTTTCCTTCTGCACATCACTAAGAAATTAAGAACATAAGAAAATAAGAAATTGCCATGCTAGGTCAGACCAAGGGTCCATCAAGCCCAGCATCCTGCTTCTAAGAGAGGCTCAACCAGGCCACAAGAACCTAGCAATTACCCAAACACCAAGAAGATCCCATGCTACTTATGCAATTAATAGCAGTGGCTATTCCCTAAGTAAACTTGATTAATAGCATTTAATTGACTTCTCCTCCAAGAACTTATCCAAACCTTTTTTAAACCCAGCTACACTAAATGCACTAACCACATTCTCTGGAAACAAATTCCAGAGCTTCATTGTACATTGAGTGAAAAAGAATTTTCTCTGATTAGTCTTAAATGTGCTACTTGCTAACTTCATGGAATACCCCCTTATCCTTCTATTATCCGAAAGTGTAAATAACCAATTCACATCTACTCGTTCAAGACCTCTCATGATCTTAAAGACCTCTATCATATCCCCCCTCAGCTGTCTCTTCTCCAAGCTGAACAGCCCTAACCTCTTCAGCCTTTCCTCATAGGGGAGTTGTTCCATTCCCTTTATCATTTTGGTTGCCCTTCTCTGTACCTTCTCTATTGCAACTATATCTTTTTTGAGTTGCGGCAACCAGAATTGTACACAGTATTCAAGGTCCTTCTTAATAGGTGCAAATCTCCAACCGTACACACCACAGCGAACTCTAAGATCGCAAAATAAAGGACTATTAACTGTGCCAAGAATGCAAAATACATATCTAACACAAATAAGAGGCAGAATGTTTTCAATAGCAAGCCCCAAACTGTGAAATACTCTCCCTGAATCGTTACATCTGTTAACAGAAAGAAAGAGGATCAAACCTGAGCTGAAAACTTGGCTCTTCAAAAATGCATACAATCTAACATAATATAGCACTATGCAGAGATGTACAATATTAAAAAAAACCAGTCAATGTTTGAGAATGAATGACAAGGAATGAGTGAAACAAAGTATCCTAAAACAACTTTCTGACTAATGTATGAAGACTATTGAAACGGAAATCATGTAACACAAATTACTATATAAACCCTCTAGTTAATGTTTAAGTGTTATGTTGACCTATAATATGAATGTCGCTTTTGTAAACCATTGTAATCTTCTTTTGGAATGACGGTATATAAAATGCTTAAATAAATACATTTTAATTTTAAGATAGATACTGCTTCTAGCTGACAGGAAATTGTACAGGCAGAAATGCTATTCTTATAACTATCATGTAGCAGGCTCAAGAGGTATGAAACGTACCATTATGAAGAATGCTCGTGAAGGTTTGGTTTTCACAGTAAACAGATCTAACAGCTTATCCTGAGGTTAAGCAATCCTTTCATACTTCTAATCCTCATTGGGCTAGTAATTTAGTGACCTTTTACACCTGCAAGCTACATGATGTCTGTGCTAGGTGAATTGTCACTATTGCTCTTAAGCCTTATAAAGAGTCTGGTACCTTGTAATAGGGCCAGATTAGCTTCAACCTCATCTCCTTGAATTTACAAGAAAATGTCACACGCAATAAAAGGTTTTACCACAGGGATTGAGTATGATCTGTGTTTCCTGTTGCGCTTGGGGATGGACCCTTGTCCTGTGGCAATGGAGATGCACCTCCTGGTAGGGACCAGGAGGCAACTGCCCCCAGGGGGTGGAGCACGGAAGGAGACAGAGGCTAGGAAGAGCTTCACCACTGGAAGCCCGAGGTTCCCCCGGGAGGAGCCCGAAGGGAACTGGGCCACTTGGACTTAGGTGGGCTTCACAGAGTCTCCTGGGAGAATGGAAATCCAGCGTGCCCACAGACAGAAGGGGAGCGCAGTCAGGTTTGAGACTGGAGGTCAGGTGGAACAAGGAGGACCAGAAGAGCATAGGTGATAACAAGGCTAGGAACAGAGCCAGGATCTAGAGATGAGGTCATGCAGGCAGAGGTCAGAGTCCAGGAGTCAGTCTGAGGAATGGTAAACAAAGCAGAGGTCAGGTACCGGAGGTCAGATGAGGTCACAGGCAGGCTGAGGTTAGGAGGCAGGCAGCAGGCAGATGAGTCAAGTAGCAGGCTGGAGTCAGGAGGCAGGCGGCAGGCAGGCAAGTCAAGGAACAGACTGGAGTCAGAAGGCAGGCAGCAGGCAGGCAGGTCGAGGAACGGACTGGATTCAGAAGGTAGGCAGGCAAGCAGACAGGTCAAGTAGTAAACCGAGGTCAGTACCAGAGAGACAGTCCGGAGGTACTACCTGGAAAGACGAACAGACAAACAGGAACAGGAGGACACTGGAACTAGGAAGCAAGAACAAGGCAGGAACAGAACTGGAACAGAAGGATCCTGGAATGAGACTTGGAACAAGACAGGAGCAAGTACAAGCGCGGAGACAATCTAGAGTAAGCCGACCCGATTGCAGGCAGGGACTTCCTTATAACAGAGGATCAATCAGGGCGTGCCATGGAGCTAAGACACACCTTTGGCCCTACAAGAGGCCAGGCGGTCCACGCGCACATGCGTAAGGGCATGGCCAACTGCGCCGAAGACGCCGAACTCCGGAGTGAGGCCTGATGCGCAATAGAAGGCCCGGTGACCGCCGCTGCGGGACGCCGGGGCCTGGAAGTGCTAGCGGCTGCTGCTAGGAAGGCCGACCCGGGACCTGCCGTGGAATCATAAAGGTGAGCAGGCCCTTGCGCGGGACGGGCACGGACGGGGCATGTAACATGTCCCACTTGGACAGAGGAATTGCCTAGGGACCTGAACCTTCCTAATTCTTGAGGATCAATAACACACTATTTAAATTTCAGTTGAATATTGGAGAATATATGTATTGCCAAAATTAATTTGTTTTCCCTTTAGTAACTCAAAGGTTTTTTTTGTATTGTTCCTTTAGGACATTATGACCTGTACCCTACTATAAACTGTATCTAAAGTTCACACAGATGCCATTAGCAATGGGCCCTCTAATGCTGGGCTGCAAATGTAACCAATGACAAAATTAGTTACAAAATTATTGCAAGTTAATTATTTGTGCAATAACTCAGAAATTAAAAAAAAGGTTTTTGTGCATTATCAATATCTTCCTAGTGTACACTATATCCAAATTTTAGTCAGATACCATGAATATGGGCCCTCTGGATAATTCTAGAAATGCACGGGTTTTCCTTATTGGAGTATAAATATGAGTGATGGCAGAAAATCTCTCTTAAGAGAGGCTGTCAGTCAGCCTGGACATCTGGTAGGGAGGCAAGTGGTGTGTGTGTGTGTGTGTGTGTGTGTGTGTGTGTGTGTGTGTGTGTGTGTGTGTGTGTGTGAGTGGGGGGTGTGCATAGCCTTCTTGTAGCCCAGTTTGTGAGAAATACTGAGAGGAGGAGAAGCAGAGCAACATAATTCCAGACAAGCAGATAGCATAAAAAAAAAACTATGAAGATCCATTCAACAGTAAGAATGTATGCTCCTATTGCCTTTTCACAGTAAGTCTCTGTATATGTCAGTTTCTGCCTAGATTATTCATTTAAAAGTTAACTGGGTAATTTTACCTGGATACCTTTCCCCCTTGCTGGCTTATTCAATGTAGACCTTCATATGACATGCAAGTCAGATGTGTTCTTGGAGGTCTGTACAATACACAATATTATTATACATTATAATAAATGTTGAACAGAAAAAAGGAGTATTTCTTTACAATAAACTATATGTTACATTTTCCTACATATAAAATATTTTAGAACATACTGCAGTACTGTGCATATTTTAAAAATGATCTATGAAATTATATCAAATACATTAAATTGGGAGAATTTTCTACATTATCAAAGATGCAAAGGATTTCACTAACACTTGGAAAAACATATCACATCACTGCATTCTCAAAACCCAAATTAGTCTTTCTTTCTGGTTAATATGAAAATAAGTTCTGCGGGACTTATGAGTTTCCTTTAATCCGGTCCTAAGAGATATCTGTTTTAATTAACTAATGGAGCACCATAGCTTTCAATTAAAAGCTCATTTTTTAAATATAGCATAGTTAAATAATATAGTTTTTTTGTAAGCTCATCAAATACAGAAGAAGAATTTCAGAGACTCATATTCGGATAGCATGCATTCCAGCTTATTCATACACTTCTCTTTGCTTCTCATGTTGTTGTTTGTAAGTGAACTGCATAGAAAATGTGTTATGTCTTTTGATGCCTTTCACAATTTGGGATTCTATTTCCTTTCCTTCTCTGATTATTTGGGTGTTATGCAAGTAAAAACTAGTAAAGACTTACCTTCTACAAGCAGCCGCTCCTCTAGAAATATAATATGTTAATCTTTCTTTAGTGCTCGATTTTGATATTCTCTGGCAGCAATAAGACCCTTAAGCTTCTGTCTGGCATAGAGGAAACCCTGACTGAACTGTGCATCCTGAGCTCCAAACTTGCAAGACTTGCTGCACAAGTTGTTTCATTCTGTATCATTTGGGAAGGTCTATTAACAATCTTTCAGTCTTAAGATAAAAGTCAGACTGTTTGTATTGTTTCACTTAACTGTGTAATCATAGCAGCTGTACTGAGTACAGAAGAACCAAAATGTTGTATAGGAATAGTGGGGTCTTTCCAGATGTGTAGAGAGGTAGAAAGAAGTACTTGAAATAATGAAAAGTAATAAAGTCAAAGTTCAGGTGACTGGATGAAATAAATGTACAAGATAGGGGAAAATATAAAGCAACTTCAATCATATATAGGGAGCCCAGGTAATTTTCAAAACTATCCATATCTCAACTTTTGCATATGTAAGGGGACCCATGGAGACTTATAGTATTTTAAAACCTGGTTCCACTAGGGTGCGCACATCAGCAAAATTGTGGCTCCCACTCAGCAGCCAAAATTCATGGATGGGAATATAAGGAGACTTGCCCTCATAGTGATCAAGTGTGAGGCCAAGCTTTTTCTTTCTTGTGTGATAAGGAAATACCTGGCTACTATGAGGGTGGCCTGGAAGGTCCCCAGGAGGAATTTCAATCTGCAGAGCATCCAGCTCCATGGGGTAAGTGCTAGAGAGAATTAGATGCGGAACTATGGAAAGGTAGTAGGTAAAGCTGTAAAGCTATGTGTACAGCTTGAAGGCTTTTCAACTCAACTCAAAATGTTTGGATAAATTCTTGGAGGAGAACTCCATTAATGGCTATTAATCAATTTTACTTAGGGAATAGCCACTGCTATTAATTGCATCAGTAGCATGAGATCTTCTTAGTGTTTGGGTAATTGCCAGGTTCTTTTGGCCTGGTTTGGCCTCTGTTGGAAACAGGATGCTGGGCTTGATGGACCCTTGGTCTGACCCAGCATGGCAATTTCTTATGTTCTTATGTTCTTATGGTACAGTGCATAGAAGGGAAATAAAAAGGTCAGCAGTCCTAAGGAGCTTTATGGCACATGGGCATACACTACCAGGCAGCTGATGCAGAGCAATGAGAATAGTACAGGGGCAAGAAGAAGAAATAAAGCAATCACAATGTTGTAAGATCAAATGTACTGGGGGAATATAATTTATGCAATGGGTTCCCAAAGAAAGAGCTTACCTGTAGAATACAAAGTCTCCCAAAGTAGAGCTGAAGCACACTACATCCATGGATGCTTACAAGGCCACGAATGTGCCACACCAAGGGGATGATCAGAAGCTGGGAGACAAACGAAAGAGCAAGAACGTTTGGCCCTTAAGCACCATTTCTCCTCTAATTCCACATGTATTGCAGATCTCAATATGAGGAGCTCAGGCAAAAGGAAGAGGAGTTGCTGAAATGGCTGTGTATCCGGCCAGATATGGCCAGAGGTAAGGACACCTAATGATAATATGCCAGGTGTCATCCATATCAACCCATGTGACAGCCTCACATAGCCACAAGTCCCCATCTAGGTGTTCCATTTTTGCCTAAGTCTGCAGCTCACAGGTCCTCTG